>NC_072020.1:13483100-13783100 GCF_027791375.1 Indicator indicator
TAAATGCAACTAAACGTAACAAACCACCTGCTTGGAGTAAAACGTGTATACAGACTTAGAAAATAAAACCTGAAAGGGTTCTGTGATGTGTTGTTTCCCTGTGTTCTAATTATTGGGGAAGGGGATAAGTCTGTTGTTTGTGCTTGGTTGCTCTGGAATGCACGCTGTGTTCCTTGAGGAAGGTGGGAAAGGATAGTTTTTCTGAGGAGAGATGCCGGTGAATTCTCATATTTCACTCTGAATTGTATCCTAGGTGTTTCTTCAGTCCCTCCGCTGGTGTGGGTCAATCTATCCCCCTTTTTAAGCTTGAAAGGGGAGCTCTGATCAAAGGCTTGAATGATGTCACTGATCTCTGGTGATTGATTAGGAACAGAAGTTCTTGAGCATTTTGCATGTCTGCCTTTTCCTTATCACTTCAAATCCATTAGTGCCTACCCATTAGGGTAGCTTTCAATCAGGGGAAAAATAACCCATGCACATACATAGATATGCGTGTGTGTGTATATATGTGTATATATGCCCCTCGTGTATATGTGTATGTATAGAGAAAAGGAATAGGACAGTGTAGAGGCTTCATGGTCTGACTTATAAATGTTTTTTTGTTTATGGTAAAAGGAAACAATTTTCATTGGTCTGCCTTGATACAGGGGATATTTATTAATTGCTAAACTCTTGGGTGTAATTCTCTTCTGTTCTTCTGCAGCTGCTCTCACAGATTTAAATCCATGTAGTTCTCTGTTGTCAGTGGGATTTTGGCTGCTTTACCTTCATTTGCTGCAGTTTACCCAGAGAGGAGCCGTGCCCCTGCTTGAGGTTTTCTTGCTGCGCCTCTGATGCACGTCAGGATCCACTGACTGTGTCAGTGGCTTAGAGATCTTTGTTAATTAGGGACTGAAAAAGAAATATTTGAAATATACATCTCTTGTAAGTTCAGAGATAGCCAGAATGTATGCTAAGCTGTTAAAGAAAAAGATATTTTGTTTATAAAGGAGGAGCAGTCCTCAGAGTGTCAGTGGTGGAAGAGGCTGGGCAGTGGGGTTTACTCCTGCATGTAAGGGTGGTATGTGTGAGCAAGCCATGCAGCACTTGGATCTGACTTCACTGTGGTGTAGGCAAGAAAGATGGGTGGTGTGAAGCTGGAGTCCATTCCTAAATATCCCAGTTCCAAAAGCATATTGTGATTTAAATGAGGAACTTAAAAACTCTGCACAGGCTTTAAAAATTTTGAGTTAATTAATAATTCTGGTAAATGGAAGCTTTCAGTATGCTGGATAATTCAGAATTGTTAATGTTATTTTCATGTATTTCTTTTCCCCTCTCTTTTCAGTAGGTTGTCTCATTTCTCTCTCTCTCTCTCTCTCTCGATTCTCCTTTGCTCTCCTTTCTACTGTTGTGCATTTCACACCAGGAGATGACAAGTCTTGTGATTGCAGCAGAGGCAATTGAAAGAAAATAAAAAGAGAGTTCTTTTTCTCTGGTGCTGGCCCATGAACATACCGTAAAAATTGGATTAGACACACCTAGAGTTGGGATTGATTGCATCTTGAATGGGAAATTAGAACATCTGAAAAATTCCTTTTTGGATGGAACAGAAGCACAAGAAGGAAAAGTTGGATGGAAACCAGAGAAGAACTGTAAATCACTATTAAAGTTACTTCCTATGGTTTACCATTGGTTGTCAAAGAAAATTGCCTTGGGCTTGTTTATAGCTAGTTCCCTCTATAGCAAACTTCAATTTGTGGACTGGCCTCTGAACGGGATTGATAACTCTGTTTATAGTCCAGGATGGGTATCTAAAGATAACAGATAATGCAAATGAGCCTTTTTTTGATAAGCCAGGGAAGCAATTATGGATAAAGCATGGTTGATGGATTTTAGAGAGCCTTTTCACAGATTATAGATTTTTTTTTTTAATATATAGTTTTTTCAGCAGTGTTAGAAAAACAAAATCATTTGAATAGAACTAAAAAGATGGAGTGGCTGATAGGAGCGGCTTTCCTACCACTTGTAAACATGGTGAATCAGATTGAGAAAATAAACAGGCAGTCCTCAGCCTTCTCTGGGAGAAGTATGATTTGATAAATATATGTGTTTAATATTCAATTTACAGTTTTCATCTGAAGTGTGCGAACATCAGTGCCCTGTGGGAGTTTCCGGCCTGCTCCAACTTTAACTCAGATAAACTGCCTTCCTGATTGTGTTTCCGGACTTGTGTTTCTGCTTGGAGAGGAGGAGGATAGAGGCTGGACCCTGGTAGTTGTTTGGGCTCCCTGGGGTGCTCAGCACCAGTGCTGATGAAGCCCTTAACCCCCGAGCTGATGGCAGTGCTGACCGCAAGGTGATGCTGTGCAGAGAGGGCTCCGGAGGTGGCTGCACTGCCTGGCAGCTTTCCCTCTCAGTTCCAGGGATCTTTCCAATGAAAGTGCCCAGAAAACTGCAGCTTCTCACAGCCAGAAGGTGACCTTCGCAGGGATGGTGGCTGCTAGATGAGAGAGAGGAGGCTTGGCTTCCCCACCTCAGCTTTTTAACTTAGCTTGCCTGTAGTCCATCCTGCACTTCAGTGTGTTGCAGGCAGCCATACTGAGTTGGGAATGAGACAAAATTCAGTCCATAAAAGGTGATTAGTAAAGTGCATTTGTAGTAATAATTTTCTTTTACTGTCTAGTGGTAAGACTGAACTTCAGTTTGTTTAAAGTTGAAGTCCACAACTCACCAAAGAACTGAAAGGATTTTTAGAGACTTTAACTAGTCTAGGCTTTAAACACTGAATCTTGCATATCCCTGTCCAGACTCCTTACTCAAGCCATCGTCTCCTTTTGGTGGGATGTCTCCTGACACCCTTCATCGCTGAATTACTGCCTTCATCTCTGAAACTTGAGATAACCTCTTGTGAAGCTATCTCAGGACTTAATACTGGAAATGTGATTTCCTTTTCAAATGTCCTACTTGAGGGCTCTTACATATGATCAGGAAAAAAATAAATACTTGGTCTTTGTTCCCATGGGGTTGTAATAATTAGAGTGACTCTTTATAGTCTGTACTACTGCAGGTTTCAGAAGTTTGGTTTGGTACAAACTTGCTTCTGTCACAGAGCCAGTGGCACAACTGCCGCTGACTTCCATAAGAGTGGCACGAGAATCTTCTTATTTTAAATGACATTTAAATATTCAGTCACAAGCTGCTATAAAACTCTTAGTTTTTTAGAGGTATTAATGCCTTCATAACGAATCACACCTCTCACTGGAAGCAAAGCTGAAGCCAGCACAGTTTTGTTTGGAGAAATGCAGGACTTTTGTTATCTGATTGTTGTTTTGAGTATCTTTTTTGAATGTATGTGTGATGAATTAATTTTTGCCATTTTGACTTTTGGTTGAAGAGTTAGAGTGAATGGGCATTGGCATCTTCCAAACACCAGGACAGGTACAGGGTCACAGTGCCTCTGACAGAAAAGCATGGATCTGGAATCCCTCAAGGGATTTCTTCCAATTTCATTCCCACCATTCTTCCCAGTCTAAGTCAGTGCTGTGTATTCTATGTATTGGTCAAAGCAAAATATTTATAGTCAGGTTTAGTTAATATTTTCAGTTTGATGTACATCAGAATAGCTTTCTGACAGTCTCCCTGTTCCAAGACACCGTTTTGTTTGCTGATAGGATAGACATTTATGTTGCATATATCAGAGTGGAAACAATTTAAAAGTCCTGTGCTCAGCTTTGAACACTTTCTTTTGATTGTTAAAAAGTAGGTTAGTTTTGCTATTAAGATTTCCAAATACTTTTTCTTCAGCTTTCTAACTTAAGTCGGAGTTAAAGCTTTGCATAGATTTCTTTTGGCACCACAAAATTGCTCTTTTTTTCTTTCTCTGAGAAATAACCTCACTATGAAGGATACCAAAACATCTCAAGTAATAAAAACACTTCAAGGGACTGTGATTTATTGCTACATTTATCTTCAAGGCTCAAAACAGATGCTAAAAATAAACGTACTCTTAAAAAAAGTTAGTAATTGTATTTATAAGTGAATAAGAACTTTGAGCAAAGATATCAAAAAATTCCACCAGATATTTACAAGAGAGGGAAAGAGAGTGAAAAAAAGGAAGAAAAGCAGTACTTACCGGGAAAGGAAGAAAGATAAGGAAGAAGGGAAGGAAGCAAGCAAAGGAAAAAGCAGAAGAGCTCTGCGGACTTGTGGTGCTCTCATTTAAGCAGATTTCAGGTGAATTTTTTGGTTGTCATACTTGGACTAAGAATCTGTCGAAAGTCAGTATTTTAGCAGCTAAACAGAAGTTGTTCATAGGACCAGACTGTCAATTGCAAAGGTGTAAGAGCTTGTGTGTAGGCACAGACTATGTAATACAGAATAATTTAACATGAATTCCCATAGTAGATGAATCTCAAAAGTACATTGTATTTTAGACTCCTTAATTAGGGGTAAAATGTTATCTTTAGACATAAACGTTAGACAAAGAGGGAGGGCAACAGCTTTTGTTGGAGTGTCTGAACATAATTTAGGCTACTTGCATTTGGGCAGGCACGCTCTGTTGGATTTACGTTGCTTACCCTCCAAGATCTTAGGCTCTCTGGAAAATGAAGGCAGAACATCAGCCCAGTATAAGGACAGAGCAGGATATGGGCATTGCCTGATGGCTCTTTGCAGTCCCAGAGAAGTCGGACTTACTGCCCAGGCCTCTGCGTAAGTGAGGTTGCCTTGGGCATGTGCTCGGTGTGTGCCTTCATATCTGCAGGTCTCAGGCATGGTCTGGCTGTATGCAATATTGCCTTGCACAGATGCTTCTGGACTTGCAGGAATCTTGGCTGCTGTGGAAACAAAATCCTTGGCAGTCTGATTGTGAGAACCCTTGCAGGATGAAACTTACTTGAATGTGGAGCATACTTAAACAATGCGAAATTTAGAGGAATCTAAGGAATATCCTTTCTTTTGCTGGGCTTTAGCTTTAGCAATAAAGAGAGCAGTGAAACTGCTTTTCCTTGGTTTTGCTGGAGGAGTTGCAGAGGGCAGCAGTGTGTGTAAATCTCAAGCTGTCCAGCTGTAGTTGAAAGGGAGAGCATTCAGAACTTAGCAACAGTTCATTCTTCCTGAAAATGTAAAAAGCCCTTGAAGTTAGGTGTGGATGTTGTCTAAAGTAAACACAAGCCTTGAAGAGATATGAAATGATCTCACTGAAAATCTGTTCCCCAGCTCTCTGTCTGAGCCTTCAGGTTGCAGACTTTTCTTTTGCTCAGTTGGGAGGTCAGGCAAAATCAGTTTCCAACCTGCAAAATCAAGTCATAAAAATAAAAATGTGCGAAAGTTGCAGACATCATGGTAACACTGCTCCTTTGTCTGTTCCTTTCGCCTAGATAGGTCCATCCATCCAGTCTAATCTTTTGTTTAGGAGGTCAGTAAAGAGTGTGGAGTTGGCTCATGTGACCCCAGTTTATTTAAAGGAAAAGGGAGAGATGGAAGGAGCTGGAAAGGAAAAAGAAGATTCCACTTCAAGTTTACAAAGCTTTCATTAAACTTTCCCTTTTTTGCCCTCTCTTCTTTTAAATTGGTGTCTTGTATACCATTTTTGTTTTTTAAAACTACTCAGAAGGCTTCTATTCGTATGGGCATATTTCTTTTTGTTTCAGTGCTGGAGATGCCTGCAAGTGACTTAAGACTAAAAGGGACTGTGTAGGCAGGGGAAAGGAGGAGGCTTTAGATGTGAGTGTTTTAGGAAATAAAAGTTAGCAAACACTAATAAGTGTCTGTTCTTTCCCATTCTTTAATAAAATGCATGAGTTGTGGATCAAATGACTTTATTCAGTGCACGGCATTTCAGCTACCTTGAAATGGGAGACTGCAGGCAGTTGGATAAATTCACTGGAAAACTGCCCAGTTTCATTGCTGCTTATATAAGCCTGCCTGTATCCTCTGGGGAATACTGTTTTGTAACATGTTGTATCAGGAGGAGTATCCCAATGTTCCCTTTAGCTCTGGGGTGCCAGAAGTAGATGAGTGGTGAAGGCGGTGATGGTTGTCTGTCTGTGTCCTTTCTGGGCTTAGTGAAAGACAGTCATTAGGGCCCTTGGCCAAATCAGGGTGCTGCCCCTCTCTGCTTTGCTTTTGTCTCAAAATAATGTGTGATGTACGTTACTTGCAACAAGCATTCATGGTTGAGTTGTAAGCTATTGTGCAATTGCCATGTTTTTGGAATTGCCTAAATGACAGTTAAACTTGTTGTGAAGCCAGCATAATTAAGGATGTGTCAGTGACTCCCTCATTGGACCGCCTTCTTGTTAGGTTTTAGAAGCAATGCATCACAGCTTGTTTATATGCTGGTATTTTATCTCTGCAGATGTATGCTTAGCTCTTGACTGTGCTGCAGTTAGGATGGGAGCTGAGGTCTTGTCCTTACTTTTAACAGATAGCTGTTTGTGTCAGAAGGAAGTTCCTGAGAGCTTCGCACTTCTGAGACCAGTACTGTTAATTCACCGTTGGGGCAGAGGAGATGGCTCTGAAACTGTGAGCACCGCAGGCTAAATCTTCTTGTCTTTGTCATGGTGGTAGCACAGGCAAACATCTGTTTATGGAGGCAGACCCTTAAGGAATGAACGTGCAAATTCCTTACTGAAACTAGCGAACGAGCATGTTTGGTGTGCCTACATGTGCTTCAATTTATCACTGCATCTTGCTCAGCTTACTTAACACACAACCATGAAACCATGCTTTCAGAAGTTTGTACCAGTAGGTAGCAATCTAGCTTCATTATCTGCTGGCCTAATTTTATGTCAAGAATCACCCTCATCTTGGCAATGAACACTTGCACTAGAGTTCTGAGTATGATGATGTTAGTTGTTTGCATTTTACAGTGCTTGTGGAGGGTTGGTATGCGCTGAGGACTCCTGTGACAAGGACAAGTATATTTCAGAGTTAAAAAAAACCCGTTTGTTTGGTGTATTTATGACCCATGGAGCTATTTAGCATGAAGCTCCTCTCAGGCAGAGCAAAGAGGTGCTCTCCTGACACAGTGAGTGAGACCTACAGCAGAGCAAATCTGTTGAGGGCAGTGTGAAGAGGAGACTGGAAAGCAGGTTGCATAATGACAGTGGTCCCTAAGCTGAGGTGACACAGGTCACCTTGTGGTGTTGTATAGCAATCAAATCTGTTACCATAATTCCTGGCTGTCTCCCTAACTGGTGGGGTCCATTCCTCTTCCTTGAGATATCCCTTTTGTTCCTTGCCTGAAACCCACAAATCTTAATAATCCAGCTGTTCATTGTAAAATTAACTTGAAACAGTGATTGCTTGAAGATAAAGACCTGACCTAAAAATCCCAGGCCCACATAGTATAAAATGTTTTCTAGATGCTGATGAGTATTATTTACACAGGCATCATGTATATGTATGTTTATGTTTGTGTGTTGGTGGGACTGGAGTGTTGTATGTAAAATGTCTGTTTAAGAACAGAGTTATAAGCTGGATGAAATTAAAGGAGAATCTCTTGGCTTCCTTTAATCACAGATGTAAGAGGAGATTTCACTCTCATGATTTACATGGCTGAACAAGTCAGAATAAAGTGGCAGGTGTCATTCTGAGTCTGCACTGGCAGAAGCAATCGTTCATATGGCTTTTGCATATGCTCTGGGAGTTGCTGTTAAGTCAATATTTACTTCTCAGGGAATAAATGCCAGTGTTGTGTCTGCTAGTGCTGCATCAATGAAAGAGAGATTTGCTATGTCATCAAGTATATTACCATGCAGATTCCTGGAGATTTGGAAGTGTTGCAATTATGAGCTTGTGGTAAGTAGCTGGAAACACAAAAGATGTTTTTCAGCAACTTCCCAGATCATTTATTTACAAAACATTGCCCAGTGGCTCTCTAGTGTTTCACAGACAGCTGGTTGGTTTCCTCCTTTAGAACCTTCAGCAGCATCAAGAAAGGTGTCTGTCAGCTGTCATCACTGTTTGGGTTTATGCAGAAATGCATCACTTCTCCCTTGCTTTCTGCAGAAGCTGGCTGCCACTTTGCAAGTCTGTGGGAGATAAGATGGGTGTTATGGAGCTTTTAACCTCTGCTGCATTTCATGGGCTCTTCAAAGTCTTCTGGGAAAAAGGCCGTACTGTCAGGCTGGCTGTGTCTTCTTCCTCTGCCTGTAAAGCCAAGTGGAGCATAACCTTCTTGGAAGCTGGAGAGTTCTGTGGAGCTCAGGGCCTGATGGGCCTGATCCCCACAGTGTATTGAGGCCAGTACCTTCCTAATGGGCTTTGGCTGAGTCCCTATGAGAACAGGAGCAACTGGTCCACAGAAAGGATGCTAACCCATTTTTCACGCTTGCCACCTCTCTGCTGAAGGAATCAGTGGGGAAAAGCATGACTTCTAATGACTGCTGATTATAAATAATTAGGAGTCACTCAACATTTAGAGTAACATATTTAGGTTGTGATGCATTTTGCATTTATTAAGTATTGGCTGGTCTCCTGTGGATTGGTGTCTTTGCTGAGTATCTCTCACCAGTTCCTTGTGTAAACACTGGGGGTTAGATGAGAAGATGGGCCCTAGTTTGAATGCTTTGGCATCCCGTGGAGGCTGGCTGCTGTGCAAGTCCCTTCTGTGCTGCCTTTCACTATGGAACAACTGATTACAGAGTGTGGGATTTTATCTTCACTACTTAGCTAAGTTTTGCATGGAATGAGAATTATTAGTCTACCGGGTGTGCACAGCAGAGAGCTTAGATAATTCAAACAACGTTTCTTGTGCAAACACTCGGCACACTGAAATGTGGTAAAGCCAAGGATTTTCCATGTGGGGTGTAGGGTTCAATGAAAATCAGCCAGTCCCCATGGCACTCGTGGTGCACCAGCCATACTTGTCTGCGTAACTGTGAATATATTTTTTCCTCTTTGCAGATTGTGTCACCAAATGATAACAGATGAATCTAATAAATACCCCAGCAAACAATTTCATATTCTGTTTACTGTAAAATAAAACTAAAACCTGCAGCATATGTTAGTTTTTCAGAGAAATAGGTAGGGATTAAAAAAAAAACCATCACACCTGAAAGATAAATGTTAGCATTTATATGTAGCATGTAACAGACAGAAAATAAAAAAATCTTGATTTGCACTTCAGAAATGGCATTGTCTTCATCCAGTTCATAAATGTGAAGCTGAGGTGAAGCTACACAGTTAAACTGTGATGTGACAAAGGCAATGTATAACCTCTTTAAAGTCTATATAAATCAAACCTTTAACCTACTGCTTTTAAACGGAAATGTCTAGAGGATGGTTCTGTATAAATTTTTTTTTAAATTCCATTTAAATGTAGATTTTTAAGGCCTTTTAGTATAGTGGTGCATCTTTTGCAATGAAATGTTAATCAGGACTCTTTTGTAGCAACTTGGTTGGAAGATAAAATATTTAGTGCTGTTGTATATCGAGCCCACATTCCTTTCACAGGCTCACTCTCCCTTTACCTCTCCTCTTTCCTGGATTTTTTTTTTTTCCCTCAGCAGAATTGTAAGTTGTTTTTTTTTACATATATGAAGAGCTGATCTGTGCTTTGAATTACTGACATTCTGACCTAGTTATGTTTCTAGCAGACACTGCTAGTAGAGAAGTGTAGTACTTGAGTGACTGAATGTACTTAATGCCCAGGATCAGTCCTTTCCCCATTTGTCCAGTGTTTCAGAGTAGAAAATAACAATTTTAGCTATCTCCAGGGAAGTTTCTTTGCTGAACAAATTACATAGAATCATAGGATGGTTTGGGATGGAAGGGACTTTAAAGATCATCTAGTTCCAACCTCCCTGCCATGGGCAGGAGCACCTTTCAGTAAGACTGGGTTGCTCATGGCCTCATCCAATGTGATCTTGAACACCTCCAGGGAGGGGACATCCATGCCCTCCCGGGGCAGCCTGCTCCAGTGTGTCACCACCTTTACTGTAAAGAATTACTTTCTAATATCCAGTCTAAATCTGCCCTCCTGAAGCTTCAAACCCTTCTCTCTCATCTTGTCACTACAAGCATCTGTACAAAATCCCTCCCCAGCTTTCTTGTAGCTCCCTTCAGTTACTGGAAGGTTGCTATAAAGTCTCCTATAGCCTTATTTTTTCTGGGCTGAACAGCCCCAATCCTTGTAGCCTATTCCCATAGGGGAAGTCATCTTTATGGCCTCATCTGGACCTGCTCCAACAGTTTGGTGTCCTTCTTGTGCTGGGGTTACCGGAACTGGATGCAGTAATCCAGGTGGGATCCCACATGAGCAGAATAGAGAGGGAGAAAATTTGTGATATCATTGGAGATCTGGGCTTCGGTTTCTCATGATGACAGTAATTCTCAAGCAGTAGATACAGTTGCATTGTGCAGTCACATAGATTCTTTGGGGTTTGGTTTATAATGCTCCAGCCAAAATATGGTAACCATCAAAGTAAGGTGCCTGTCCTGAAACACACCCATACCAGCTACTAGGAATTGTGTTATTTCAGTGTGTAAATCTAAGTGTATGTATAGACTATGGATGGGTTGAGGGCTTAAATAATCATTTTAGTTACTTAGTAAATATCTTTTATCTCAAAGTTTGTATCTTTTCAATAAAGAAGCTTATAAATAAGTTTTGTTCTTACTACTGTTCCATCATAATGAGCTTAAACTGGTTTGCTCTACTATGCTGGGTCAGAGTTTGGTCCACAATTAATACTTGTTTAAGACAAGTCATATTTAAAATAAGATTGGTACTTTTTGTCACACTATTCTTGTTGATTTCATGATCTTTCTGTATTTTTTTTTTTACTACTTTGATTTTGTCTTGATAAAAGCCATAATGGTAGGGACATTGTAACGTTAGAGTGAGTTAAACTGAGATTTCCGCAAAACCTTAGACTTCACAATAGGGGTATGGTCTTCCTTGACATAAGGCTTGACTTCAGCTGTGTCTCTTGTCTATCATTTTCAAAGGAAGGTGGTAATAAAAAAGGTCAGGAATCAGTTTGTCACAGAATGGCAATGTGAGATTAAGGGCGGAGGGTCCACTTTTGGTGAAGTCCAGAGCACAGATTTGGACTACAAGGATGAGAAGCAAGGGAGATGGTCCAGTGTTCCTGCATTGGAAGTCATTGGATGTAGGATTATCCTTTATGTTGTCTAAACCAGTGAGAGTTTTCTGCAGCACAAACAGAGCTGCATCACAGCCTGATAATCATTCTCTTCGAACTTGGCAATGGCCCCTGCATTGGAAATACTTATGTGTTTATCTCCTTTTTAACTTGGGGGAAAAAAACCTCACCAAAACCCAAAGGGATTCCAACACTTTGACACCATCTCAAGCTTGATCTGTTAGGCTCTTACCCTGAACATAATTCTGTTTTCCCAAGTCCCTCCAGACTGCTGCAGGTGGATGGTACTGTACAAATACAAGCCAAAATGAATGTTTGAACTCAAAAGACACATTGCATTCTTATACTTTGTGTGTAAACCACCGTTAAAACACTCAAGGATACCTCCTGTGGGGATGGTGGTATTAAAGTATTTTGTTTTGGAAAACAGTGCCAGCCATGCTCAGTGAGTTTTATGTTATCATTGTACTATGTTTGCAAGTTAAAATCAAAATTATGCCAGGTGTTTCAGTTTACATTTAGTGGGATGCTAGTATAAATATTTTCTGGGCTTGTGTTTTTTTTTTTTTTTTCTTTTCTTTCTTTCCTCCAGTCTCTTCTAGTTCTGCAGGAGTCACCAGAGCACTAGGAAAGACAAGTCCCTGGCTAATGCATGTGTGGACTACTTGTCCCCCAAAAGGATCACTTTTGTACTGAATGAACAGACTGAAGAACCCATTACTGTGTAGGCTTCAGATTTTACTTGGTCCTGTTGAATCCTGAGGTTTTTGAAGAGTCTGTGCTCCATGGCGTTGTGAGTTGGAGGCAGTGTTTCTTGCTCCATTTCACTGAGAATTTTACTGGGGAGCCTGGACTGAATTTCTTCCCTCTGCTTTACAGTGCAGTTACAGCTCTATTTGTCAGTGAGAAAACTTTTTTAATGATATTTTGTTTTTTTTAATAATAAAAAAATCTCAGTCTCCAGACCTGAAAACAACAGTAACATATGAGAGTCAGTTAGGCAGGCCGTGGTGCTGGAGCATAAAAAGGGTCATCTTAGATGCCAGTTGGGAACTACTGGCATCAGCAGACTAGCCAAGACTGGCTTAGCATCTGTAGAAGTGATAGCATGCCCTAGGAAGGCCTTATTGTACAGAGGGTCATTTTTGTTCATGAAACTCCATGAGATAAGAGTTACTGAAGTCACAAGTCAGCAGTGAGAACAATGACACCCATTGATCATAAAGCTGCCCGGGCAAGGGGGAGACCCCTCTCCCAGGGCTGTGCTCCTTCAGCCACTTGGATCAGGTTTATTTTGGTGTTCTTCACTGAATGGTTTCTCTTGGTTTATGTTGGTTTTGAGCTAGACTGGAAAGAAGTTTTCAGTGCTTAGCTCATAGCTCTCTGCGTGGTGTACCCTTTGGAAGTGCTTTCCGAGACCTTCCCCAGGATTATTTGAGCACGAGGTGGGATCCTGAAATTTCTTAAAAGGAATTGTGGTTTGTGCTGGGCTGTAATCAGCTCCACACAGCCTTTCAGTCACTGAGCACAGCTTTTACAGAGCCTGTAAATGCTGCTCCTTAATTGCTTCTGAGCAAGAAAAGAAACTGAAGAACAGCCACAGTAGCCAGATCTTCTTTTTTTTTTTTTTTTTTTTTTTTAAAAACCACTATTAAATAATAAGCTGCCTTGTATGGTTTAAATGAGGCGACCTTGTTTTGTAGGGAGCAAGAGCTGCGGCCCAAACCAGTTGCAATCTGAGTCTGATGAACTTGCTATGTGACTTGGGTCTTTATTCCTTCAGAGCATGTTGCTTTCTTCTCTAAGGGAAGAATTGTATATCTAACAATCTTCTTTTGTTTAGGAAGAATTTGACATGCAGAGTTTTGTTTGACATGTGTAAGATGGTACCTTGATGGGCATGTGGCCCATTGTGCTGCTTCTCAGAGGACTTGGCTGTTACTCTGAAGCCAGATATCACATTGCTTCACTTCACCAGGGAAATGAAATCTTTTTCCTTTCCTTACCCACCCTCGTGCAAGGAGGAGAAGAGGAGCTGGGACAATTCGCAGCTGTTTCTACCAGCTGCCTACAGGAGGGAGGATCCCTTTAAGCTCTTGCTTCCCCTTGCTCGGTGGTGGAGAGGAGTGGGAAACACAGTGTGGTCTGTGGGCTACATCCCCCTGAAGGACTACTCTGAGCTCCTGCTGCTCTCCCCTCCCAGGCCTCTTGCCTCCATGGTGTGTAGTCTCTGTGGTAACAAGCAGCAGGTATCACAGATGGAGGTGCTGGCAGAGGTGGCAGAATAGATCAGACTGGCCTTGCTCAGAGCAGGGCTAATGCTATAGATGTTTCTTCTGTCAGGGCAAGGGAGGAGAAATGAGTCACGTAACATGTGGTGCAGGAGGTAGATCCTGTGCTGTCCTGAAAAACAAAGGTAATGAGACCTCCCAAGCTCAGGTAGTTGTACAGCCAGGCAGCTGCTGGTTGGGTTCAGAGAAAGGGGATGGGAGTCCCAGTGGCACCAGCCCAGTTCTGACTTTGAGAATTTGGGTCAGGGCTGTATTCACTACTTGCTTTGCCTTATCTTTTCTGCCTGCACTTTGCAGTTCCTGCTGGAATCATGGCTCTGTCCTGGACTGAGAGGACTGGGCTCTGGGGTTAGAAAATGAGATGGGAAGTGGTGGAAGACAGAAGATGAAGAAAAAAAGGTGACTTCCCTGCAAACTAACGGAAAAAAAAAGGGGGGGAGGGAGAAATATTTTTTAAATGGTGATGATTAGAAGGTAAAAGAACCAAAAGAAAGCTAAAGATAACTGATAGATACGAGACATTGGAGAGAGAAAGCAAATGGCTGGAGGAAGACAGACATAAGCATACAAGGAAAAGAAAGATGGATGTGAGCATTTTTGGGAGAAAGAACATCTGTGGTGAATCACAAGCAAAACAGAGAACAGAGTAAAAAAACTGAGGTTAGAAAGAAACAAACAGAAGATCCCCAGGGATGTAAACACAGAATAGAGAGACCTATGTCTGAAGAAAGTAGACTTTAATGACAAACCAACATATTGTTGGTTTAACGTAGCGAACCCCAGCTTCTAGACCTAGTTTTCCTGCTTCTCAAACTCAAAAGAATTTTTCTGTCTGATTAATGAAGTAATTCAATACTGTGTGTGGAAAAGAGAACATTTTTACACCTATAGAAAGAGTGATGTCACATGTTTTGGTTAGGATAGTGAGAGTTACAAAAATAGTCTGTGTGAGCGTTTTTAAATTGGAGTAGCTGGTGAGGTCACAGCTTGAGCTGAAATGCAGACATTCTGCTGAAGCAACCTTCATGCATAAGAAGTCCATAGAATATTTTTTTTTCTTAAGGAAGCCAAACAAACCTGAAACAAAAATAACTTCTCCCACAGATTTTTTTTTTTTTTTTAAATGGCAATCTTCAGGCAGGCCCTAACCGATGACTCTCACGACAGGAAAACTCAGTTTGCAAGTATTTTGAGAATCACTAAGGTTTTCATTATCCTAAGCCTACAAGTGATGAGTGGTGTAGTGGGCAGTGGTAAACGTGGAAGTACAGCAGGATTTACAAAACAGCATAGATCAACTGGTGCTGGCTTTTTGGTGGCAGAGTTCCCAGTGGAGCTGCCCAGCAGAGGATGACAAGAGCTATTACTAGTGCAGGAGAACGCTCTGCTGCAGGTGGGGAGATAGGGCTGCCGAAGTGGGAGAGAGGGGAAGAACGGCAGGAGGAGTTGCTGAATTTCAACCCTGACTTACTTCAAGGCATAATGTGGACCTGGTACTGAAGAGCATGTGCTGTTCCTCCTGCCTACTTTTCGTGCATTGTTACATTGTGCTTCAGGTCTGGTACTTCTTGGTCTTCTCACTAGCCTTTTGTAGCAAGACTGGCCATTTCTATTTCTTATCTGCCATTGCCTCTTCAGTTTTCTTCCCTTCCTTGCTTACTTTTCTAATGTTACCCTTCTATCCATCATCGTCTGACTTCTTAACTATTTCTCTTTGCCAGGTTCCTGTTGTTTCCACCTCTTGTTTGCTCTGTTTATATTTTTTGTTGTTTTGTTAGGTGGTGGGGGTTTTTTTGTTTGTTTGTTGTTTTGTTTTCTTTCTGGTGTGTGTTCTCGTATACTTTCCTTTTCCTTTTCTTCAAGTTTAGCCCATTAAGACTGCCTTGCACTTCTGAGGCCTTACTTCGTTCCAACAGTACCTGTCTCTGATGTTTTATTCACAGCTTGATATAATTGGAGCAGAATTTGCTGCCTCCTATATTCCTAGAGCTTTCTGGAGCTGTTCTTCAGTTCTGTCTTATGTATGGAAATACAATTCTAGTTTTCTTCAGGTGGGTTAGAGATCAATCAAAGATTCCCTTTTTCTTCTACCTGTATAGTGGTATTTTACAGTGAGTATCTTGAGCACTGAATTAATGAAGTGACTCTGGTTACTGTGCAGGATGGAGAGAATGAAATGGGTGACATTGCTAGTCCATTAATAAAAAAAAGGAAGTATGTATATCAAATTTGCCTTCTGTTCATTCACCACCCCTGAATCCTTTATGCAGTTGGCAAAATAAGAACTCCTTTATGATATAGCTCTGTTCAAAAATTGGTTGGGACAAGATAAGGTGATGAGTAGATGCCTCAGGGCTCTGATGAAAAGCTCTATTTATTTTTTTTTAAACTCTTCCTGTTTAATGAAAAACAGGCACCAGACTAGACTGAGCATGCCCTCAAGATACGCCAACATATACAAACCACAGAAAACCCCATGAATCACATTGCAGAAATGGTTGCAGATCCTGGCACTGCAGTCCTGCATAGACACATGATGGTGATATTTACGAGCTGTAGGCATTGTGTGATTTCAAACTTGGTTTAAAAATGAACGTGGTACAGACCTTACTGCTGCAAGGTTTGCAGTAAGCAAACAGCGTGTGTTGGTGTTTTGTGTTCGTTCATTGATCACGTGTGTGCCCAAATAAAACCGTTTCTCTTTTTAGAAGCATTTACTTCAGTGCCAAATGTTAATATTAAGATAAGTGGATTTCTTAAATGAATTTCTCCCAAGGCTTGTTAGACTTTGATTAGTCCTGTAGATACTGAGGTTTTGCTCCTGTGACTGTGAAGAGGCTGGACTCTGATGTGTGGTGAAGATGATAGAAAGTTTGACCCACGTGCAGAATGTGTTTAGAGGCGCAGTGAAAGATTATTTTGTAATTGTCATGCCCCTCACCTCTGCCTGCTGCTCTGCTCTTGTGGTCTTTTATTTCAGTGTGCTAATCGGTTGTTCTTTTCCAGATGAAGCTGACAGGGAAACTGTTAATTCCTTTCCCAAAAGTGTCCTGCCCATAAGAGTTGGGAAAAGCTAACAGAAGTATCCCCCAAATAATATAAGAGGGTCCTTTTAGACCACATTCAGGTGTAGTTCAGCTTTTCTTGTTTTCTTGCTCATTCTGCTGCCATCCTGGAGGCTAGTCATCAGGGTAGCTGGTAGCTCTGAGGATGTCACATAGGAATATGACCTATTGAAGAGTTCTTAACTGATGTGTCAGTAGGACGTGGTTCCTGTCTGCAGGTACAGTAATGACAAGGGACACTGCAGAGAGCTATGTGAAAGCCAAAGTATCTGAACTCTGTGCTCCTGACCAGGGCTGGTGGCATGGAACACCTTCTGTGCAGCACCAGTAGCAATGTTGGGATCTGGGTGGTTTATAAACAGAAGTGATACAGAACAAATATGTCATGGTTCATAAACTGCTGCCACTAGATTCCTTGAAAATCATGATGAGCGTAATGTAATTAACTAAAATGTACATGAGTCTAAATGGGTTTTATTCTGTGGTATAAAGCTGCAAGAGACAGTCCCCTATGAGTTCTGTGTTCCCATGTTTCTGGGAGTCATACAGCTCTACAGAAGAAGGTCAGCCCTTACTCTCACATGTAAAACAAAACATGGAATCTGCTTCTCCAAACTACAATTGGAGTATTTTTGGAGGGGTCATGCTGTAGTATTTGGAGTAGTTTCAGAGACAAAACAGTTCAGCTTGCTAAGACTGTTCATAAATTCAAGAGCTAATGGAGAAACCAATTGTCTTTCTTTTTAAATTTCAAGCTCTTCCCACAGCTAATCCCTGCAGCTTGGATGAAGTGAGTGAGGGAAGAACAGCCTTTGGTTTTCATTGCAACAAGGGGAGTAACAGCATGTGTGTTACACAATGAGTTACTACTCAGGATTTGGTATTTGGCTACTTGTGCACGTTAGTGTGCCTTTGGGAGGCAAGGAAGCTGAAGACATGACTTCTGTAGAATCCATTGAAATCCTTTAACTTAATATTTCATAACATTTCATTAACTTGTGTAGACAGAATCATACTTATATTGTGTGCCCTGCCTCTCTGTATTCATAACATTATAACCCAAGTGTTAGAGACTCCTCTGCGCTGAAGGTTGTAAAAGTTGTTGGATTATTTGAAACTCTATGAATGGTGTGGAAAAAGAGAGACTCATGTGTATGTGGTAACTTAGAGATTCATTCATAGATTCATAGAATGGATTGGCTTAGAAGGGACCTTGAGGATCATCTAGTTCCAACCCCCTTGCTGTGAGCAGGGGCACCTTCTGCTAAGCCAGGTTGCTTGAGGCCTCATCCAGCTTGGTCTTGAACACCTCCAGGGAGGTGACATCCATGACTTCTTTGGGCAATCTGTTCAGTGTCTCACTACCTTTACTGTAAAGAATTGCTTTCTAATATCCAGTCTAAATCTGCCCGTCTCAAATCTATTGCTCCTCGTCCTGTCACTTGGCAAGAGTCCCTTCCTGGCTTTCTTCTTTCAGGTAGTGGAAGGCTGCTATAAGGTTTTCTGGAACCTTCTTTTCTCCAGGCTGAACAGCCCCAAACCTCGTAGCCTGTTCCCATAGGGGAGGTGCTCCAGCCCTCTGATCATTTCTGTGGCCTTCTTCTTGACCCACTCCAGCAGTTTGATGTCCCTCTTAACTCTGGGGTCACCAAAACTGGGCTCAGTGCTCCAGGTGGGGTCTCACAAGAACAGAGTAGGAGGGGGAGAATCACCTCCCTCATCCTGCTGGTCACACTTACTTTGATGCATCCCAGGATGGACAGGTCCATAAATACTTTGTTAGTTCAGATTATTTCACATTAAAACGGGTGCACCACTGCCGACCAGCTGCTGCTGTGCTGTCTGGTCACATAGTGACATCTTCTTGCTTCCTTGAAGCTGCTAAAATGCAGTAGGCACAGCTGGAAGATAGACATAGTTATTCTCTCTGGAAAGATTATATTTCTGTAGTTGCTGTCATAGTATTTTATGTAAATATTAAGAATTAGATTCTAATCCAATCTAATAAATAAGTGCTGAGCAACCTCTTAAGAAGTTTGAGACACACTGCTGTATTTTCCTTTGACAGGAATGATTACTGGGATGTCAGCACTTTTGTGGTTTTTTTCAGTATTCTGAGGCAACTCTTTGACCTGTATAAATCAAATGTACATTCTTTGTCTGTCACCAAATAGTGCTGGTGCTTACTGTGTCAAGCACGAGACTTGCTGAAAACTTCCTCTTAAAGGATCAGGGTGCACATTTTGTCTTCACCTCAGAAGGTGGGAAAGTTCTGTAAGTGGAAGTATAACAGCACAGATGTTAAATGAAGAGGTACAATATCAAACAGATAAAGATAGGTGTTTTCTTTTTGTTTTTTCAACGTTTAAGATGCTCTTTCAAATGGAGATCTGACTGGATGATGCTGTTTTACCTTGGCATATGTTAATAGCTGCCCTGAACCCAGTCATGCTCCTGTGCAAGAAGACATTTAATGGTGCATAATCAACTTTTGCCAGATGCTTAACAGTGCGGAGCCTTTAACAAATTGTACAGGAAAGGTATAAAACAAAACATTTGGATTTTGGGTACAACAGCTCCATCTGAGTTGATCAAAATTGATGCAAGAGCAGTTGGCATAAAACATAGACTGTTCTGAACTAATATTGACCTGGTATATCAAGCTGGTATGTCAGATGTGTGAGAGGTCACACAGAATAAACGTTGATCTTAAAAGATTTGCATTTGGATCAAGGTTTCTTTTGCCTTTTAGCTTGCTGAAAGGCGTGGAACTTAGTTTGGTGACAATTTCCACTGCAACAACACGGGAAGGCTTTTTGACTGTGTGGGCTCTAGGAGTTTGAAGATGATGTTGAGTACTTTGAGTGTGGTTCTGACAAACTGCAGCTGCCAGAATGATTCCAGCTTTACCACTGAAAACACAGCCTCTGCCTCTGTGTGCACTACTCCAAACCCTGGGCTCTGAGGACTGAACTCATGTCCTCCAGAGGCATCCCTGGAGCTTGGCTATCAGTGTCTTGCTGGGAAAATACAGAGGTCTTGCAGAATGTGGTGCTTTTGGTTGAGGGATCCTCAGTGCTGAGACTTTGCTGTAGAAAGGATGGATCTTTATCCCTCACTGTTTAAAGTGAGCTTTAATCATTTGTGAGCCTTCTGTATCCATAACCAGGGGATTTATTGTCCTTGGAAGCTGGTCCTGGCAGCTGACATGACAGTTCAACTAAAGCCATACTCTCCATTATGCTGTTTTGCTTTCCTTCCTTTCATTCTGGGAAGTGGAAGGACATAAAGGGGAAAGATAGGGAAGTAAAAAAGGGGAGCTTACAGGGGACTACTAGTTAAAAGTCTTTCTCTCTAAGTCTTGTTCTGCTGTTGCTCCAGGGACTGCAGTGTCATGAGTAGCAGCATACTTATTCTAGCCTAGACGCAGTTTCTTGCTTATTGGCATGCTTCAGGAACGCTAGGAGTATTTTGGCTTTCCTTGTTGCTCAGTTTCATTCACAGGAATCTCACATATTTGCAGTTACTGTTCATACTTCAAAGAAGCAACACTTCAAAGTCATGTCCTTCTGGATACTGTGACACCGAGCTTGCTCTTCCTTTAGCCTCAAATTTTGTCTTTTTGATTCCAAGAAATGTTCATCTCTGCTAATGAGGGATAGCTGTCAGGAGCTTTAAAGAAGTCCTCTGTTGAACCCTGCCTCCCTCCTCTCTTGCCATCTAAGTTACAACTTCTAAGGAGAGTTTATAAGCAATGATGTGGTTTGGATACTGAAAGCTAATGAAGGCCAGCAGCCTAGGAACTGCAGAGGTCTGTTTTCTATTAATGGATGGTGCTGCCTTTATTCCAGTGGGCTGCTCTAACTGTCCTTCTCTGTCTGGGTTGGGCAGTTCTTCTTGCTGTCAGTTTCTTGTAGGAGACGTTCCAGTGCGTGTTGTCACTGGTCTGCTTGCACTCTGCCTTCTATGAAAGACCTAAGGGGTAGTTGACCAGATTATTTCCAGAAACTAGTTCAACAAAAGTACAAGCAGTTTAGCCAGGGCCCTTCCAAACGGTGTGTGAACACTGCCCAGTTGCTGCTGTTACCATCACAGATGCTGTGGTGGTTATCTATTTTGAAAGCAAAATACTCTACGACCAAGACCTCCTGACTTAAAGACTGGGAGTAAAATACCATTGATGGTAATGTCTGTGGTATACACTTGTGTGCAAACCCACTAAGACAATGACCTAATTTATTTGTATCTATTCTGACAGGGAAGAAACATCTGTCAAGACATGTATGGTACCCATGAAAACAAGGATGCCCTTGTGATGCTGTTTTGTGCAGTGGTGTTTGGGCAGCTTGGCCATGGGAAGAAGAGATATGGGCAAAGGCTGGAACAATGTGCTGCATGCTCTTATTTTGGATGGATAGATGGATGGATGGACAGATGAAAAAGGTTGTTAATGAGAGAGCTTCAGGCTTGTCGTTATTTAGTACGTGCCTTTTGCTGGGAAAATTGGGTGCTTCAGAGAAAGTCATTGTGATTGGTATGGTAGCACTGTGGAAATACCAGAGAGGAAAGCTTTCAGAGGACAGTACTATATTGATGCCAAGCTGTGATAACGAAGGTCTACATTAAGATGAGATAAATGATTGCTGTCTGTGGCCCCACAGTACAGCCTTTTCTTGTGGTGTTAGCAGAGCCCAATTAGTATCAAATAACTAGTCTGTCAGAGTTGGGTGGGTACATCAGACCTTTTTGTTCAAAATTACTGGCGTGTAGTTGTTGTTTTGGCCGCTTCCAAGCTTGATGTGCTGGATGCCATCACTGTAGAATATTTTTCTCTTGGGTGCATAGTTTTTAGAGTTTATTTGCAGAGCATTTCAACATCAGCTCCTTTATAGACTTGTCTTCTTCAGCACCCTTCATGTCTTCCACTGCAGGTTTGTGCTGCTGGAGAAGGCCAGTGCTGAGTAGCCTGTGTGGTTGGCTGGGATTTTCCTCTTCTGTGTGTTTCACCTCACTCCCAGCATGCTGCTTTCATACAGCAGAGAGCATTTTTTGGCCTATATTTGCATAAACTGCCCCCAGATCCTGTTTTCTCTCTACATCTCTGTTATGCTTTCATTCACTATCAGGTTTCTGCTAGCCAGATTTATCCTTAATATTAGCAAGGTGCAACTGCTGAATTCATTTTTCCATGTTTTTCTGAGCAGATTTCTTGGTGATTGTTCACTCTGTGTGCAAACCAGACAAATAACATTGCCAGTAATCTGGACTTTAGCATAGCTGCTTTTATGTGTGGTCAGATTCACTATTGTGTTTGAAACCAAGCTGAAACAGTTGGGAAGGAAATGAAATCCTTCAGAGCCCGTTGTTGGAGCGGGTGGATGGTGCTGTGTTCTCTTGGAAGCGTAATAGCATGAGGACCTGTGATACTTGATTTGTCAGCTTTGCTTAAAATCACTACCAACTCTTCTTTCTGAGTGACTGTAGTGCCTTCAGGATGGCAGAGGAGGGGGGCATAGGGCAGTGGGGAGGAATTATTTGCTTACATGCTTGAGTTTTGGATTATACTCAGCAGTGACTTTTTGATAAGGGAAAAAAAGACAAATAAGAAAGGGGTGGTGAATAAAAGAAAAAAGTGGAATAAGGGAAAAGGTAAGAAAGTAAGCTTGGAGGGGAAAAAGCTAACTCATTCTTGTCAAGTTAAATTCAGTCTTTGTCAAAGTACTTTTGTGCAGGGCACAGAGTTCCTTGAATGCTGTCTGGGTAAAAATCAAGGACTTTTCACAGGTTTATGGAAGGCTGTATTTTTACCTGGTAGTTCTTGTTTATGCATATGGTCAGAGAAATGATTTCCTATTTAAAATGCCCATGTTCAGTCTACATTAAAAGCAGGAAAAGGTTTGTTGTTGTTAATTCTCATAGAAGCCTTGCTATGTTTACTAACAGGAAGAAATGTAGCTCCATTTTAAAGGAAAAATAGATGCAAGCCATATGTACTGTGCACGGAAGGAAGCATCTAAAATCTGGTTTGAGTAAAGAACTGTTCTGTGATCTCTTTGTAGAGCTGAAGGGAGAAGTATTTTCTTTTTGTTAACAATTCCCTTGTCCCAGTTCAGTTCTGTGGTTGATTTTTCTCTCTGGATTTGTTAGCTGTTAAGAGATGGCAGCAGCGTTTTAAAACTTATTAGCCTTCAATAGTAAATACAGCCCCGTCCAAGGCTGAAATGAAACATTCTGGCAATGCAAGTTAAAAATGAAGAGGTGAAATCTAAACCTATCCCAGCCATGCACAAATGCTTAAGAATCTTTCATGGATTGCTAAGGATACCCTTTGCCTTATTTACAAACACCCACACTTACTCAAAACAGCCCTTCCTCAATTTTGTCTCCCATCAGTGGGTTGTTTCAAAGCTCTCTTCAGTCAAGCTCTGCAAGCAGGAAAATCTGAAGGTTTTTTTCCTGCTTCCTATTTTTGCCTGCATTTCTCTAACATGGAGATTGTCCTGCCTGTGTAAGAAGAAAGACAAGATGTGATTTAATTACTCCACAACTTTAATAACTTATCTAACAGCAGTGGCAATTGTTCTGTACAGTTCATCAGTCATCACTGAATCCTGCATTCAAAGAAAAAAAAATATGTTCTCAGCCAGATAGTGCATGTGCTTTTCCTTCTCTGTGTCATCAGGAGACCAGTGGTATGAAATAGCCCCCAACTCAAGTGATGTTCCCCAACCACTGTTAAAGATAACAGCAATAGATGTAGAGGGAAATACGAAAGTTTATAACTTTTTTCTGTCCAGGCAAACTACCTCTGCAGCAGTGAGGGAAGGCACATTCAGGTGAAAATTAGAAGGCAAGGCTGAATATTTGGAGTGCTGCATTCAAGAGATTACTTTGTTAAAATGTTGGTGATACTGGTTAAATATGGCAACAAAGGGAGAACTTCCTTCGCTTTGTAAGACTCAACCATGTCCGAGACCTCGCCATCTTTACACTTAATGGACAGCACACCATTTCTTTTGCAGCAGTAACTGTGTGTGTATTGGGTCACAAATAGAAGCTCTGCAGTAGACCTCTCTGCAGACTGGAAAATGTTTTCGTGGTGCCTGTGGAGAACCCATTCTGAGAGGCATCGCTTTGGTCAGTTGTAGATATATTCCTGGTAGCAGATAGTTCCTGATGTGGAGAGCTTACAGTCAAAACAGGTAGAGGTAGACAGATGAAGAAAGTCAGAGAAGTAACTGACTGCGTAACACTCATGGAGATCTTGGACTTTTGCATCTCCAGTTTTCTGTGCCAGCGCTAACCAGTTGTTCACTAGGGTTTGGGAATTCGGTTACTAAGGACAAAGTGGATCAGTACCTTATGCCTGCAATTACTTAGTGATGCTACAGTGTGTTGCTTTAGGCTTTTGAATGCCCAGTTTGAAGAGACTGATTTCACTGATGTAAATGACCTTGTTAACATTCGATACCTTTGCATCTGAGGCACCTAGATGTCTATAGTGAGACGTCTGACCCAGAGCATGTTTTAGGGTGGAAACCATCTACAGTCTTTCAAAATGCCTATCATAGACTTACTGGTCATAAGCTGAAAGTGTTCAGGGTTGTCCTTAGACTTTAGAAAAACACAGCTCTATTGATTTGGCTGTGTTATCTTAACCTTTGCAATTGTCACTGATAGCCCCTTCTGACAAAATGCTGGACTGTATATTTGATTAATACAAGCAATCAAGATAAGAAGCCATACAGTTCCCTTGTAGAAGTGATATTGTTTGGTTGCTGTTCCAGTTTTTGTATTGTTTGGCATGGCTTCCCTGTATGGCCAGTGAGAAGGTGATCTTGTCTGTCTCAAGCAACTTCATATTTTGCTGAGGCTTAAATTTTCCCAGTAAAGATTAGATGAATCATTTGGAAGCACTAATTATTGACTGCTCTTTAAATTTCTCTGCAGTATTTTGCTAGCAAAATTTTATTAGTTTCAGTTTGGCTGCTTATGTGTTATTGTAAGGTGAAATCAGACCAAGCAGTTGCAGCAGTAAATTGGAGATTGGATGCATGTATTACTATTACTAAATGCAACTTCTGCAGCAAACTGTGAAAAACCACTGAGCATTTCCTGTATTTCTAAAAGCTGGGAAGTGGATTCACATTACCTGCCTTTATCTTTCTGAAAGCTAGATGTCTAACCTGGCATTAATCAGCTGGGTGATCTATAGTCAGTGATGTACATCCGAAGGATGAGTCCTTCTGTTTGGAGATAGGCTGAATCACTGTCTGGAGTTGTCTTTTCTCAGCTGATGATAAAGCAGCCTAGACAACTAGATTGCATCAGTTAGGTGAGATGGCTCCTACTTTGTTGCTCAGACACTGTATGAACTGGCATTTCACAGCTTCTATAGACTTAACTGCAGCTGTGAAAGTTGCAGGAATAATTACTCCTCACTTACTATCTTCCTTCCTCCCATGCAAGAGGACCTTAGGTCTGTGGGTTTTATCTGTCACTATTATGAGTTAACTGCATCAAAGAAAAGGCAGTGCTGACAGCCTAAGGGAAAAGAGAGAGGAAACAGAATATCGTCCTGCAGGATTGCCACTCTTCTGAATGTCATGTGAAAGACATCCCCACCTCTGTTTCCTTGTGCTAGTTCAGGGTTTGATGCTGAGAGCAGTGAAGGAAAGTTTCTGTTTAACTGTGGGTGTGTGGGTTGAAGAATGGGAGTCCTGTCAGAAGAAAAAAAGAGTGAGAGATAAAAGATCCTGTAAAAAGGAGCCCAAAGTGATACTGAGATTTGATGGGAGAGTTGGGGAATCATCAGGAATGGGGCACACGGATTGGCATGCATGGCTAAAGATTGAGAAAGAGATTGAGAGAGAAGATTGGAAAAACTAAGTGAAGATATTCATCCCAGAAGGAATAGGATGAAGAGGTTAGATTTCATGGCTAATGTATATTGGCTGAAGTGAATGGGTCTGAGATAAGAATTGTGGAGAGCAGGGTCAGTATGGATAGGGATGAGGGGGTAGTAGTGGGAACAATACAGCCTCAACAAGGTGGAAGATTGAACAGCAGAAATACATTCCAGGGGGAGAAGCAGCAAGTTTGCTCTAGCTAGAGTAACCTTCCTCTTCCAAGCCTGGGGTGGGATTCAACATGCAAAATTTGCTGTTATCAGCAGCTGCCTCTGAACCTTTGAGAAACTGTCCATTGCCTCCTGCCCTGGATGTCCTGGGGGATGATAACTTACTGAGGTCACAAGGTGTTTTGTTTGCTTGACATTTCAAAGGGATCAGTGGGCTGAATCAAAAGCACCTATTTCTTGTGGCTACCACATTCAGCTTTCCATTCTCTTTCTTTGTTGCCTTTTTTTTATACTCTGTGTGTGTCTTTAATTCTGTGATCACATGCATCCATCCTTTCCTAGCATGGTGGCCTGAGAAACAGGATGTGACTGTAGTATTTCTCCTCTGTCTCTCCTCTTTCTCCTTCTACAACAGCCTGTTACTCCCTTGGTCAACTTTTGCTGCATTACCAGCAAGGTGGAGGTCTCTGTGTGATGAAAATCCCTGTATTTTCATCAGAATACATGACCAAGTGGAAAACTGAGTATCTCTCTGCTGCCATAGCAAAAGTTGTAACAGACTGCAATAACCTTTTAGATAATAAAATATCTCAGGAGAGAGACTTTTTCTGTGTGCCTCAGAAGCAATGAAATCTTCACAGTCACAACTCTCACCTTTTAAAACCCATTAACTGCAAAAAAGTAGTAGCTTTTGTGGTGTCATTAATTGCAGTACTATTAGAACTCTGATTACTTGAGGCAAGGCAGCAGCACCAGTACATGGTGTTTTTCTTTGTATGTGACTTGCAGCTGATTTTCCAAAAGGCAAACACTTGTACATGCTACAAATGCAATTGCAGGTAACTCTTGGAAATACAAACTGTACAGATCTGATGCTAAATGCTCTCAGGTTCTCAGACTCTTTAGACTGGGCACCTACAATAAGGGACAGAAGCTGTGTAGTCTTGATATATAGTGGATGAAACTATCTCTTCACCTCACAGAAGTGTTGTAAAATACATTTTGTTAATATTCATAAGGCACTCAGGACACTATTGTGGTGAATGCCTGAGAAAGCCCAGGAGGAAATTAATAATTCTCTCTGGAGAGCTGAGCTTCAGTGAAGCACAGCACATGAGGCAAAGGGGGTCACATGTTGAACTCCAGAGAACCAGGCAGTGACAAGCTGCATATTAAACACGTTGTCCAACCTGTGCACTGGGGTGCTGCAGAACAAAACTGGCCTATGACTTTGTATGCATCTTGAAGCAGATGGTGGGTATGCATGGAAAGTCACAACTGATGGTGCACAGGCAGCCTTAATTTTGCTGTGTCTTTCTTTTGGGGCCTTGCCCTTAGATTTAGTCTGGAGAAAAGGAGCCTGAGAGGAGACGTTCTTGCTCTCTACTACTATCTGAAAGGAGGTTAGAGTGGGGTGGGGGTTGATCTCTTCTCCTAAGTGATTAATGATGGCATAAGAGGAGATCGCCTCAAGGTGCACCAGAAAATTTTAGCTTGGACATGAGGAAAAATGTCTTTGCTGCAAGAGTCGTCAGGCATTGGAACATGCTGTCCGGGGAGGTGGTGATGTCACCATCCCTGGAAATGTTCAAAAAACACATAGACATGGCAATTCAGGACATGGTTTAGTGGGCATGGTGGTGTTGGGTTGATGGATAGAGCTGATGATGTCGCATGTTTTTTCTAACCTTATTAAACTTGTGTTTCAAGTTATCCTCTTTCTTGTATTATTTGTGTTCCAATTGCTCTGTGTGTGCATAAACATGTCATCCTTCTCAAACAGTGTGTGATGGCTTTGTTTTACACTCCTGGCAAAAATGCATGCCTGCTCTCCAGTCTTTACAAGTTTGGGAAGAGGGAGGATAAATTAATGGCCTCCTGCTGCAGAGTGGGTAATTGCAATCACATAACAGACTTTCCTGACTGGGCTCATCAGGTAAGTAGCTGCAGGACAGAGTCCTGGGTGATTCAGCAGTGCTGGTTGACTTTTCCCTATCCACGTGTTCAGCTGTATTGCTAACACCCTGTGTTCTCTTGCCTAATGATTTAGAAACCTGCTCACATTCCATTAAAAGTTTAATTACTGCCTCCTTCTCAGTAATGAGACAACTTGCTGGGCCATAGCTATTTTATTGGTTTAAAGTGCAGTTTGTTTCCAACTTCCTTTGTGCCCATTCCTGCCACTGTTTCCTGCTTGTAACTTCCTGTGAAGTCATTAGTGGTCTTGTCTTGTGGAGGAGTTGAGGAGTCTTGTCTTGTGGGAGGAGTTGAGAGGAAGGCCCCTTTCCCAGTAAACCTTGCTTCTGGTGTACAAGTCTGACATTTCTACAACCCTACTCCTGTTCTGTGAAGATGACTGATCACTCCTGGGCCACTCTTTTAATTGCTAGCCTTTGTTAAGGCTTTGCATGTGCAGTTTTCCTGATTTTCAGTTTGTGACAGGTTTTTCTGGTCAACCCAGCTAACCAAACTCTCTAGCCAGTCTCCATCCTCATGTATACAGTTTTGTGAGTAGTTGACAAGCCCACTGGGTGTGTGAAAGCATTCCTGTGGTTGAAGAGGACTGTGGAAGACAACTGGCCAATCGTCATAAGAATATTCAACTATCTGGACACACTGTGGACATCTTAATCATCCAGACACTGCGTAGTGCACAGAGCCACATGTGAATCTGTTGCGTTCTGGTGCTGTAAGTTGTAAGCTTTATGCTGGAAACTTGCTCTGAGTCACATCAGCAGCTCTGTTTGAAACACAAGGCTGCTTGGAATAACAGTGGACATTCCTGGGAATTTTCTTCAGGGCATGGCTTTCTGTCTTGATTCTCTCATGTCTAATAAGATGCTGCCTTTGAGTAAAGACTTTTCTTGTGGTGAGATGCTTCTTGTGCCTTACTCTTAAACATTTTCTTGTGCAATGAAGAGAAACCACACAGCAACCTTGGTGTTGGAGGGGCTGGTATCTCCTCCATCTGGCTGCTTTTGTTTTTCAGTAGTGATCAGGTATGGAAACTCCTGCTTCAGACAAAAAGGGTTAATCTGCTCAGTAAGTTTGAAAGGTATGACAAGCAGATAACCAAATCCTTTCTGCCTTCCCTTGATAGTTTTTATTTAGCTTTGTTTTCTTCAGAAAGGAGGCAAAAGAAGCATGTGGAATGGAAGCAGCATAGTTCTTCTGAGTACAGTTATGTGCTACAGTGTATTGCTCAGTGTTTTCTACTGCATCCTGGGTTTTGTACAATTAATAAAAAAAAAAAAATGCTAGCAATCCAGACTGGAGTGTGTCTTTCTCTCCGTTTTTTTTATTTTTCCCCCTCCCTGTTTTTTTTTTCTTTATTTTTATTTGCCCTGAGTTTCATACTTGTAATTTTGTAACTTGATGTGCATAAGCTATACTTGTTGTAAGGCCCTAATGTATTGAAGTATATGAGGTAACATGTTGGAAGAGTCTTGCTTAGACTTCAGTATGAACTAAGCTGTTAAATTAAAGCATCAGGGAAAATTAAAAATCCAAGTGTTGTCCAGCCATCTGCTTGCATGCTTTGCACTGCCTTTTCTGCAGGAGTCAGGATAGCCTGAGTATGTTAGCTAGCCTTTTGTAAAGTCATGCCTTTGGATTCAGGGCAAGACAAATCAGTCCACCTTATGAAGGTGGCACCAGGACTGTCCTAAAGAGCAAGGAGGAGTGTGTGTGAATGCTGATAGAAACCCAGCTTTTCATGGGTTAGGAGAGAATAAATATTCTTTCTCTCTTAACTTTCTTTGATAAGAGAACTTGAAGCTCTTTTGGGGTGTGCAGGCAGACAGAAGAGTGAGTGGTAGCATATGTTTATTGATATCTGTTTGCATAATTGTATTTTTACTTCCACTGAACTTGAGGTATAAAGTCGTTTTTGTGTAAAGCAAAAGGTAGCGATGTGATACAGGCTGTGGTTTGCCCCCATGTGAGCAAATTGCTCTAGGTGAGAGATGAAAAAAGAAACATGTAGAAGGCTTCATGTGTTCAGAAATTGAGGAGATGAATTGTGAAGATGCCAAGAAGTGAATCGGGATTTTTACTGCTTGCTTTATGGGCAGCTAGTTGTAAAAACGGCCAGCAATGCTGTGCTTTGAAAAGCCAGTGAGCAAGTGCAGTCTGTGACAGAGAGCTTGCTTCAGCTTTTCCTGAAATTATATAGACACCCCTGATTTGTGCCAGTTAGATTGCTGGTTCAAGCTTTGGTTAATGTCAAAAGTTGTGCACATGCTTTGATATTAACACTCTTTAATGTCCAAGTTTACATCTTTGTTTCCATGACCCAAAAGAGAGGTAAGTGTGTAGTTCAGTGCGCTGACACTGCTAAACTTGCTGCTCTGGAAAAGAATTTTTTCCTAGTCTTTAGAAAGCAGTTGCAACAAGCAAGCCCAATATTGTATTCTGATGTGAGAAAGCTGTGGGCTGTCAGTCGTCTTGCCATGAAAACCCAGCATTTCCTAATGGGAATTTCTTCTTCAGAGCTAATCAGTTTTGATGTTACAATTCTGGTGCATCTAAAAAGGCTAATTGAATTTTATAGGACAAATGTGTTACATTTTATATCCTCTGCAAGGTGTTAATACAAGACATGGTTGTGGCACAGTTCACAACATTGTCATGAATGTCTGCAGAAGTACCTTGAGATAATTAGGCTACAGATTGTCTGCTGTTTTTCATGTTTACAAGACTTGTGGTAAAACTGGTCTAAACAATGAGATTAGCATGAAAAGCTTATTTTTAACGTGAAAGATTTGGCACTGTGAAGAGAGAGATCTGTACTACAGTTCTAAAAGATTATGGTTTCTCTATGTAGGTAAAACTGAATTCTCATTAGTACCAGCGAGATGGACCTTCTGCCCTGTACTGGGGAAGAAAGAACAAGGCCACCATTTGGAGAAAAAGCCCTTCAAAGTTTGTAGAGGACATTGGTAAATCAAGCCCATTGCTATTACTGATTTTTTTTGAGGAAGCTTAGTAAAAACCATCATTCAGAACTTAAGGTAGTTTAGCTATGAAGTGTGGGAAGTAGTGTGCTTTGGGTGAGCTTTCTCTGCTAATGATATAAAAAGCTGGAGAGCTGGATGTCACTTTGGGACATGGCTTAATGGCCATGGAGGTGTTAGGTTGATGGCTGGACTCAGTGATCATAGAGGTCTTTTCCAACCAAGACAATTCTATGATTCTATGGAGTAGGCATCATGAATTCAGGGCAACAACACTTTAGAGGTTGATTTACTTGTTTCCTTATGATTTTACATGTTGAGTTTTATTTGTCCCTTCCCTGTGGAGGGATGTGGTATATAGTAGTTAATCAATTTGTGGAGAAGTTGTGCAAGTTATAGATAACTGTTTTATGTAGTAGCAAAAGCAGGCACATTGTGTTTTGCAGGATTGGAATAGGATTTGTTGGGCAACTTTCCAGCTGACTGTTCAACATACTCTGCCTTCAGATCTGACTGAATGCTTCTATATACAAATGCAATGGACCTTGAATCCTTGTGTCATTACTGTGCTTATTTGCTATGTAAAAATGCTTTTTCTCTTGTGAAATCGCTTATCGGGACTTTGTACATTTCTTGAGTGAAGAAGACAGAAGTCGTTGAGAAGTGAAACGGCTTATGGAAGACCAGGGTGAGATCTGAGAAGCAGAGAGATCTTCAAGTCTGAAGACTGCTGTGAATTCTCCCATAAAAATTTTACTTGTCCAAGAACTTGGAGGTTCAGTCCTTTGTGACAGTTGCACATGAAATGGTTGTGTTTTCCCTCAAAAGATGTTTTGGTGCTCTTTCTTTGTTTTTCAAGAGGAAGCACTCTTTCTGACATTAGATTTGGGCTTTTTGCCCTCACCTGTGCTCAGTGACAGAGTGCTGCACCTTTTTATCATACAAAATTTATTAATGGAAATGGAGGAAAATGGTTTGTAAGTTTGATTCTACTATGATGGTAAAAAATCTGTGGCTGTGGCACACTTACAAATAGTTGAAATTCTTACTGGTACAATGAGATGCAGACTTTTTCTCTCCTTTTAGTGAAATTAAGTAACTCTCTTTTATTGTTGGACTACTTTCTGAATTGAAATGGACCCTTCTTTACTGGCTCCAGTTTTTCGTTCTTTCTCAGCACACAGAAGTGATTATACTCCTGGGCCGTGCACAGTGATTTATTTATTTATGTTAATTTTGCTTCCTTTTACATAGCCAAGCGAACTTTTCAGGTGGTTCCTTCTTCCTTTCCCAACCTCCTTTCTATACAAATCATGCTTATTTAACCTTTTGGAAGGATGAAACCTAGTTTATTTTTCTATGAAATGAATGCTGCCTGAAAATCTAAGTAACCAAAAATAGTAAGGGAAAAATAATAGGGAAACATAAAATTCTCCTTTTGACAGATTGTACATGAATGAAGCTACCAAAACATGATCAGCAGGCTAAGAATGCCTTTTTTTTTTTTTTGAGTGTAGTAGGAAGAGAGGGAGCTGTTTTGATAAAACAGTTTCTTTCTGAATATGTGCTTTTCTAACTTGGCTGTTTTTCTCATCTCTGGTGTCCGTTGCTTAATAATAAATAGAAATATAAAACACTGCTTAAGGCAATTATAAGCACTTAAATACCTGCATGTGGCTGGATTGCTAAAAGCTTACAGCAATGTTCCAGTGTCTCTTAACATCTGTTACACAGCATTAAGGTTAGAAAGACAAATGCAGAAGTAGTTAAAAAAGTGCTAAGTCTTGAAACCAGTTTTGCTTATCCCTAGAACTCAGCAGAAAACATTAAGAACTTCTTGTAATCTGTAAAATTATCTAGTTGGCATGCAATTCCTCCTGCTGTAGGCTTGTGTTGAGCTCTCAGGCTTCCTTGTGTATTCTTAAGTGTAGCAGGAAAATCTGGTGAACCCAGCCAGAGGCTGGAAAGCCTGGCCAGAAGTGTGCAGTGCAGGTGAAGAAGGGAGGAGTGAGGCAAGGAGGAACCCGCTGCCCTGGGAAAGGGACCCCAGACGCTAGTGAGTAGTTGTCAGTGATCTGAATTCTCCAACTCCATGTGTCAGAAAACATTTCTTCAAAGTGTTTAAAGAGTATTCCTTCCCCTAGGTGAGGAGACTGGAGATCATGGCATGAAGAATTTTCTTCCTTCTTTCCAGGCTCTCCACTCCATCCATCTTTAACCATTCATGTGCTCTCATCCTCGGACCCAGTCTTATGCCTCCTTGGTGCTGTCAGTAGTGGTTTTTGATGAGCGGTGTGTGAAGACAGTAGCTATGTGAGGTAGTATAGTAGTGTGCATCTCTGCCTGAGCTTGTGCAGTCTCTTAAGTGAAAAAATTGAGAAGCAAGTGGGGAAGAGAGGAAAAACAGGTTTGCCTTTAGGAAGTCCAAGTACTTTTTAAGGCCTAAGGCAGCATCTTTTTTATCTTTTATAAGGAGGTGTCTCCAGACAGGGAAGAAAGCTTCTGGAGTTGAACAGGTATGGTGTCTACTTGATGGATAAACAGATGGTGTCAGGTTCAGGGTTCTCAGAATACCGAGTTCTTGGGGGAGAAGCAATGTTGCTGAAGGGATATTTGACAATATTCCTAATGGCTCTGCAGTTGTTAACTAATGTCCAGAAGATCATTCAAAGCATCAGATCATTTGGTGTACAGGACTTGGAGTTTTCTGGGAGGTTGTTCATTTTCTGTAAGCCTTGGCATTTGTTTCTTCTGCCTAATTATTCAGACTACCAGAGAGGAAAGTGTGGAAAGTCTCACTTCTGCATTCAGGTACCAAACATGCCCGTGTAGACACTTGTGCACAGACATTCAGGTGTCACAGAGAGGCTGGTGGAGCTGAATTTGTGAGCACGTGTGACCACAGGTGTGCATACATATGTGTGTATAGAAATGTACATCTGCACACACCATTTCTTCTGACAGCATTTGAATTTTGCCCTGAGACCTTTGCAACCGAGATCGCAGCCACTGTAAATCAGGGCAGAGTAACCCTTAACATATTTTTAAACAACTGGTATGCTTCAGAGGCCAGAAGCACAGGGATATCATGTAAACAGTGACTCTTACTGCAACTGTGCAAAAGGATGCAGCAATAACTAAATTTTGCAATGAAATAGGTGATATCTGCCATCTGAACCTAAGGGTTGCCATGCCTCTGGATTGTTGCAAGCCACTTAGTAATTGGCTAATGGTTGCATTTGGCAGTTTGAACCACTGAAGGAAAAAGGAAAGAAATACTGTCTCTGTTTGTATGCAGCACTCATTAAAGTAACTTTTTTTTTTTCGATTCTGTCAAGGCCAACGTGTCTGGGCTGTAGATGCTACAAAGGGAGATGGTGCACCAGAAGGTTTATAACTCCTATTTCAGTCTTGCGTGGCTTCTAAGCATGGCTAATCAAATTTCTGTCTGGCTACAAACAACAGACTTGTGAAACAGCTTTAAGGCCTGGTGTTGCTGCTGGCTTGCTAGAAAGTGACAGCAGCACAGAGTATGTCCTCCAGTGTCTGACTGAAACAAGACAGTTACCCTCAGATAGGCATAAATGCGCTATTAGATGGTTGAGAAATACATTTTTTCCCCCCTAAAGCCCTCCTGGGAATTTATTGTAGTGCCTTTGATGTAACTAATTAGCCTGCTCAAAGTAAGCAGTGACTAACAGTCTAATAACTGGCTAATGGAAGGAACTTCATAATGTTTTCAAATCAGGATCCTTTTGAATGTTTCGCAAGAAGCTGAGGAGCTTTTCCCTTCTGAGAAAAAGGTTGCCAATAGTCAGATCTTGATGTCCATATCCAGAGTAATCTTTAAGTTATATTTGAGTCTTTCTGGCTTCTTTGAATAGGCTAGATGTCAGAGAAGAGCAGCAATCCTAGTGAGATTCTGAACACGCAAACCTTGAGTTTTAAACTTCACCAGCAGACTTGGAGCAAGTGTAGTGTGCTGGGGCTGTAACACAGTAACTTGCAGGTTTTGTTGAATTTTACAAGGTGGAAGACTTTTTAAGAAGGGAAATGAAAAAGTAAGATTGTTTTTGCAGGAGACCTTTTTTTTCTCGTTCCCAACCCTCAAGTAGCAAAATTAAAATTGCTATAACAAGAAAGTGAAATGTTTCTGCTAGCCTTCTAGTTCTGCAAATTTGAAAGGAGAAATCACATGCCACATGTTAATTTTGCCAATTAATTCTACCTTCAGATGTCTTTTACTTCTGCAGTAAGGCTTTCTTCTTTTCTTGTCCACTGGAACTACAAAGCACTTGTATTACTGAGAGTCCCTTTCTCATCAAGCTAATGATACAGCATTTCCATGTGCTAACAAACATCTCCAGTATGTTTTCCAGGCACAAACCATTTGTGCCCAATGGTGGGAGCGTTTCTGGTGCTGGACATGAATCCCTACTTGCATGAGTTCAGTTTCACTGAATCTGCAGGGTCACAGTGTGTGTAAAGCAAGCAGGATTTGGGCTCTGTAGGTTCCACAAAGCTCAATGGAAAAGCTCACAGCCTGCTGCTTACCTGGGTGCAGGGTTCAGTGTTTTTCCTGCAGCAATGTCGTCACCAACACCTAGACCAGAGTGCTGGGGGCTGTGCTTGCCAGGGGTGTTCAGTGTCACTGCAATAACCCACTGTCTGCCACAGGAGAAACATGTAGCCCTGAACTTAGGAAGGCAGAAAATGGTTTCAGCTGTTTTGATTTAAATTGTTTGGTTTTGTTATTTTAAAGTCTGTATGGAAATGGGCTAGGAGAGGGCTTGCTCATATGTGAGGCTTCCACTCCTTAGGAGCCTGACATTGTGAGTTGTTGAGAGTTAGAGATTCCATCAGTTTCCCTGAGGCTTGCAGCCCTGTGTGCTTAGACTGGACAGTGTAGGGGCTCAGGATCCCCATATCGACTGGTTGGCTGTTCAGCAGGACAGCTCTAGGCAAACTTGGCTGACAGGATACCACGGGAATTTGGTTTGCAGCAAGTAACTTCCACGGCTCCAAAGTCATTGAGGTCAGTGAGATGGCTCGAGTGTCAGGTCAGTAAATTTTTGTCTGCCTTCTGAGGGTGAGAGTCCTGGGACTGACCAGGAGGTTTCCACAGCACCCTGTGCCTTTGTGTGTGTTCCCTGAGTGGGAAATTTGTGTATCTTAAATTGGATTTTTAGCATTTCCCTGTGGGGCTAATGCTGGGGTTTGTAGATGTAGACTTCCAGTTAAATCTAGTAGGTGTTTGCTTGCATGAAACTTTAAAGTGAGGTGTTTTTTTACCTAATTTCACATATGCCAGCTAACTTCAGCCACTTGATTTTAGTTGGGAGCAGTTGGGGAGGCACCAAGCAGTGTAAATTTATCTGGGTAATCAAGAAATTGAGATAAAGACATTGCTACTAACAAAGCTCTCTCTGATTAGGTGTCTGAAAAAGTTCACCTGAATTTTAAGCTGCTTTATACCATTTGCAAGTTCCTCAGCCGTCTTGGGGAAAGGGTTATGTGCACAGTTGGAAAAGGCTGTGAGCCATGTTCTGCTGATAGCAATGCATCAGTGACTTAACATTGGAGCAGTGTGAGCTCTCTACAAGCCCACTCTTGTCTTCTCGGGGACAGTGGGAGCTCTGCCATTGACCCAGAGGAGTGCAGGATTAGGCTCTGTTTTTAAAAGTCATAGAAACTGTATTGATGCACTCTGTTCTGGCTACCTGCATGCTTTGAAAAAAAAGACTGAATTGAGTTGTGTTGTAGGTGCAGCAAAAAATGAATGTCTCTCGTTTGTGGAGAATAACAGGGGAGTGGCGTGTTGCATAGGTATTGTTGGAACTGGGTCTGCTTTCTGCCTTGTTGGTAAATCCTTTTTTCTTCCAGTGAAAGTTAAAGATGACAAACAAAAGAATATAACAAGTTTCTGAAAACAACCAACCAGACAAAAACAGATAAAAGAGCTGTGTATTCATATTCCAGAGGTCACAAAGCAGTTCCTGGAAAATACAGTATGTATGGTAATGGGAAAAGAACTAAGCTGAAAATCCATTACAAATGGGAATATAAATCTATACATTTTCAGTGGTGAGCTCAGAGAATGTATGCTATTTATAAGCACAGTAAGTCTTGTATAAAGTATGCTTAAGCACTGCAAATAAAGTGAGTACTGTGCTTGTTATCTAACAGATTTTATAGCGTCTCGTGTGGCGGGAGTCTATTTTTAAAACCAATTATGAGCATTGTGCTTCATATCTGTGTTAGTCTTTCCAGAGCTTGTACTTCATGTGCAGTTGCTCCAAATGCAGGGAAATAACAAACACAGGACCAAGAATGCCCAATTTAAACTACTGTACCCACCCAAACCAAAACTTTTGTTACGACACACACTGTTTTTAAAGGCAGGCGCAGTCCTACAGATGTATTTCCTTCTGCTTTGCTCTTAAGGTGGCCAGAAAGTAGAGATGAGTGTGTGTATACAAGGTGTTGATACACATGTCCTAATGAGCCTGGCAATTGCTCTATTGCATCATTTCCAAAAAGAAAATACTAAGTCTCAAAAACTTAGACACTCTTAAATGTGGGGAGAAATTGCTTTCTTACTTAGGTATCTATTGTGTTAAGAATCTAAGTAGTCAATCTATTTTACATTCCATCCCCCCTTCCTTCTGGCTCACAACAACCTAAAATGCTGCTTTTCTGGGAAAGACTGATATTCTGACTTCAGTTTTGTAATTTAATGATGGAGAGTTTCCTTAGTAAACCAAATTTAGAGTACTAGAATGCTTATCTTATATCCAGACCTTGAACATAAAAGGCATTTTATACCAGCAATTGTTCATTTAATGAGCAATTGCAGAGTGCAGGACGGTTAAGGGATTGAGCTATATGCACCATTATTGCAAGAAGTATTCTGAAATACCAGAAATAGGACGTAAGCTCTGATCAGGGGGACTGTGAGCACAATTACCTTCTTTTCAAATCCTTCTGTGACACTGCGGGAGGAAAAAGGACTTTGAAACTTGAAAGGAAAGAGCTTGCTTTCAACCTCAAAAGCTAGGAGGAAAGGGCTCTGAAATTTGCTCAGTATTCCCAATTCACCATTAGCCTGTTTCTTCCTTTAGCCTCAAGGCATTCTCCGCTTTTTGAAAAGATGTTAAGAAATTCAGTCACAATAGAGGGCCTAGTTTTGAACATGTTTCACTCGGTCCATTGAGGTCTGGTCTTCAGCCTTTGTGTGGGGTGAATTGAGCTGAGCAGCAAGCTGGTTGGGGAGAGGTGAATGAGCAGTCTCTGTGCAGTCACAAATTCTGGCAAAGAAAAGATTACCCTTCCCTTTATTTTACAATATGCATTCCTGTACAATCCTGCTAGTGGCAATATGCGAAGCCGAGCTTGTGCTTAGGTCAATATGGAGCACTTGGTTTATAGCAACTCTTGTTAAGTTTGTCTTGTAATTGAAGCTGCTGTTGACCTTGCTTGGAGACCATTTGTAAAACCGTTTATTTAGCATAAACTGAAATAATAAACCCTCCTTCTTTTAGGCTGATTGTGATAGGGTGACATTAGTTTGATTTAATGATTAGCCGCCTGACCCCTCAGCTAGAGAGAGCTGCTTGAATAGGGAGAGTTCACTAGGAAGCACACAGGAAGAATACTAATGAGCTTGTTAAATTTAGCATGGCACCAACCACTTTTAATTCTTCTAATGGGAGAAGCACTGCCTCTGAGAGAGAGGGAGGGAGACAAGGAGCGGGGGGAGAAAGGGAGAGAGGGGGAAAGAGAGGGAGGAATGCCCATGTCCCAATAGCTTGAAAATTTTGGTCAAGAGAAGACCTTGGAGGGAGCATCAGCCAGGGTCTCTTGGACTGAGTTGTAAGTATCTTTTTTTTTCTCTTAGCCAGACAAAGTGTGTCAGCAGATCGCTTGTGAAGCAGTAACACTCCCTGCGATGTGCATGCAGAAATGCGGGGGTGAAACTTCTACATAAACAGATTTCACTGGGCTGGCTGTGTCTTGTTCAAGCAGGGGGCTCCAAAGTGTATTGAGACTGATTTTTGGTGTGGTCTATCAATAGATTTTAACTTTTTTTTTTTTTTTCCCAGTTGTCAACTTTTAGAGCTTGAAAGTAAAAAAGCTTCTGCTTACTCATGGCCTACAATAAAAAAAGGGGAAAATAAAAAAAAAAGTTCAACAGGGAAAGAAAGTTTCATGGATTTTTGTGTTTTTGTTTCTTCTGATTTTTGATTTTCTGGGTAAAAGAGCTGAGCAATTAAAAGTGTGTTTATTCAGGCATGCTGGCCAGGGTGAGGTTTTTGAAAAAGCTTGTTGATTAAATATGGTGTGTTTCTTGGTGCTCAGCACTTCTAACACAAACTGCTGCTGATCAGAATGGCTAGACCAAATCAGGCGTTTCTCAGTGGGTTGAAGAATCTTGGATTAATGTGATCATTGCGGGCTGGGCACTTGTAACGTATCTCTGGGTACTGGCTTCTAAAGGCAGAGTAGGCTGTACATGGAGAAAGAGAAGCTTATGCAGATTGCTCTTGGGGCCTGATTACTTTTTGCTTTTCTTATTTAACCCCTCTCTCTTACACCCCTGAAAGACGGGATCAGCTATGCTGGAGTTGGTGTTAGGAAGCAGGTGGAGATGAGGGAGGATCAGTCCCTTTCATTTTAGCTTTTGTCTCTCTGCAAGATTTCAGCAAATCAGATGTTTTTTTTGACCCTAAAGCCAAGCACTTCTGAAACGTGAGCAGAGCAGTAACAATTGTTGTATATTTGGCTGTAACCCCCTTGGGCAGATGCTGCTGGGGAAGTGGGCTGTTTGCTTACACTTCTACTATAGAGTCCCACTTGTTGCCATGGTGGACAGTATGTCTCTGTCAATTATTTGGCCTGGCGTGACTTGCCCACACTTACTCTTAAACCTTTATTGAACGAATCAGCTGAAACAGAACCAGCTCAGCTTTCTCCTTTTGGCAGACTGGAGTGGCTCGCCTGCCGCTGCGAGAGCCGCTGGCCTTGCTGCCAGAGGAGTTTCCCTGCTGAGCACCAGGGTTGCTCCTGCACATCGCCCAGTTTCTGTCCTGCAGCATGGCTGCTGTCAAGTTTCTCATCTGCCCCTATCAAAAGCAGCTCAGTGGTGTGAAACATGAAAGAAACACTTAGCGAGATGTTTGGCCATTGAATGTGTCTTGTTAATGCATAAACACCATCGTGTTTACTTAACAAAAAAGAAATACTTCTGGGAGAACTTTTACATGGCAGACAATGTACAGAAATGCTTGAGTTCCAACAGCACACGGTAGTAATTTCCTACTGAGGACAAAGGGTTGATGCAGGAGGAAAAATACTACTTTTAAAAAAAAAATTTTTTTTCTTCTTTTCTCAAGGAACCAAAAGAAAAGGAAAGCTTAGTAAAGCAAAACACATTTTTCCTTTAATTTTCAAAGTTACACAAAGTAGGTTTTGAATTTCATTCATCAATTTGGAAAATCAGCTTGTTACATAGCAGTCACCAGTACCTTGATTCATGACACATGCATGTTTTGAGAAGGAAGGAATAAAAGTGTAGCTTGCAGACAGACGTCAGCTTCTTGTTGTATCCCAGGACAGCAGTTTTAACAAATATTAACTTTATATGGAAGAGTAAAAGAACTGAAACCCTATCTGATCCTGAGATTGATTATACAGCCCCACAAATCACTCCAGCTAGCTTCTTTCCATACTGTGGTAGCACAGGTTAGCTTGCTCTGCTTAAGGGTCTGTCAGGATTTCAAATGAAGTGTAATCCCCTGTTTTTACAAGAGTTTACATCTCATCAGTGAAAGTTCACTCTAGGTTGAAATTTAACATAAAAGACTCTGGCTAGAGAGAAATGTGATGGAAAATATGACTTTGGGGTGATGAATTTTTTTTTTTTTTTTTTTTTAGTTATACAAGCAGCTTTCTAAAAACCTCATATAAGTTTTAAAGTTTTAGACTCACTTTTGCAGATCTCTAACTAAAACCAGCTTTGATATAAAAAGTTGAAACCTTAAACCCTGCTAATCCAGAGCAGGGACCAGTGCCTGTGCATATTAATAAAAAGTAGAAAAGTGCAAAGAGTTCAAACTTCGCAGTTTTGTTGTTCGTTCTCATTAACTCTTTCTTCTCAGCCCCAACCCTGGAAATGCTCTGTGTGAAGAATTACTGCTGGCTGTAAAAAGAATTCAGTCCCTGGAAGATACTGATAAGTCAGCAAACCGTGGTTGCTGTAATACTTGGAGATAGAAAAATAATTAAGCTCTCAATAGGCTGTGCTGCTGGGTTTTCTTCTTGCTGCTACTTGGGAGGAAAGGGGGCAGGGAAAAGCACCATGTTCAAAGCTGTAGTTCGTTTATGCATATGACATCCAAAATTCGGCTCCAGGTATCTATACTCGCACAGCCTGTTTCTAATTTAATTCATGTGACGGCAAATAGGTTGAGTTACGCTGGTGTCAGGTTTGGTGAAAGTCTCCTGGTGAATTGCTGGCTGGAGCTTTTGTTGTGAGAACGAGTACACCAGGGCAAGGTACAAGTCAGAATTCAGCCCTGACCTCAAATGTCTGACAACTGAAGTGCGATCTTGGCACTGTTGCCCGTGAACCTTCCTTGTGTGTGGGTTGTAGAGTATGCACTAGTTTTATTTCCTAGGGGTGTTTTCATTTCCTTTCCACTTACCTTTTTTTGTGCACAGTGTTTAATAATCTGAGGTTCTGCATGTGCTGAGCAACTTTAAAGGCTAAGCCTCTTTACCAGTACTTTGTCAAGAGATACTGGTCTACACTTCATGTTCAGCATGGTTGATTGAACAAGGCTGTACCTGGAGCCACGGGTATCAGCCGAGGATTACAGCTAGCAGTTGTGCTTGTTTTAGAGAAACATCTCCGTATTTTAAACTGGTAATACAACTGAAGGAGTGCATTCACAGTAGAGACTTCTGCAGCTAGCAAAACCCTGTGCCACATGGCACATGTGAAATGTACCCAGAAATATGTATCTGCCTTTTGAGGACCAGAACAAACTGGTCTAGTTTTGAAAAGGTACATGTAGCTCCCTGGGGTAAGAAATTCATGTGGGACCAGAGGGCTGGTTCAGCACCTGGTCCTGGGGCTACCTGCAAGGGAAGCTGTTAGAGCCGTCATCAGGGGGCCCTTTTTTGCCTCATAGGCTTAGAGGCTTACTCCAGACTAGGGCTTGGGTTTGACCCTCCTAATTTTATTTTTCTCCCTTCCTCTTGTTCATTAAAAATTTGTGGGTATTATCTGTGTGAATATGGAAAACAGAAAGAGGAGTGTGACCTACCACTCTGTACACACATCCATGTGGTGACACTCTTAGAGTAAGTAGCCTCACTTGCACCTGTCTGATGCTGCTGGTGCTGTATATTGAGCCATTTTATCCATTTTAGTGTTGCTCATCTTAGTCCTGATCACTAGTGACCTTCCTGCAACGCTGCAACCTCTCCCATCAGCAAACTTCCAGGGAGTGGAGCTGGGCTGCAGAGCAGCAGTGGGTGGCTAGGTTTGATTTAGGCCCAGCTGGCAGGGTTCATCTTCTCCTCTTTGTGACAAATCATTTTTTGCCTCCCTATCAGGCAGCCCAAACTCAGAGTTAAGAAAACAGGCAGGCTGTGTCTGTTCTCCCAGGATTGATAGTCCCTCTGGTAGGAGCATTGGCGCATGGGTGATGATGATCTACTGCTCAGCAGCTGCCCGCTCAGAAGAGGCAGGCTTCCCCTGACCATCCCTCACAGCCACACGTGCACCTACTGTCACCAACTTACACCGTAAGGAGGGGGGAGTGAGGAGGAAGGTGGGGGAGAACTTTTCTTTATTGTATTTGTTATAAATGGGCTAAAAGTGTGTCTCTCTCTTTCTCCTGCCCTTCTCTCTTTCTTCTCCCTGTTTTTTTTGCAGAGGATGAAAGTCCTGGGCAGACCTATCACAGAGAGAGAAGGAACGCGATCACAATGCAGCCGCAGGGTGGGCAAGGCCTCGGCAAGATCAGTGAAGAGCCTTCCACGTCGAGCGAGGAAAGGGCCTCATTAATCAAGAAGGAGATCCATGGATCTATATCACACCTTCCCGAACCTTCTGTACCTTACCGTGGGACGCTCTTTACCATGGACCCCCGGAACGGTTACATGGACCCTCACTACCGTGAGTACCCATTGCTGCTTCCTTTGGGGATGCAAAGTTGGAAGGCTGTAAAGGCTGTCAAATCTAATGTCATTTTATTTGTTGCCTTGCTTTGTGGGGGGGTTGGGGGGGCGTTGAGGTAAACATGACCTTTTTTTCTGAAGTTAAAAATCAGGGTTCCATTGCAGCTTAGCAATGATCACAGGCCTCTGCAAAGCAGCTTCCACAGGACATCTCATCTGTTGCTAATCCTCTTTAGCTATCCAGGGTTGCATTTGCTCCACCTCTTTAATACACCAAGGAAAAAGGCCTCATTAAAGAAAGCACAGAAGGAAAATGAAACAGACCCTAAAACCTTGCTTTTAAAACAGAGTTAAAGTATAGTATTGAGAGGAGGAAGGACCGTGCCTCGTACAAGGAGAGTTTGGGAGTGGGGGACTGAAAGGTTTACTGCAGCATTTTGGGAGTTTTGCTTTGGAAGTTTTTTAAGGGATTCATGCCTGTGTGTGAGTGTGCAGGCTGATGGATTGGACTTGCAATTTTCTTCCCCAGCTACAGTTGTCTGAAGTTGGGGGGGGAGGGGGTGTGGAAAAAAGGCAAATAGTTTCAACTTCTGAATTCCTGCTCAAGCATTAATAAAAAAGTAAGAAATTAACTAACACTTGAACACAGATGTGGAGTGGATTTTTCCACAGGCAGAGTATGAGGGAGTTCAGAAATATTTTTCATCTGCTTCTAGTTTACAAAAAAAGAAAGTGGGGGAAAAAAATCATTTAGTTGTGCTGTAATGAAGTACATCTTGAGGTGTCAAGGCTGGTGCCTTTTGATTATTGATTTATCACCCAGTCAGGATACAGATTTGCCATTTAACCTTCTAGTCTCCATTTCCAGATGATGGGCCTAAAACCCACAAAGAGGGGCCAGTCTGCATTGGGTTGGTTTTTTTTTTCTTTTTTCACATCATTCAGAAATTTTAGTGTTTTAAGGCAAAAGGTCATTAGCCAGATGACTGATTAGTGAGGACAGCTGATTAGTGCATGTTTTTTTGCTAAAGAAAGTGCCAGGGATAAAAGCTAATTTTATCCCTTCATTAGTTGGGCTAGCAGCAAAGGGGAATGTTCACTCATCAGGGTGCAGATCAAAGTATGTCTTGCACAACCTTAAGTCTCACCAACCTCCTTTAAAAAAAAAAGGCAAGCCAAAGGAAAAAAAAAAAAGGCCTGATTGTTAATAAGGGTGGAGGTGCTATGAGAAACCGAACACTTGTTGTCTTTAGAGTTTAGATCAGTAGTGAGGGGAAAAGTTTGCAATGGGGCTTTTGAGCTCTCTTCCAGTTTAGGCAGTTGGTTTCTGTACACCCTCCCTCTCCTCCTCCTCTTTTACACAGCCCTGCTCAAAGCCTCTGTGGGACTTCTTTCTGCTGAGGAGGATGTGTTGCAGCACACCAGCGGCAGACTCGTCTGCCAGACAGGCATGAATGTTCAGAGCAAACTACCACTCAGGAGCAGCAGTGCCTAGGAATACTAGCTTGCAGGTTGGAGGCACCAATTGTAGCTTAAGGTGGGCTAACAGAACTGCCAAATCCTACTTAAAATCTTATTGGGGAAACAAAATAACTCCTCTGTCTGTAGACAGTACAGCTGAGGAGAGATTAAATGTATAACAAAACTGCCCCCCAAACAAACAACTTGGCCACTGAATTTAGTGGTGATGATTGGCATTTTAACCATCTGACCAGTTGCCAGCTCAACCCTTAAATCTAGTTCAAGGTGTTATTGATACTACTGAAGATTCAGACTGAAGAAAAAGGTCCAGCCAGTCAGAATGAGTCTGAGTGCTTTGCATTTAGTTAAATTTGTTTTGTTTTATTGAATTTGGCTTTTGATGAGAGCTCACAGGCTTCGATGAAGCCACCATGTCTGCGCTGTGATCAGTAACCCCTAGCTAGTTAGGATGGGCAGGCTTCTAGAGAAACGTTGATGACAGAAGTTGAGAGAACAGCAGAAATTATCCAGCATATAACAGTAGAGAAACAGGAGATTAGTTAGTTTTAAATGAGCAACATGGAAGCAGAAATCAGGAATCAGAAAATACTGGATGGGAAGACCTGCTCCACTGCTGCTGTAGTGAGCTGTATGTTTGTACTCACTGGTTTATAAAATCCCTCAATCTATTAATGCTGTATAAAAAGCCGTCATGCTTTTATTTACCTTTAATAAATGTGATAAAAGGAATGAGGGCATGACTAAGGGTTGTTTTGGATTAAGTTGGCTTATTTTTAAAATGGGGGTATTAGAGTTGTCGGTTTAATAGCAGAATGTTTGTGCATGTAGGACTGATTGTTTTTGTGGCCATTATATGGGGATCATGGAAGCAACTTGAATCATGGGGCCACTTATGTCCTGCGTAGGAAGAGGTGTTGTCATAGTGTTTTTGTTTCCTAATGTTATGCAAGCCAAAAGGAAATATGCGGGTTTGAATGTGGGGGACTGGAAGGGGGTGGCCCTACTTTAGGTTGTAAGATTGGATGCGGATATGGTTGTTTCTATGGACAGGGTTGGATACCTTTGATGGTTCCCCGTTTGGAAGAATACAGGCTTGGCAAGAGATGCCTAAATTGGTGTGCTTTTCTATTTATGCTCATTGTGTATTTTGAGGAATAGGTGGTAGAAGGGGCTGGCTTTCCTGTAACACAGGAAGAATGAGAATTATATGTTTATTTTGTTTAAGGAAGGGGGTGTGTAAATTGTTTATTTTTTCAAAAAAAAAAAAAGAGCATTTGAGTCAATTGTGTGTGGATAGTCGTGTTACCCCTCCAGGAATGCTGACTGGGTACTATTGAAAACTTATTCTTGCGCATTTTCTACTTGTAAATATGCGTGTCAGTGTGTGTGTGTCTTGCAGGATTTTTTGTTGTTATAATTTCTTTTTCCTAATTAAAATGACTGATCTTGTAAATGTCAGAAATAATAGTTACCATATACGGGGAATAAATACCTCATTGAGGGGGAGTTTGCTCTCCTGCAGAGTGTGGGTGGGGATAATGGTTGTGTTTCAAGTGGACCAGCTTTTCAAAGCTGGGATGAAACATGCTATGGAGTTGGCAGTGCAGAGAGCCCCTCAACCATTTAGCAGCTGAGAATGAGAGAGCAGCCTTGTGCTCAGCTCACAGCCCTCTATCCTTCAAGAGATAAAAGGGAAAACAAACAGACCTAAACCAGAAAGTTTTGGTTTCTGTCTGCCTTTTTTTTTGTTACGGATTTCTTAAGCGCTGTTTAAACACTGATCACAGTGTGAGGGGTATTGTTTAGCATTTTTTAACTTCTAAAAAACCTTTTTCTTTTTACAAACTTTGGGGGAGATGACAAAAATGCTGGAGTTTCCTTTCATGTGTTGCACCTTTTCTTTATTGAAGAGAGCAGGGTTACTGAGCTTAATTAGTTTTTTAAACTTTAAACCCTCTGTTTCTCAAACATTGATTCCCGTGGTATCTGGAGCCCCTTGCTAATGTAAATTCTGTCTCTAGAAGTGGAGCTGAAGCAGGGGAGGTGAGGATAGCAACTTCCCTTCGTTACTCTCTTCCCCAATTTTAACTCCCATGCAGATTTATGGCAATGCTAAGTCTGCCTGTCTCACAAACCATTCCTCATGGAAAATATGAATCATTCCTGATGTAAACACTTTGATTTAAAACATACTGCTGGTATTTTTCCCTGGGTTTCATGGTTCATCTGGAAGAATTGTTAGTACCTAATTAGTAAAGCCTGAAGAATTATCTTAAGGAAAAAAGCAGTGACAGTTCAGTTGACTCTGATCTAAAAATGTTATACACTGGAATGGCCCTGGTAGGGTTCTTTCTGCTAGAGCCCTTTATCCAAAAAGGTTGCACTGAGTGTAGGTGAAAGCAGGAACTCAATATTTTTTTTCCCCTCCTTACCAGAGATTTATTCTGCTGTTATTGAAGCTTCTGTATCTGTCTGGGGAAGTAGGAACTGCTTAGTGTACACTACACAGGATTAACCCTCCAAAGGTATTGATTGCCCTCAGTCCCCACTGAGTATGCCTGGACTTCTACTTTATAAGGATCGGGCCCTGCATAACTGCCTGAGTTAGATTGCTCAAAGTTAGTGTCATCTCAGAATCAATTTGCAACATGAACAAAAGGCCACAGCAAGGAAAATACAATGCTGCTTCACTAGGTGTGCTTGTTCACTTACTGGCTTTTAATTTCTGTTGACAAGAATTCCCCTTTCTTCATCTCCCCACAGAAAACAAACATGAGAGAGAAAAAAAAAAGGGAAATTAGAGTGTGTTTCTGCAAATGCAAACTTGTGACTGGAAACACTGCCTTAAAATGCAGTAATTGGAAAGCAGTGACTTTCCATGGCAGTGTGGCTTGAACCACAACGGCCGGCTCTGTAGAGCATGTTGGACAGTAACATCAGTCCAGGTCACCACAGGCTGATGAGCTCATGGAAGGGGGGGTCCCTGTTTGCTTTGTGGAGGGGGAGGGCTGGTGGCCTCCCTTGTATTCTCCCTGGCACCATCGTGGAACTCTGGAGAGACAACCAAGACACTTCTGGATAGTCCCAAAGCAGGCAGTTTTCTTAGCTCACTTCCTAGCTTCCCAGCGGCAGCAGGAGGCAGAGCCTGGGACAGCTTTTGATGGTGAGTCTCCCCCCAGCCTTGTTGGAGAGCAGTAAGAGAGTGTCAGTGAGGAATCCTTGCAGAGATTTAGGGCTAGGGTCTTTAAACACATTGAGAGGCTCTTCAATTTCAAAGTGAGTTTGTCCTTTTAAATACCTCTGAAAATCTAGGTCCTACTTCTTCATCTCTGCAGCATTTTGCAGGGGAGGGGCATAAGTGCTTCAGTAACAAAACTCTCCAGAGACAGTGATTTATGGGGTATAGCTAAAAAAAGTAAAATCTAAAGCTTTTAATAAAACCCTCAGGAAAAAAAGCCTGTAGTAGAAAAGTGAATGTCAGATTATGGGTGTCCCCTGAGCTACTGAAATGTTGATCTTTAAGAAAATGATCATGTTTGTAAAACTGTTTGTGGGATAAAACTCTAAAACGTAATAGGATCTTTCAATAACCTTTTAATAACCTCCAGCAAATAAACTTAGGGTCAGAGGCAAGTTCAGTTTGAAATTTAGGAAGGTGCTGCAGACCTTGTAAGCTTAACAGCAGCTTCTAAATGGAAATACCCTCTCCAAGATGCTTCACAAACCTCCTGCATTGGTTGGGAGGTTGTGTTCATTACAAGTGCTCTGGTCCACTTCTCTGAAGCCCTTCTGTGGAATAAGCTTAGTCTCTTGAGAGCCCTGGGGTTGCTGCCCCTGAGTGATGCTCTCCTTTTGGAAGTAACAGTTGCACCCATAGATTTGCAGTGGGATGTGACAGGTAGGTGTCCTTTCTTCTACTGGATTTTCTCTCTCCTCAGCATGAGACAGACTGCAGAACTGCCAATATCCAAAAGGTCTTCAAATGGAATGTGGTTGAGAAGCTGAAAGGTGACCTTTTTGGGGTTGTAGGGTTTTTTGCTTTGTTTTGGTTTTAAGTTGAGGTCAATACATATCTTTAAATACTGATTTTTTCCTTGTCATTACCAATAGTATTAATTTCAGCTGGAAACTGTAGACAATGATATACGAAGAGGTGATTCAGTTTGTGTGGATGGTAGACTAGGCTATTTGTGAGATCTCTTATGGCTCTAGAATTGTGTTGGACTTTGAAGTTTTAAAAATTATTTTTAAAATTATCCCTCTATGGCACCTAAGAGAATTGAGCTGCCAGTCACTACTCTGGGTATGGAGCTTTCCAAGAAGCAGATGGATTCTGTTAAGCTCTTTGTTTTTCTGGTTGTTCATGTGTATGTAAGTTCTGGAGTGAGGTGTTCTTTTGGTTTGTGGTTTGGGTATTTTTTTTTTGTTTGTTTCTTCGTTGTTTTTTGTTTTGGTTTGGTTTTGTGTATGTTTTTTGTTGTTTGTTTAGTTTGATTTTTTTCAGTTTGTTTTTTTTTGTTGTATGTTGTGGGTTTTTTTTTTTTTTAAGGAATAGGGAAGTTAAACAGAGGTAAAATACAAAACCACTTCTTTCATGCGTTTTATTTGGTTGGTCAGCTAAAGCTGTTTTAGGTGCTTTACAATATCATAGAATCACAGAATGGCTCAGGCTGGAAGGGACCTCAGAGATCATCCATTCCAACCCCCCTGCCATGGACAGGGACACCAGTATGTAATACTGCCTTCATGGAAGGAGACTGAATGCATTGCTCAGAGCTGTAGAACTCAGAGTTTTAAGAACTCTGGGAAAAAAAAAAAGCCAAGAAATAATGTAATCCATCTCCCTAGCTTCCTCAAGGCAGATCAAGTGTTCCTAAATTGGGAGAGAATGAAAAGCTTCTTCGTAGTTGCTGTGTCCCTTGATGCGTGGACATCTCTAAGAGCCTTGTGACAGGATCTGTGCTGGATTTGTGCTGATCTTCTGTATCGACATGGTAACTTTTGTAGCATCAGCAGCTGTAAGGTGTGGAGAAAAAACTCCCAGCAAATAAATGTAGAAGCCATAAAAGTCTGAGTTAAAAAGTTTTGGTAAAGTTTCCTCTTCCCTCCTAGAGATGAAGGAGACGGGCTACTGCCTACTGCTGTGTTCACTGGGAAAAAAGAAACACACCCCCACCCTCCCCAACAAAGGAAAAAAACCCACAGCATGGCTGTTGTACACATTACTGCCATTTCAACGGGCAAGATCATTAGTTTTCTCTTTTTATTAGTTATCAGAATGATCTTTGTGCTGTTGCTGAGGGTGTGCAGTGTGAGGGGTTAGCCAGGTATGAGAAGCATGTTGAGAAGTAATGGCCAAAGGAAGATAAGCATCGTTTGCTGCAGATTTTGAAGCATCCCATAATGGCTGAGGTTGCTCTCCATCAGTCAGCTTTTTAGGAGTGCTTTGCCCTGTGAACGTTTCTTGGCACAGTTTGAAAAGCAACTTCTTTGACTTGGCTCCTTAGAGCTTTGTAAAGGTTAGCCAGAGCTCAGCCTCATGCACCTTTTGGTATCAGGTGCGTTAAGGTATCCGTAAGGAGTTGTGTGACTGCAGCAGCTTGAGTCTTTTTGGCAAAGCGTGGGGAGCATGTGGAGCAAGTGCTGGTTCAGCAATTGAGGTTTTCACCAACAACTGAAGCAGATTGTCCTGACCTGGTGAGTACAAGCCATGTACTTAGACACTATGCAGTGCTTCACACTGCCGAGGAGATGATTCTCTTGCTTTGGTAGCCTTCTATCTGGTCAGAGAAATAGAAAGGATTCAGCTGTCTAAGCAGAGCTTTGAAGTTCCATTTTCATGCCTGGAAGGATCCTAGGTGGTCTTCGTCTTCAACCCTGGAAAGACTTGTCTTCAGTACATCCTGTGTATCTCATCTCTTAACTCTGTATGAACATCTCGATACATTAGGGGTCTAAGATGGCACTATTGTCAGAATTTAGGCAGCTGAATCCTTGTCAGTGTTGTAAGCTGGTGTTTAAACCTGTGTCCAAATGGAGAAAATAAACATTGAAGTTCAGTTCTTACTTTATCCCCATCCCCACTGATCATCCAGCTCTTGTGAAGAAATCTGTGGCAATCGTTGGATTGCAGAGTAGTGTCTACAAGGTACTCCTCTTTCATGGTGCCCTCATGTTAGTTTTCTTGTATTTGTCACTGAGATCTGGATGTGCTCTACCCTTCCTTCCTGCTGGCCAAGGGGAAGCCCAAATGTGAGGGCACTGAAGGAGGAGGACGTTGTGTCCCAGAGGGTGCCTTAGGCTGGGCAGTGGGGAGTAATAGCAGAGTGGGGGCTCCATGGACCCACTCTCTCTGTGGGATAGACTTGTCAAGAAAGGCTTTGGAAGGTGTTGTGGTTGCTGTTGACAAGGTGCAGCTTCAAGATTGTCCCATGGAAGTTTCTCAGCACCAGCTTTGGCTTCCTGTTGGAGTCCAGGGTTGAACAGGCCTTCACTTTCAAGGTTGTGCAACCTGCTCTAGTTGAACCTGCTTTCATGGGGGGTTGGACTAGATGCCCTTCCAACCCCTATCATTCTCTGATTCGGTGATTATTTGTCATCGTAAAACTTAGAGCTGAGGTAGCAACCACCAGCATGGGGGACCAGTACTGTACTAAATACCAGTGTATTGGTAACTGTGAGCACAGTTGCTGCATTGCCTTGTGGCCATCAACAGGTATGTTGGTGGCCAGCACCTGCGTGGGTGTGTTTGTATGAACAGGTTTGTCCCCAGCTTTGTGATTCCCTTTTAGAAACAGTCAGGCTACAAAAACAAAAAGAACTAAAGAATGGGTTTTTTTAGTGTCTTTCAGAATTTGTCTTGATGAGTTTTTGGAGTTCAGCACAGTTAGCTCCCAGATAACTTTCTAATATATAAATTACACTTGGGTCCTGTGTCACACTGAATAAGGTAGCAGAGTATGTCCCTCCCATTGTTACTTCTGGTTACCTTTGCACATTTCACTGCTTCCTCAAACCATCATTTTTCACCAAATAACACTGATCCAGAACCCAATGAATTCAGTGAACCAACAGCTGCTGGCTTCAATGAACATTGTAATAATCCCCAGTTGCCTTACTCTGTGCTTTCATCTTACCTGCTCCTTGTGCTAGTTGTAATTTAAAATCATAATTCCCAAGGATCCCTGTTAACCATTTTGCAAATGAAGAACTGAACATTGTTACTCCTCAGTCTGCAGTCACCTGTTGAAGTAGCTTATGGTAACAAGCCAAAAATAATGGCATATGACATGCTTCCAAATAAATGGCTGACGATGGTAGCAGCTGAGTGTAACACCATACCAAGCATTGAAGCAAACAACTAATGAGGTAGAATGTGTTGAAATAAATTTAATGACAGCATGCCACACTCCTTAGTGTAAAAAGATACTGATTTGATTTGTGTGTTTCTTCACCAACCTGCCTGCAGATGCAACTGTTGAAAGCCTCCAGCTTTGGCTTTGACTTCTGTTGTACATCGTTGTTTAAATGAAATCTGGTGCCTTGGGTGAATAAGGTTTGTTGGATCAAGGTCTGTGTTATGTATAAATAGTGATTGCTCACTTTCACCGGGATGGACCATCATGGTACGGTGATAGGGAGCTGTTGGCACCAAAGCTGTGTTTCATGCTGGATGGTATTTAAGTTGGCATCAACACCAGTGGTCTACAGTACTTTTAACAATAAAATTCGTGCCAGACATCAAAAACATTTATTTCTGCTGTGATAGGAGTGGAATTTTTTCATTCCTCTTTTAACTAGAGGGAGAAGAAGAGCACTAATCATCCATCATTACATAATCATTGAACTGCCTAGTACTTGGGATGCTGGATTGGAAAGCCTAATGTATGCCCCTGCTTCACCTGAGACTGACAGTGACCATGGCCTGTGCTTATTTTCACTCTTACAGGTTTTCGGCTTTTCTTGATTGGACAGCTTCAATGCAGAACACTTTTAAAAGCTTTTTAGCACGTAAGGCCAGCTGGAAGAAACCCCTTATAAATAAAGGGCTGATCTGACTTTGCTCCCATGGAAAAAATTGTAAAACCTGAACGAAACTGAAAGTGCTGACCTGTGATAATGTTTCTGAGTTCTTGTGGGGAAATAGCACATCTCCTCCAAGACAGTAGGTAGTTACCATGTACATCACAGGTTGACATATGTCCTGTGTTCGGTAGCACCTTCCATCCTCTGTCCATTATAAACCAGAAAGGCAAGGTGAGGGTAGTGGTTCCTCCCAGAGATGTGAGTTTTGTGTGTACACTGCTCTGAACAGGTGGTCTGTACAGGGAGGTTGAAGCATGCTGTGCCTCTGCGCCCTGACCAACCTCCCTCTCCAGCATTTTTAGAAGACAGCCTGTGGGAGCGTTGCCCATGTTGTGCTAATGTGGGGCTTGCTGGGACATGGCAAGGTCCTGCTGTACCATAGTGATGTAGGCTACTTAGTGCTAAGGCCATGCTTGAAGGCTGGCATAATACAAGGCTGACGTGACTTACCTAAAGAAGCAGCCTCTGGGCTGTTTGATGCAGAATCTTGCCATTCACAATGCTGGTTGAATTCTCCCAGCTGTGATTTCCCAGGAACCTTCAAAAGCAGAAGGTGTGTTCTCTTTCCTCCTTCCATCCCACTGTGTAATACTTCTGTGAGCCTCACCTAACTGTAACTAATAACAGCATTCTGTTTTGGCAGTGCAGGGAACTGAGAAGTGCTGCTGGTAGGCAACATCCTGTGCAGCCTAGCAGTGCTTTACTGCTTGTGCTTCTGATGATGCCATGCAGTAAACAGACTTAACAACTGGTTCAGAACTGGTTGAGTGCAAGAGTAGGAAGCCAGAGATGGGAGGTGTAGCAGCATTCCTCCTCAGCCCAGCCTTTTCAGCACCATGGTGGCTTGCACAATATACAATAAACATCAGAATAAAATCTGATGACAAGCCCCTGAACCCATGTTCAGGGGGTTGCCTACTAGGAATACGTGTCACCAGGACAGTGGAAGCATGGCTGCCAGCATATTGCTGCTTACAAACTGAAGCCAGGATGTGTGGCATTCATGGTAAAGCCCTGTCTCTGTGTGAATGCTTTATGCCAGTGTATGCACATGTCTCAGGTAGCAGAGCTCCTCTTTACTTAAAGTGGACAACTCCTTTAATCTAGGATGAATTCGGTGCCATTACAGAACGCTCTACACTGGTCTTATGGGATATTTGTGTGCAATATGGGATGCACTGCATATACTCCTGTCATTTGGTGTTTTCTCTGAGGCTCGTTGCTTGCTGGTTCTTTTCCTGCTTATTTTTGTAATGTGATTTTTCATATACTTCTGTATTATGAACCTTTTTTGTTTTTTAAGCTATCTCTGATACGCAGCTTTCATATCTTGGCTCCCAGCAACGTTGAACCTCATTGTAAAGTCCCTTCGTGTAAAAGCCATCTAGTTATAACTCTGAAAAATAAGAGGCTTGTCTCCTGAGGACAGCTCCATATTGCGGGTGGAGTATAATCCTTAACATTGTTTTTTTGCTTTCAAATAGCTGGGGACAGTAAGTCAAGGAGTGAGAACTCCCTTTGTTTCATGTAGTGCGCGTCGCAGGGAAAGAATGTAACAGAGCAGAAAATGAAGAAAGACATAAAAGAATCTCAGCTCAAGGAGGTCAGATCCATCACAGGCTTAGCGTTGCCTTCAAAGATGCCTGGGACAGGTGGCAGTTCAAGACAATCAGAGGAGAAGCATCCGCTAGCGCCGAGATAAGGGATTCTTGCAGAATCCTGCTATCTGGTTCCAGTTTGCTTTGATGTAACTCTGCTAGAGAAGACTTCTGGGAGCAGGCTACTGCTTCCCTCTGTGATAGGCTGCTGTTGTTCAGCCTCTTAAGGTCTCATTACAGTGGTCCTTGAGGATTAATCCTCTTTAAGGTTTACATGGGAATGGTTTTGTCTGAAGGCCCAGCCAGTGACCTCAGTACCACCTGTACCAAGCATTATTGCATTCTTTCATTCTATTTTTTTTTTCCAAAGTGGCTCATATTTAACAGTATTTGACAGAAAGTAAACCCAAACAACTTGCCTTTTTTGCCATCCCTCTCTGGCTATTACTGAGTTTTTGTTGAGCACAGCTTTGAGCAGTCCTTTGCAGACACTGAACCATTAGCAGTAGGTTGTACGTTTCTGGTTACTCTACTTAACCTGCTGGTTTTGGCAGTCCTTTTTCCTTTCTTCTCCTGCACCCACTCCTCCTTCTCGTTTTTAAAGGAGGGGAGTGATGATGTTTAGCTTCAGAGTCAGAAAACGTCCCGCTGCCAGTTTGTTCTCCTCTCTGCACTAGTGGATTTTGCATTCGTGCCATTCTGCTTGGGAAGGAGGGTTCAGGATGTGAGAATGCTGTAAATTATCAGCATTTATTTATGAAAAAGATGCATCTACACTTAGAAGGGTTTGTTCCTGAAAAAACATTTCGTATTTTCTTCAAGGGGCAAAATCTGCTCTTAGTGCAATAGCAGCAGGCAGAGTGCAGCAGTGATACAGGCAGTCATCATCCCCTAGGTTTGGAGATGCAATGAGAATCAAGTGCCTTGCAGCCCCTTGATGTATTCTATCATTGTTTCTGTGTAACTCTGTTCTAGATCTACGTCTTGGAGATGGAAAAAGGCATGCAGCCTTGATTCCAAAGAAAGGAAGAATGTTGCTCTGAACAGGATCTTCTTTCTTCAGTGCTATTCGTTATTTCACTGATTGAAGAGAGTATCAAAGTGACTTTGTAACAATAACTTTAAGATGGTGTTTGAAGTAAAAATAAAACAAAAGTTCATGTTGGGTATGTGAAAACAGTGTCGGTGACCCTGTCAAGTGAAAGTAAACTTGCCGCTCTGAAGGTAGTGAATAGCTTAAGGGACTTATCTCTATTTCGCACTAGAAATCCTTAAGTTTAGCTCTCAGAGCCTCTAATAAGCACCCTGATAACTATAATTCAAATTATTATGAAAGGTGATAGTGTGTTTTATTGAAAAACCCAACATACTTCTACCTAGAAAACTCAGCAATAGCTGTAAATAGAGGCCTTCTGGTAAACTATGTGAGTTGTAGTTGCTGCAGAATACCTGGTCATTAGTTATGTAGTGATTTTATTTTATAAAGAAAAAAAAACAAGCAAAAGAGCACTTTCACAAGCCTTCTGGGTTGTTTTTCAAGTGTTGTGTTTGGAATTTATGTGGCATGTTGAGAAGTTCTCGTAATGCCTGGATAGCAGATTAGTTTTCTTTATATATAAAATTATTATAGGAAACCCTATAGCTAATGCTGGCTATATAAAGCTGTATGGTGCCATTATTACCATAAATATGCCTGTGACTTTCATACACTCTTGCATTTCCAAACTGCACAGAATTTAAGAGTAATGCACATAGTTAATTTTTACTGTATTCGTGAAGATTGTTAAATTCTGCCCATACACATTTTTTCCCTAATAGCTAATCCTGCTAGGGTGGGAGGATGGGAGAAGCCGAAACTGGGGGGAGGGGGGTGTGTGTGGGGGGGAAGATGTACTGAAGATAATAAGATACATCATGATGTGAGGTGCTGTAGATCCCTTCAAAAGGACTTGTCTTTTGAAGAAATACAGGCACATTCTTGGCAGCCTGACTTTATACACACAGACACACCTGTCTGATTTATATATACACATGCAATCAAGTGCTCTAGCTGTAGTCTTCGTGCATATATTGAATATGTATATAAATAGAACAATCTATACTTACTGACTCTAGGATACAAATACTTTGAATAATGTGGTGTTAAATTTATGTCCCCTTCTTTACTTTCATGCCAGAGCTTGTTGTCAGCAATTTAGACTTCTATAGAGCTATTCCCAAAGTTGCAGCTTCATAAAAAACAGGGAATGTGAGATGTATTTTTTTTCTACCTGATGACAAATGCATGAAAATTGCTATTGCTAAGTATTTAATTGAATTTAGTAGCAGTTTGTATCATTTCAGTGTAAAGTGCCAATATAAAGCATCTTTTCAAACTGAAAGTCAACACCACAGGTTAGCAGTGGTTTTGCACACAGTTGTGCACTGTTTCAGGTGGGAAAATGTGCTTGGCTATGCTGAGTTGACGTGTGACCTATTCTGTAAAGAGCCCTGGCTCCTTGCCTTTTCCAGCCTAAGCACAAGTGGGCTGGATGGGACAAAGAGGAGGTACTGATTTCAGATCATGGGAGCATGATGCTGCACTCCAAGAATTCAGCTGCACAGCCTACACTGAGGCAAAAATGGCTAGAGTTGTCTTCTGTGCCCTGGGGCTGACTTCTAACCTTGTCTTTAAGTAGGCTCTAAGAAATAATGTTTCTTGGAGGCAGGGATATAAAATGGCCAGCTCTTGTAGTGTTTGTACATACACCATAGTAACATTTACTAATATTAGTATTAGTGTTTTCTAAATATCAAAAGTACCTACTAATCAGTAGAGGTCAGCCATCCTGGGAGTTCAAACTGTAAAGTTCAGCCATTCTTTCATTGTGAGAGGGAAACAATATACGAAAAGGAAAACCTATGGGGGTTTTTGTTGTTGTTTTTTTTTTTTTTTTTTTTTTCCTACTGTGGCATAAACCAGAAATCTGGTACGTGATTTTGCTCAATAGGAGAACAAGCATGGAAAATACAACTCCTGAAAAAGAAACTTCCAGAAAGTTCTAACAGGCTAAAAATAGGGTCTTGTAAATCTACATCTACTACAGCAGGTGCTACTCACACCTCTCTTTTTATTATGTGTATAAATACATGGAGGTGTGTGTGTATATATCTTTGTATTACATACATTAACAGTGTCTTTGCAGCTTTGATGCTTTATTAGTCCAGTTTGATGCTCCCATTGGTCCAGAGTCTTTCAATGGTAATAAATTCTGTATTTTGTATTGGAAGCAGTAGGATCTTATCCTTTTTTATTAGGAAGGAACAAAATTGTGATGGAACCACATCTTAGGCTAACAAGTGTAGAATGGACTAGGAGTAACTGATGGTTGCACCAGATTGAATTTGTTTGCATTTAGAAAATACCACTCTGAAAATACTCAAAAGCAATACAAGAGAAGTGTGTATGTATGAAATATTTTCATACACACATGCCATACACCTGCTGAATGCTGCTGTAAGCATCTATAAATCTCTTCCAGAAGTGGCCACAGCAATTATGTTTTCCCTGCAAGGGGAAAGGTGTACTGAAAAAGGCTGTTAAATGCAATTAAATTGTTTCAGTGAGTTTTAGGTGCCAAATCTTGAGTTAAATGCTTGGTATGGATTCAAATCATGTTAATTAAGAGTTTGATTGGAGGAAAAAACCCAAACAAAACAAAACAAAAAAACCTGGATGTATTTCCAGTTTGTCTTTCTTCTAGGGTCTTGTTGTGCACACCTTCTTTCTTTGGTCTATTCTTTCCATCCAGGTCATCCAAACTTTTCTCCTTATTTCCCTTGCATCTTGTGCACACTCCTTTACCTTCCAGATTCCATTTCATCCATGCCTGAATATCCCTCAATACTTTCTTCCTGGCCCTTGTCTCCCAAAGCTAGAGCTACATGGGATTTACTTGTCTTATGATCATGCTGTGAGGAGAGAAAATCTTTGAAATTTAGGTTATTTCCATGTGCTCTGTTCTGTCCCAAATTCACAGGTACTGGCAAAGCTTTCTCTCTTAGGAATGGTAGGATAAGAGTAGCCTCTAAGACAGAGCAAGGACCTCAGATGACAGAGCAAAATCAAAATGTCATTCAAGCTGCTCTTGCAGGGTTTGGGCACATTGTCAGCTTAATTCCCCAGTATCTATCTGGGCACTGGCTGCAGCTTTGGAAGAACATACCAGTCTTGGCTAAAAGGTGGCAAAGAGGGGTTTCCTTGGTTTAGTTGGTACAGTGTGAAGCAGCAAGGTCTGGCCTTGGCTGCGCAGGCAGGCAACGATCATTCAGCAAGCATGTCATTCTGTAAAGCCCACAAACTGATTTTGGACTTGTTAGGGATGAAACCCCTACCCAGTCCACATCAGACAGCTGAAGGCTTGCAAGTATGTTCAGGATTAGATCTTAATCTTCTAAAATCAAGAGCACAAATGAGTTACTTCTAAAAATAGCGTGATGAGAAGTGATTATTTTTTGATATTTTGGTTGTCTCTTCTGTGTTTTGTTACTTCTTGGTCTATACCCTATTTTGCACAAGTTGTAATTCTGGGGGTAGGAAAGGAAAGTAAATCTTTCCATCTGCTCAAGAAAACGTTTTTCTAAGATACTAAATACTTGTTAAACATGGTTCCCCATAAGTAGAGTCAGTATAGAGTAGCTAGGGGTTGTTTAAGAGAGGCCCTGTGTCATCTGTTCGATATGAAGTGCTATTTTTCCTCAAAGCACTGTGCACAGACCCCTTTCTCATTTGTAGCAACTGAGCAGGCAGAGAGGTTGAGATATGTCTAAGATCTCCAAGGAAGTTTGTGGCAAGGCCACAAATAAAGAACTTTGTCTAATGTGCTGTGCTAATTAACTAGAAAGACTTTCAAAGTGGATTAAATCTCTGTTCCTAGCTTGGTTTTCAATTTGGGTGATCATTTTATAGATGCTCTTTCAAAGTGTTTTTATTTACCATTTTTTTCACATGAAACTGCTTAAGAGCTGAGATCAGGTCAGTAATTTCATAGTTTAGTTACAGCTGAAGCTGTAAACGTTGCTTCAAGAACTGTGTGGAGGCAAAGAACAGCTTGATGTAGCAATGTATGGAAATGGCTGGATGTTCAGGAGTGCTGAGCATCAAGAAAGCTTTTTGGAAGCCCTTGGGTGTTCAGTAGTTTGAAAATGAAGAGCATTTTTTTCTAGCTTAATCAGGTCTTAGGTTAATAAGATTTACATTCTAAATTCATAGTAAAGTGAAAATTTTGAAGGTAGCACTCGTAAAGCCTAACTTGAGTTCTGACTGCTGGAAATCTTGGCCTTAACTTCTTGTGTTGAGATACGGTTGTATGTATTCTGCCAGTAATCAAGCTGAAAACGGGCTGTGTTGTAATGCCTGAGGTTAATTTTGCTTCAGAATGGAAGTGCAGGTGTTGTCAGGTGTGCAGTGAGTGTGGAAGGTCTCAGAAGAGCAATTACCAGCCTGGCCAGCTCTACTCACACCTAGAGTTTTGTATGATGGGTCTCTTTTCTCCTCCCACTTACTGAAAGAAGTTTGTTTGGTTTTGGTTTTGTCTTTCTTTCTTTTTTTTTTTTCTTAAATTTTAAGCTTATTGCCGTATTGCAGCATTTGCAGATGTCCTTGGATTCCACAAACCATGAATTGGTACAAAAAGTCTGTTGTAATTGATTATCTACTTAATTGCTATCCCTAATAATGTGCTTTCGTGCATCTTTGGGTTTCTGCAGAAGAGAAAAACACAGGAACTTGGAGAAGGTAGAGCAAGGACCTCATGGGGAAATTCCCAGAAGAAAACACTTATTTTAATAGCCAGTTACTGTTGCTAAGTGACAACAGTGGAGTTAACCTGTCTCATAGTTTATACAATCTCAGCACTTATAACGTGAAAATTAATAGTTAAGGCTGTCATAAATCTTGCACTACCCACATAGTAAATAAGCACATTATTCTTATCAACTTTAAACTACTTTAACTCAACCCCAAGTAATTACTAGTTGAAGATTTTCATTTTGTTGTTGAAGGAGACTGGTGAAATTCTGACTATTGGTTTGAAAGCCCCAAGCGCTGCTCGTGTAGCTGTAATGTCAAAGTGCTAACTACACAAAAATCTTGCATGGAAGAGTAATGAAACTTGGGTATTTTACTAAATACATAATTATTCATGATAATACTGCTTAAAATTCCATGTACAAGTCACTATGCATTACATTTCTACTGAAAGCCTGCATTACAAACATTTCCTGTGATTCCTTCTGAATTCCCTGTGCAGGATTGTACAAGTAAACCTTTTTTGGACATACTAAGTGCTAAACAGGAATATTTACCCACTTAAAATGGTTTGATAATGTGATATAATACAGCCGTAAAATCTCATCAGTTTAGGCTGCAGTGTTGTAGGTTCACATAGGTGGGGAATATATGTTCTCTTATGTGATGAGGACACAGGGATGGAGTCAGTTTATATCCACAACCACTCCTTCCTTTACTTTTAAATTGCCAGTGTTTTGGAAGTGATGTGTTAGCTAGATACCCTTATGTCACCTAGCAACATGAAACAGAAATTGCAAACAAATTGTATTTGGAATAGGCAGGTTTGGATCGTTGCTGGATGGAAAAAATTTGGTTATCCCTAGAATTCTCCAAAAATCAGATATTGCTGTGTCTTGCAAGGTGACTTAAGTTGAGCTCAGACTTGAGCTTTGACAAAACTTTTGGAGAAGTAAACACCATGAAGGAAGATCCTGCTCTTCCAAAAAGACCACCTTTGTTGCAGCTAAATGGGGATCCCACCATGACAACTGCATGTGTTGATCTTTAGTGCCATATTCCTGCACCCTGAATGAAGTGATCTCCAAAGTAGCTAGTGTTCCAGATCACTAAAGCTTTACCAGTGCTGGCTAAGTGACATTTCAAACCACAGCAGTAACTAAACTTGAATGTTGTTGCAATGTGTGCCTGCAGAGGCAGTAGGCACTAATGAAATCCATTGCTGTATATAGGAAGACACAAAAGGTAGGTAAGGCTGAAGTCAAGTATCTCACAGTTACTTTCCAAAGATGATGGTTAGTGAAGATGCATAACCTCCAGGAGAGTTTTGCTCTTGTTAAGTAGAGGAGGTGGAAGTACTGTATTTCCTGTCTGCTCATTGGAGCAATTACAATAATCAGTTTAATTACAGAGACAGAGTTTGTGTACATTATAACCTCCATAAACAGCAGGCATTGATCAGTGATCCTGATTTTCTTGCCCTCTTCCATTAGCTCTAGTGCTTTGAAAAAATAAAGCAAAAAAACCCAAAACAAACCTTCGCTGCAACCTACAAGAGGAAATGGAAAGGGGCTAAGGAGCAATACTGTGCTGATATGTTTTAATAAATATTAGTTTACTGCATACCACAACAGAGAGAAAATGCATGCAATTACTTGCAAATTTCTTCAGTGTTTGTACTTATAAATCTCTGCCTAAATCTTCCCAGCTGGGAGTTACGCTGGCCTTTCTGCTGTGGAAGCACGGCTTTGTTCTCATGTTCAGCTTCAGCTCAGTCTGGAATAATTCAGAAATGTATTAGATAGATTGCTGCTCCCAAAAGGCATAATGAAATAACCTTCACTCCCAGCCTTAGGGAAATAAGCACACAATCAGGGCTTGGGCAGATTTCTCGATTAAACAAAGAACTAACTGTGCACAAATTGCTCCGTAACAATTTGTAAAGAGTCCACTTTATAAATTTCTTGCAGATGTAAAGCTGATACTTTTTAATCAGAATGGCAGGGCTGTTAAAGTTGAAATGTCTTCCAATGTTTTCCCTTTGCTCCATAATTAGTATCAGAAATATTTAGATTTTAAATGGAATTGGTAACACATCCTGGGTTATTTTTGATTTGGTTTTGGGAGTCAGTGAAATGCAATGTCAAACCCAAGCTAAAATCTCCATTTAATACATACAGTGAACTTAATCCATCTGGAATAGATTCAGGATAACTTGGTGCTGTCAATTTTTATTTTGTTTAATTTCATATGGTGTTCAGCAAAGGAATGAAAAGTTATTGCACTTAATGTGGTTGTGACTTAAGGTGTTCTCTGGTCAAATTATTCAATAAATCAAAATCAGGCTCTGGTTGTAGCTGCTAAGTGTTGTTTAGAATAGGGTATTTAGGAGATTTTTAGCAGCTTTCCATTGATTGAACACGACATACGTGTCATGCAAAAAGCATGCTGTATTTTGATGAATAGCTGTATTAGATGGCAAGTCTGGGGACCCAGTAAACACAACTTCTTATTTTACTGGCCTTTGTTTTCAACTTGAGGGCTGCAGTGCAAAGGAAAATGCCACTTGAGTATCATTCTGGTGCCTTGCTGCTTATCTACAACTGATGCTCTTACCCTCCAAAGTCTCCCCTGACGTTTAACAAAACATACCTATTTTCTGTGCATTAGCTTGCCATCGATTACCTCGTTCTTCAGTTAATTATGTGGTTCAAAGTCCTAAATGCACAAGGGCATTACTACAGTTCTTGCAGAGCAGAGACTGTCCTTTCCATGAAGCAATGCTCCTGGTCCTTAGGCTGAAGTCTGCCTGCACCTCTGGCTCTGGTTCTTTGCCTTCTACATCTAGATAGCAGAGCTGAAGTCAGCAGACCAGCGGTCACATGAACAGAGAGCAGAATCCCTTTCCTGGTTTCCCATATCATGCGCTGAAGAGGAGCTGTGCTTGTATCAGCACAGCTGTCAGCAGATGCTGGTAGGTCCTGTTTCTACAAGCACAATGTTCAGTTTGAGTTTAAACAGACGTGATTAAAAAAAGCCCAGCAACAAACAACACACAAAACCAGTGAAGTTTCCTCAGAATACATGCAGCTACTTGCCATGAAATTGTGCTGCTTTCTGCACCAGCGCAGCCTGGACCAGCAGTACTCAGCCAGCTGCTCTGTGGACCAGCACGTGGAGACAAAGTTGTCCATGCAGCCTGGGGAGCTGCTCCTGCAAAGCTCAGGCTGAGTCTGTGGCATGTTTTGTGTTCTCCCCCACAACATCATCTGTCCACTGCTGTGCACTGACCGTAAGTCATACCTCAGGAGGGTTTGACCTGGGAGGTTTTCTGCAGGGTTTAAGCCTTTGAGGGTAACATGTAGTTATTCATGCAGGCCCATCTGGCCTGACACCAAGGAATATGTGAGAAATAAGCAAGAAGCCCTCTCCTGTGCTCCATTAAATTAGTGAGAGAATTGGAGTTTCTAGTTGTGTAGGTTTGACTGGGGGTTATAAATCAGGAATTAAAACCATAAAAATACATTCTCGCTGAAGAATGGACTTGCCACTCTTGTACATAAATGTAGCCACATACTCATCTTGTTTATGCACTCGGGTCAGTGTATGAACTTTTGTGTAGAAAGAATAGAAAAATGCTAAAATTGTTTCAGGAGGGTCGAATGCTAGGGCTGCTCACTGGGGAGAGAACCAGCATCTTGAGCTAAAGAGAAAAAAGATGCAACTGAATTTACTGGGAAATTCACCTTATCTTTTACTCTGTTTCATGTTTGACAGGACCTTGTGACAGCTTTTACCCATCAAGCAGATATGAAACACTGTTTAAACTACTTGTGTTGTGATAGCTGAACCCAGGCTTAGGAAATGAGCTTTATAGTTACACTGGACATTTAATTAAATACAGTCTTGTTCTGCCAATAGAGACTGTAACAACTGCTCAAGGTGCTCTGCTTTTACACTGGAGAATCTGCAGTGGCATGTTGAACAGGAAGGCCCCAGCTTGGTTTTCTTTTAAAATTGCATTTAAATGTACACTAGATACACATTCATCACTTTAATCTAAACTCTACTGTAAATTAACATGTATAGCCTCTGAGATCATACACTTTCACAGAAGTACTCTAATGAAACTTGGCAGCTTTCACCTAGTAACATCATTTGTTCCATTCACTAGCAAAAGCAGACCTCAAACAAGTCAAAACTGTGCTCAGTAATGAGTTCCATTATTTTTCTTCATGTTTTTGGAGTCTCAAAAGCCTCCTGTCCCATGTCTTCATTTTACAATAACTCAAAAAGCATGACAAGCCTGCAGATGTATCAAAGGAAAGCTTTCTCCTGTAAGATCCTGAGATGTTTGTCATTTACCGTAACCAAGTGTGGGACTTCAATTAGCATGAGTGACTTGTCAGTAAGGAAGCTTTCTTCTCAAACCTGGTACATTAGCTGCTTGATGTTCACAGATGATGTTACATGTACAGTTGCCTGTTGCCTGGACTACTCTGTCGTCTTTTGCATCCCTATTGATAGTCATAAAATGCTGACATGAAAACCAGGTGCCAAAGTAAGCTCATAAATATAGAGGTTTTGTTTGAATGAACCATTTCTGTTGGCCTCACGGAAAAGTAAACGCTATTTATCACAGCAGCACCGCTCCGGCCGGGCTGCTGAATGACTCGGTTACAACCATGCGTCGTCAACAGGAAATGAGATGACTTCCTCAGTTCTGGGGTAGAATGGGGAGGATGAAATTTTACGTGCTGTATTTCTCCTCTGTGAGGGGAAACCAACATGACCCGGTTTTGTGCAACTTAACTGATAGTAATGAGGGGGAAAAAAAAAACAACTATAGGAAAAACCTGTCCATGCAGCCTGTGTATCTGTGGGGAAGAGTAAAGCAGCATTTCCATACAGTTTGTCTGTTGTGTGAGCTATGATGTCTGATCTGACTTGAGCTCACAACATAGTGTGGGCAAGCTGGAGAGAGCAAATGAGCTGCTTCACTGCACCTTGGGTCACTTAATTTATACAGTCTTAAGGTTTCTGCTAAAGAGGGCAGATTAACTTTAACTTTATCCTTTCCCTAACTGCTCTGCTTAATTGTGTAGCTGCCACTAATAAGAGCTATTAAAAAGCATGTTTTCAAGCAAGGTGTTTTTTTTTCTTCTCATAGTTAACTCTAATAAATCTAATGTCATTCAACATCAAAGAAAAAAAATCATGGTAGCAATTATATCTGCATAGAAAAAAACTGCTGGAATGCATTCAGTACAGATATTCCACCTTTACTAAGCAAGTGATTTTGTAGTCATTCACTGGTTGATAGGTTTTCTTGCACTGATTTAACCTGTTACGTCAGCTAAAAATAATTAGGAAGTCTTTACTACATCCTCACCTATCCTTTTTTTTCCCCCTCTCTCTTCCTAGATACGCTGCTGTTTATTTTTAAATAAGGTGTGTGAATACAGATACTTCACGAGTTCTGTTGCTTTTGTAATGTTGATGAACGTACTTACAAAACTGGAATAGAAAGAATTCTAGTTACAAGGGAAAGGAAATCTGTTAGTAGAAATGTCTTCCCCTTAAAAAATATGGGCTGGTGACCCACTGAAGTCTTTCACAGAAGTCAGTGTTGGTCTGCAAGCCATCAGTTGCCATGGCTTTCATCATGTCTGAATTCATCTCACTGTGCCTTCTGGGGCTATTCTAATGAATTCTCTAGATCCATAGTTTTGGAAGCAGGATCAGGTACCAAAGAAGTTAGAGGAAAGAATTTGTCTTAATAATGGTAATTTATTAAACACCTCTCTGTGCAAGTTCTTCACTAATAGAGAAAAAAAACACCTCGGAAAATACAGTAGAACTGTGTTGATGTGACCTGGGATTTATAGGATGCTCAGCTTTCCCACCAATTATGCCATGTTGCCTAATTGAATTATTTTACAGAGTGTCTAGGAGCAGGTGAAGAGGATAAAAAGCCTCTCAGCAGAACTGACAATGTCTTTTTGATCACAGAATTGAGAAATGTCCATTCCAGTTTCCAGCTATTCCTGTCTTGGATTACTTCTGGTTATATTTGCTGGGTTTTTTCTTGGCTTCTGCTTACTTTGTACTTTATTTCTGTCAGATCTTTTTCCTTCTGTTTTTCATACAGGTCTCTGCAGCACGCTTAGATAGTGATTCACGAGAACTCTGACTCAGCACCTGACTACAGTGCCTCTTTCCTTTAGCAGTGGATAAGGCAGCAAACTGTAGGGCAAAGAGCTCATATACCTCATTCAACTGATCAAGTTTAAACAGCAATTTAGATGTTACCATGTAGGGGAAAACTGCTTATACAGCTGATAATAGGTGCATTTGTTGACAGTTGTTTTCAGCTTGGATCTCTGTAGTGCCCCACAGGTTTTATTTGCCCTGTCACTTTGTTTTGTCTCTGGAATCCATAAGTATCTCCCTTGTCTTTTTGTAAAAGAAGCTGAAGATGCCCCATGTGCTTTTTGTGGCTCTGCCTGTGGTTAGTCATATCCATTTGGGAGCTCTCCTGGTGTGAGAATACGTCTGCTGCCCATTTTTGTTGCTCTGCTACATGTATGCATGTGTCTTTTCTTGTAGAGCTTTCATTATATAGCTAGTGTTCTGGTTGGCCCTTTTTCCCTTTGGCTTGTCGTTGTTGAGAAAGGAATGGTTGAAAGATGAAGACTAAAAATTAAGATGAACATAATAAGCTGAGATAAAGGTCAGTGACTAGTATAAGTTTGGGATTTTTCATTAGCCAGTGCTGAGAGCTGCTGTGGCATATAGACACTTTCATTAAGACAGAGTGATTTAGTCCTGCAGGTACTTGGGTCTTTGACTTCTCTGGTAGACTGAGCACTAGACTTTTGGACAGGTCAACTTAGCTGTCAGTCTTCTCACTTATTCAAGTGCCTAGTCTACAACACAAGTAAAAGTGGATGTAAACGGCATTCAGGAAACAGAATACCCATCCAGCCTTGTTCAGTATCTTTGTTGGCAACATGGACAGGCATTGAGTGCACCTTCAGCAAGTTTGCTGGCGACACCAAGCTGTGTGGTGCAGCAGATGCACTGGAGGGAAGGGATGCCATCCAGAGAGACCTTGACAGGCTGGAGGGGTGGGCCCATGACAACCTCACATGGTTCAACGAGACCAAATGCAAGGTCCTGCATCAGGGTTGGGGCAATCCCAAGCACCGATATAGGCTGGGCAGTGACTGGCTTGAGAACAGCCCTCAAGAAAGGGACTTGGGAGTGCTAGTGGATGAGAAGCTCAACGTGAGCCAGCAATGTGCACTTGCAGCCTGGAAAGCCAATCACATCCTGGGCTACATCAAGAGAAGCACAGCCAGCAGGTCGAAAGAGGTGATTCTCCCCCTCTACTCTGCTCTGGTGTGACCCCACCTAGAGTATTGTGTCCAGTTCCGGAGCCCCTATTACAAGAAGGATCTGAGGTGCTAGAACGTGTCCAGAGAAGGGCCATCAGAATGATCAGAGGGCTGGAGCACCTCTCCTATGAGGAGAGACTGAAAGAATTGGGGCTGTTCAGTTTGGAGAAGAGAAGGCTCTGAGGTGACCTTATTGTGGCGTTCCAGTATCTGAAGGGGGCCAACAAGAAAGCTGGGGAGGGACTTTTTAGGATGTCAGGTAGTGATAGCACTAGGGGGAATGGAGCAAAACTAGAAGTGGGTAGATTCAGATTGGATGCTAGGAAGAAGTTTTACACCATGAGAGTGGTGAGACACTGGAACAGGTTGCCCAGGGAGCAAGAAGAAGCCCATCCCTGGAGGTTTTTAAGGCCAGGCTTGATATGGCTCTGAGCAACCTGCTCGAATGTGAGGTGTCCCTGCCCATGTCAGGGGGGTTAGAACTAGATGATCCTTGAGGTCCCTTCCAACCCTACCAATTCTATGATTCTAGGGATGAAAACCTGCCACCACTCCAGATGGCAGTCTTGTCACCAAATTCTTGGATGCTCGCTAATATATATAAGATGTTCTCCCTCTTTGTGGTTCACATTTTACGTGACTAAGTTTTCTTGTGGAACTCCTTGTTTCCAGTTTACCTGCGTTCAGGGCTTTATTTCACCAAGTACCCTTTAAACTCTTCTTACAAAGGAATTCTGCATTATTTTGGACATACTCTTTCTAGTCCTCTTTCTTGTAGATTTTACCAAATATTTTTTTTTAAACTGCATTGCTTCGGTCCTATTGCTGTGTTTGCTTCCAGCACGATTCCTGCTGCCTCTTTCAGAGTCATGCTGCTGGCATTTTGCAAGCTCCTTCTTGGAATATTGCTTCTGCTTGTCCCAACAGATGTGAGACTTGTTACCCTTGGTACTTTGTGATTGTTTTGTTTTCCCTCTAGAACTTCAGTTCAAATCTGGCCTGGTCTAGTCTATAGACAGAATGGCAACTTCTCACTGTTTTTTTTAATTATTAATCACAGGGTGGTTTTGAAGCTTCTGATCCATTCTGTAATCTGATCTCACAGGCCCTCCAAATTTCCATGTCTAACTTACCTATCTCAAAAGAGTAAGAAATTAATTTAAAGCTTTTCCCTTTAGGAAGCCTTTGTAACAAGTGGTTTCTCCAGAAGCTGAAGTTTTGATAGTCTTCATGTTTCTGTGGTACAGCTCCTTCATGCAGCTGTCAGCCATGAAACCTAATTCTTCTGACCATCAATAGAAAACTTCAGTCATCAAGATATATCTTGGTGCCTGTAGCATGCCTGCTAGTCGGTTCTTAGGAAATAAGCCATTGTCATGATTTGTTTGTGGTTAGAAATTTGAACATTCACTGCATATTCTCCTGGCTGGAGAATTGTCAGGAAAGGTGTTAAGGAGAAAAAACACCTGGCAGCAAAGGCAGAGAGAACAGAGAGGATTGCTCATCCGTGGGTTAGTCTGGAGAATGTGGCCTTTGCCTCTAGCAAGGGTGCCATGGTGTTGGGAGAAATGATGGACAGAAAAAAAGGAGTGGTTGTGAAAAAACAGAGTTAAAACTAGTCTTCTACATTAAGGATCCCAAGGACTTTATGATGTCACTAGTTATTTGTGTAGGTCCAGCAGACAAATAAGTAACAAAAGACAAAAGGAAAGGGAATAGTGTGACACAAGCAGTAGCAAGACACAGTTCATATGAAGAAGCTATAGGTTCGTGATAATTATCAGACAAAGAGGAAATTCGCTTTGTAGAAGGCTGTACCACACATTGACACAGGATAAGGTCAGAAATTCACCCTCCTGTTGTAGGAAGATCAGGAATTAGATTTATCAGTAGCGCACACAAATAAATGTGAATTCTCCCAAAGTAATGAAGATAGTGACAGAGTGGTAACATCATATAAAGGTACTAACAAACTAAAAGACAGGGAGACTAGGAGGCTGCAATACGAATGTGGTAAAAAATCCCAATAGGGCAAGAAATTTTGTGGAAAAGTTACAGGAATAAGGAATGGTCTTATTAAAGGTAAAAAAAAAACCCAAGCAAACAAAAAAACCCAAACAAACCACAACAAAAAACCACTTCTAAACCATTCACTTAACTTGAAGATCGGAGCAGAGCTTTTGGTTTGGTAAAGAACAGCTTGGTGGACTCACTGAGATACCAGTCTATGAGGACATGTCTAAAGTGCTAGGTGTATCTGTAGTCCCAGTTACCTTAGGGATGTTTTTCTCAGTAAAACAGCCATTTCACTTTAGAAGCACAAAGCCTCTGCCTTACTGATGTCACCTCTCAGAATATACCGTGGTACATCTGTTCAGCATGGAAGATGATCACATCTTCCTGGTTGAATGAACTTGTGCTGAACTGAAAATAAGAATCTTTTTATTGGTGAATGCTGGACAGCATGTAGCTATCCCCTAGTTAAGGGTACACAGCTTACCAGCTCCATCTATAATGATGATAATGAATGTATATAAAATCCCCACGAAACCAAACTAAATCCCCAGAGAACCACAAAACCAAAATGGGCTGTGCCAGACACATCAGTAGCCAATAGGGACTGAATATATATTTATTTTTAAATAATCTTACCTCAAAGGAATTTGTTCTTTTTTCCTTTCTGTGTCTGTACTCGAATAAGAATTGCATTAATTTAAGGCAGCAGGGCAACACCAAAACACATAACCTGTTCTGAAGGTAAGATATTGGAAGAAAAATTAATTGTTTATAAGAAATTCAAACCCTGAGAGAGAGATGGAAGAGATGCAGGAGGAACTGTTTGCTGTGCATAGCTTTTCTACACTTCTGTCAGCCAAGCCCAAGGTGACAAGTTGTTGACTCAAAAAGACTCAGCAGGAATGTTAAATGGTTATCGTTATTTAATACTTACGCTCTATTAAGTGACAGTCTCTTCTTTACATCCTCAAAACACTTTTCAAGCACGCACTGCTTTGCAAGGCTGGAGGCTGCACTTTTTTTACAGGCAGGCCTTGAGGTCTGTGTTAAATCCTGCAGCGTGGCTGAGCTGGGGAGGAATTACAAACGGAGTTTCTGCTTTCACTGGTCCCTGCTCGCTCTTTGTGGCACAGAACCAGTCTCAAATAGGTTAGCTTACTCTGGGGGTTGTGGCTGGTGAGCAGAGGTCCCCTTTTGCTTGTGATTGCTGAGGGCTGTTCATTTAGAAGCTCTTTCATGAAACTGTTGGCATACAAACTAAACAAGCTCCTATGGGGTCCCCACAGGGCAATCCTGAAGCTTTCCGCTGGTAAGGGGAAACCTAAAACTGCTTCATTTCTGGAGGGCAGCGCTAAGTTATATTTCATTTTTGGTGTTCACCCTTAGTAAATGCCATTCTCTTTATTTTACTCTCCTATTACATCTTTACTGTTCTTACTGAGCACGGAAAGCAACACACTTTCCAGAAACCTGCATGAGAAAGCTTGGAAAGTAAAGTTTGGGTTTGATTAGTGTCTGAGTAATAAATACATTTGAAAATCAGAGGTGAAAATTTACCCCTCTTGAAGCCAGACAGGATCCTCCCCTGCTTTTAAGCATGTTGATTTTAAGGAACCATAACTTCAGTGAATCTTTGACTTGTGTAGTTTCAGTCTTGGCTCTAATTACTGTATAGTCCTTTCTCTTTGATTTGGTCCCTCCTTGGAGTTCTCTGATGTATTCTGAACAGTTTTGCTTGCTTTGTTTTGCAGCTAACTTTCAAATGGCTGTAATCTGTTCTATGTTACATGATTATTTCAGCTTAGAATATCTCCACCCCACAATTCACATGCTTTATAATTAAGAAACATTCATAATGAAAAACTAGATGCAAGCAATGAAAGAGAAGGAAAAAACTTGATCATACATCTAGGGGGAAAAAACAGCAACACCCCAAACCTCACCATATTAGAGCTCTAATTTTTGTCGTGTGTTCAGTTCATTGTTTTTGTCATCAGATGCTCTTTTCTTCTTCATCTTGCCAGCAGTGCAGTACAGTGTTTATGCTTCAAACATACTTTGGAGAAACCGTAGTTTTTGCAACACCTGTGAAATTGCCTCTTAGACCTCTTGCAACGCCCCTTGCTGTCCCTTTTATGCTGCAAGAAAAAAATGTTAGCTCGGCAGAAGTCAGCACAAGAATTTAAGACAGTTAAGGTACATTAAAGTCTTTTATACTCATAATTCAGTTTTTTCACTTAAAGGGCTTGCGTTTTTTATGAATAGACACTTAGTGTGTAAAAGTCAAGTATGTTCAGCAGACAATGAAAAATACCTTTGTTAAGAAAGAAGTCAAACTGGCAGATAATACCCATAATACTAAGAAAATACCAAATTATGCGACAGTAGTTGCACATTTTTGAAGCATGACCAAGTAGATATCACTTGAAGCATTTTCCTACCCTCCTGTTGTTTTTCCCCCTCTGGAGCTGTGAGGAAATGGATACTACACACCCACCCATTCACAAAAATCCTGGCAGGAGGCCAGCTTCCCTCTTTCTCTTCATCCTTCAGCCAAGCTCCAGTCTCTTTTCCCCTTCTCCTTTCTTACTCCTTTTTGTGGTTTCTGCCTGCCAGATCTGTATCTGTTTCAACAACAAATGAGAGCTCTATGAGGCCTTTTCACAGAGCTCCTGTAGCATTGCTCATTATCCAAACAGATTCTCTTCCCCATGCTTCCTAAAACCTGCATTTGTGCCAGACTGGCTTGTTGGGGAATTTTTTCTCTTGTTAGCTGTTACTTCATTTCCTGATTCTCCTTCAACTTTCTCTGTGTTTCTTGTCCATTGTTTCAAAGATTCTGTACTGGTATAGGCTGCAGTTAATAAGTAAAAAAAAACCCTTTAAAACCCTTTAAAAGCCCTTGCAGACATTTGCATGCCTAATCTCTGCCAATGCCTCTTCCCTGGCTGGTTTGGCAGCCAAAGTTTTACCTGTTATGGAAGCAGCAACTGCTGCAACCGCTCCAGATGCTGTGTCTGGAGCAGTGTGGAAGGATTTAAATGCACAGTTCAACATGTGCCTGGGGGTTTGAGTCTGAAGCTGTTGACAGAGCAGCAGTGCATACTAAACTGTCCCCATAGTGATTTTCAGCTGCTTTGGGAATGTGGGTTTTGGGTCGTGGCCAAAGTCCGATTCTCCCCCTACACAGTTTTTTTCTCTTTTCCATGGTGGGGTTAACAGCATATGAAGAGGCACTGGGATGTTAAATAGAGAACGCTGGCTGGAAAAGCTCTTCCCAGCAGACACCTCTATATTTTATTTGCTGCCTGGAAACTCCCTGGCCTGCTTTAGCCTTCAGCTTGCTAAGGGCTGCTGTGGTATGACCCTCTGTAGGAGGCTGAATGTTCCCGTATATGTCGAAGACTACCTAGTACAGCTGTGCCCTGCTTGAGGTGCTGGCTGTGCTCACTGCTGCTCCTGGGAGCAGAACAAGCACATTAGTTTACCATCCTGCTGGCTGGAGTTAGGCTTGTTCCCACTTATCTTGAGCACAGAGTGCTGGCAGCAACCCTGCGTGTCCATCATAGCCAGAGGTGTGGCTGGTGCTCGTGCCCATCCACATCCCACCAGCTCAGATGCTGGTGCCAAGCGCAGTTGGTGCTGTGGTGGGCACTGTACAGGCTACCCTGGCTCTGAGCTCACTGCCTGACTAAACAGTCCAGGACCACAACTGCAGTGCCAGGATTTACGTTACCATGCTCCACTCTTGCTGGGACCTTTTGAAGCAGACTGAACGGATACAGTGTAAGCATGGTTTTGCTCATGGTGCTCAGTGACTCCAAGCTTCTTGTCCTGCACCACTCTCCCTGCTGTACTAGCAATGCCAGGGGGCACTGGTGAGGAGATAGGAGAGGAGGGTTTTCAGGGCAGAGCAGGGAGGCCGTTGGCCTCTTCCTGTGGCTGCAGGGGTTAATCCCTGACACAGCTTAACTGTCCTTGCCATTCTGGGGCTGTGGGAGTGCACCAGATCATGGTGTAGCTCATGCATGGGAGTCGCAGCTCCTGGTCTTCAGGAGGGCTTCGCCATTCTCTGGTATCTGTGTGTGGTGGTCCCATTTCTTGTATGCAAGCAAAGCCTCACAGTGCTGCTCCATATGTGTAACAAATGTCCATGGTCCTGGTAGAAATGCTTTCCTTAAAGACCTGAGTATGCAACACAGCACTTGAAGAAGTTGCTTTGGGTTGGTTAAGTTCCTTCTTCTGCCAAGCCTCCACCAGGCTTCTAGAAAAGCCTTACATTGAATGTGCTGCATGGTGTGCTGAGTTTTTGTAAGCAAGGTGAGTGAACTGGGTTCTCAGTCAGATTCTTTTCAGTCTTACTATGTATACAGCTGTCAGTGCAGAGCAGGAGTTAGGCACTTCCTCTTAACCTATCTGTTGTTTCAGCGTGGTCTTCACGCTTCTTCTTGCCTGCTTACGCAGTGCCAGGGAACAAGGAGTTCCCCTCTGCTGGGGGCACGCAGCTTTGAGCTAGGGCTTTCTCACTGCTGAGCTCACGTGTGCAGGAGAAAGCCATCCACCTATAAGCCAAGTGCTTCAGTTAAGAATGGACTTAATTGGGGATTACTTACAAAGGGTTTGCTATCCCCCTGACCTCCACCCTGTTATGTGCAGCATGGGGAGGGAGAGAGAAGGGAGCATGAGGCTCTCGTTTTCTCTCTAAGCCTGTGTCTGAACAGAAGAGTCTCCCTTGAATTTGGCTTTTTCTTTCGTTTTTTAAAAACAAACCAAACAAAACAAAACCGAACATTCTATGCCAGATCTGTAGTCAGATGGCAAGAAGAATCAATGCCAGAATAAAAGGCAGCCAAAGGGAGCTTTTAATCTTGAAAATCTCTTTCCCACCTGGCCAAGAAGTCCTCATGTGTGCCTGGCATCATGGGTCAGCCCTCACTGAGTCACCCATGGGGGCCTGCCTGGTGCTCAAGAGTTGACTCCCAATTCTATTGAGTCCTGGTTGTTGCTGCTTTGCTTTGACCCTCCCAAAGTCTCTCAGGTTAGAGCAGAGGAAAATTATGTCCTAAGGATTTATGTGCCTGGCATGGAGCCTATAACCTGGGTGCCTTAGGAAGCAGCTCCTCAGATTTCTGCCAGAACAGATTTGCCTTCACACACGACCTTATGTGCGAAGGCAAAGGTGGTAGTTACTAGACCTTTTGAAATGTCTTGTGTTGGTCTCAGCTTCTACCACATCTCCTCACAGGAGTATTCACTGCATCCCCGTTTAAGGTTTGGTGGTGGTGACTGTCTCTGCTGTTGATTCCCCCAAGTTCCAATGAATCTAGTGAATCTGCAGGACTATGAAAATTAGTTTCTCAGCTCCTCCCTGCTTCAGCCATTTGGGACTGTTCAGCAAGTTCTTGAGATCCATTTTGGCAAAGAGAAGAAAATACTAAATATACTTGTTGCTGCTTTACAGCCTTGGTTGTGTTTGCACTCAAGAAATGGAAAGGTCCCTCTAATTTGCTCTGTATCTGCACTGAAAGGCAGCTTGTGCCACCATTATGGTAAACATCAGTGAAGCGTTGCCAGCTGGTTTTGACTAATGAGAATATGTCACCAGAGGAAATCTAGGAGCCCAGGCTATTGTCTATGCCTCTTGTTCACGTTCCTCTATCAAGTAGGCTGCTGAACTCAACGCGATTGAGAGTCTCTTGAGGATGACCCTGGATTTGGGCATCAAGTGAAAGGTCATTTTTTCCAAAGACATGTCACCTCAAGTGAAACACTTGGAAAAGGCAGGCCATAGTGATCTCTCATGGAGCTAAAACAGAGACCTGGCTTCCTTCAGCGAATGCTTGTCATATATTTCATTCTTTAATTATGTTCATAAGATGCTTATGTGAGTTGTCCTCTTTAGCTCATTTGAGATTTCTATTGCTGCAGTATGGGTAGGTGAAACTAACTGCAGAGACTGATCAAGTAAAGAAAATGAGCAAAAATAGCACTTGCAGCAATAGATGGGATGGTGCTTTTTCTGTTCCTGAGTCTCCTCCCTGTGCTTGTGGGTCAAAGGATGTATGATTTCCTTACCTCTACACTGACTCTTCCATGGAGCTTGTCCCTTTGTAGCAAGAGGGTGTACTGGATTTGGAAGGAAAGCTATAGTCTGGTGGCTGGTGCCTGAAATGCAGCTTAGGTTAACTCTTGCACCTTGCACCACTAACCCAATGTGCTGTCTGCCTATGCAAACTTCTTCAAGAAGCTGAGCAAGATCACTCTGCAGAAGTGGAACGTCTGTCTTAAGAGGAAAGGCTGAGAGACGTGGGGCTCTTTAGTCTGGAAAAGAGAAGACAAAGATCTTATTAATGTTTATAAATATCTGAAGGCTGAGTGTCAAGAAGAAGGTGCTGGTGTCTTTTCAGTGGTGTCTGTGATATGACAAGGGGCAGTGGATACACACTGGAACACAGGAAGTTCCACCTCAACATGAGGAAAAACTTCTTTGCTGTAAGGGTGATGGAGCAGGCTGGAGCAGGCTGCCCAGGGAGGTTGTGGAGTCTCCTCTAGAGACTCTCAAGACCTGTCTGGGTGTGTTCCTGTGTGACCTGCCCTAGGTGATCCCTCTTTGACAGAGAAGTTGGACTCAATGATCTCCAGAGTATCTTCCATCTCCTACCATTCTCTAATTCTGTGATTCTATGAAGTGAAAGTTAAGTGGTGTCTTCAATACTAGGGCAGGCTGGTGCGTGTCCTTGATTTGGGCAATCAAACAGAAGGGAATTGTACATGAAAACTATTCTTAGTTATTAATAATATATGAAATTAATATGGGGGATACAGGAATAGACAATTCCGTTGTCTGTTAAATCTTGTACTACTTACAGCTGTTTTACCAAAGCTGCTTTAAGGAGAATGACCAGGCAAATTGCCTCTAGGGATTAAAAAAAACCTGCAAGACAGGACTCACTGGAGTGTTGTAAAAAACTTGTACAGAAGTGGTCTGTTTCAAGCTGAAGATTAGGGAGTGGCATAATAAAAAATAATTTTTTCCTCTTTTTGTATTAGAAGTGCGTCAGGCCGTGAACATCTTGAAAGAAATGGATTCCTTTTTTTTTTTTTTTACTCTTCTAAGTGGATCAGAGTTGTTTGAATAAAATCATATTGTCTGTACATAACCCACAAGAGCAGCAGGGTTTAGAGTCCTATTTTTAGTGTCAGTAAGTTAACCATCTTGGTACGCTGGGAAATCCCCAACTCCTGGCACCTAAAGGTTAATACTGTCAGCTCTCCAAGAATTGGTTTAGAAGATACTTTAGTTCCATTAGCTCAGCTTGTGTTATCTGTTGTAATAATAATAGTAAATTTATTACTGGTATTGTAGCCCCTCAAAGAGCTGGCCAAGACTGTTGTATTCTGGAGTTGATACTAGAACTCAGGCGGTTTTATTTCCACTTTCAACCTAAATTCAGCCTTTCCAGTAAAATGCTCAGAAAGGAGCTTTCTACCTTTTAGTAAACAGTCCTCATAAAACCAGATAATAGTCTTAAAGCAGAATGTAGAAGAATCCTCAGCTCTTAATGGAGAGCATAAAATATACTTTTTGCATAGGAAGCATCTCTGTAGTCAAATAAAAAATCATTGATACATGATATGCGGTTCTGGTATGGCCCCAAACCTGTGCAGACAGCTTCAGAGATGTCTGCAGTTAAACCTCACAGATTTGAGTGCCAACAGATACCATTTATAACACAGATGTACTGTCCTGTCATCCCCAAGTATCTGGGCATTCAAAATAGTATCCTTGGGTTGTGTGAGCATGCAGAACACATACTGCACTTACATACCTGCTCATGTATGGTTTTTTTGGATCTTTTGATTTGCTCACAGGTTATGAAACATGGGGGTTTCTCATTTTCCAGCTTTCCTCTGCAACCCTAACAGCTGGAAACATGTGTGAGGGTTGGGTTTTTTTGTTGTTGGGTTTTGGTTTGGGGTTTTTTAATTGGTGGTGGTGTTTTGGGATTTGAGGTTGGTTTGTTTATTTGTTTTTTTTAAGCGAAAGCTGAGATATTTACTTAATAACATGCCTGGAAAGACTGGAGCTTTATTTAAAATAGCAAGAAAACACTGTAAAGAAAAATAAGACTGATGATAAAATCACAAAAGCTGGTTACACTGATTCCACTCCAATTAAAGATAAAAGATTTGTTAACTTAGTGAGACTTAGCCTCGCCTTGAGAATGAAGATAACTGAAAACTGTTTTTAGTCACTGCAAGGTTCAAGTTTTGGTTGCTGAGGTGTCCTAACCACCACGTCCATACATGACAATACTTGATTCCCCTGATAAAATAATTATCTGTTCCTCTCCTCTTTATATGGTAGTTGAAATCAGCACTCACAGAGCTTGTGAACCTTCACCCTACAGCTAGGTACAGCCAGTCCTTGCTGACAACATTTCTGAAGGATTTTTAGGGTTTTGTTTGTTTCCTTTTACTTGAGAATGGGTTTAAGAGTATATGGATAGTTGATTATTTTGTTTTAAAGGTTATGCTGAAGTTCTAGGCATATCATGGTTCTGTGCTTTATGACTGGTACCAAGAGATGCCAGCAGTGATGGTAGTGATGGGTGAGGTGAAGGTGTGTGTCCTTTCCCTCAAACACGCAAATGCCAGTATTGTGATTAAAACTTTTTAGTTGGCACAAAGCAGTAAAACTATCAGGGAATGACAGCAAACTCTGTTTCTGAGCTGCTTTGCTCTCCTGAGGGTGCATTCCCTGATCTGTGGCAAGTGTCCCCGGGAGCTGCGTGAGGGGAGGGCAGGGGATGGGAGATTCTGATGCTGGCTGCCTTCCTTTGCTGCTTCTTTCCATGTCCAGTTGTCTTTTTTCTCTCCTCTTTTTGTACTTGTTTCTGGGGCATGCTGTGGTGCTAAGTGATATGATGTAGCACGAGACTTGTTAGAGAATGGTTGGACTTGAAAATCTTAAAGGTTTTTTCCAGCAGAAACAATTCTACAGTTGGATGGCGTGTGCTCCTCAGGCACTTGGAATCACTGCGTGTATGATGTCCAGAAAGAAATTGCTTAGTGCTTCATCTGGTGAATTGGCTGTGCAACTCTCTCGCTCTTTTGTACAACTCTCTGCTGTGTGCCAACTTAACAACTCCGTTAAATAATGACAGAGGTGCAGTCACCTTTCCATTGCAGAGGCTAAAACTTTCTTCCCTTTGTGGAGCCAAATATGCCAAAGCAGGCTACCAAAGCAGTGCTGCTTTTCCAGTTTAACAAGTTTAGTTGATGCTACTGGCTTGCCACTGAGTTTGTTAGAGTTTCATAACTCACCCAGGGCTGGCATTGAACGTTTGGGCTTTTCTTTGCCTGTGCAGCTGTAGTGATAGTCATCGGGGCTCTCAACCCTGCAGATAATCTCTTCAGGGTTATCATTGATTTACAAGCAGACGTGTGAAGTATTTGTGCAAAGGCTTTTGAAGTGGCCTTGCAGGCGGATGCTGCCTGGAGCTGCAGAGCAGGCGATGTTTACACAGGGGCAGAGGATTTCTCTGCCTGCAGTGGCTCTCCTCAAGTGCTCGTATTCTGCGGCTACGCTGTTTGCCTTTCTAATGAAGTGAACTGTTTGTTTGAAATCTGTGGTAGAAGGTATTTAAACAGAGACTAAAGTAAACTTTTGGGCTGTTCAAATAAGCCATGCATATCTGGTTTGTGAAGTGAAGGAAAACAATTTGGCTGCAGCTTACCTCTGGGAAGGGCAGTTAGGAGCTGTTTAAATAACAAACCGGGATGGTGAGGGATGTTGCTGCAGCCCCTTGCAGGCCTTCAGTGATGACTGTAGCTCATGTGAGCATTCCTCAGGATGCTGCCTAGGAGGAGAGCTCAAAATTACTGTCCTTATTTAAAAAAGGGATTTATTCATTAGCTGCAAAAACTTGGGTACGTTCATATTTGATTAAAACCATCCCAATTAGACAATGGACTGTTGAGAGCCAACATATGCTATTGCCTTTGTAACGTCATTAGTAACCCAGAGTCCCCACTTTGAAATAAGATCGTGCCCGAGTGTGCAGACATCTGTTTCTGCCTAGCCAGATGGAGGTCAGCAACATAACTTAAACTGCTAATCCTCATTGTGGAGAGTAGAACAGGAATCTGAGGAAGGTAGTAACAAATGAACTTGGATCCTGCTCCTGGCAAGGCATGAAGTATCGATGCTGATACAATGCTTGGAACACACGCTGCAGAGCCCTGGTAATAAGTTTCTGTCTAACCACAGGCAGAAGTTTAGAGAGCAAAGGAGGGCTGGGAGATGTGATACTTGTGGTTATGGCATTGCAGTTCATCTCTGAGAACCTCAATGCAGTTCCCAGCTCTGCCGCAGTTGTGCCTAATGGGTGCATCAGTCGGCTGTGGCACAAACTTTCTCAACAATGACTGGCAATCGGCAGACCTTGGCAGTGGGGAGTGCTTTTCACCCCCTGCAATAGCTCCAAACAATTAAAACTGGTCATGTGGGGAGCTCAGGAGCAGAGATTTCCAGCCCTGTCCAATAGAGACCATATGTTTCCATCCATCATTTATAATTTTTGGTTGGGAAGAAAGCACCAAGTTGGTTTGTACTACAATGCCACATCCTCTGGCATTGTTTCCTTGCGCATTCTCTTTGGGAACAAGAGGAGTCACAACACTTCAGACTCCTTGGGTTTAGCATAGAGATTAAAACAAACAAAAAGTCCTTATGCTCCCAGAGTGCAATAAATATGCTAGAATTTCAATGGGATCCAAACAAGCGACAATAGTAGCATTAAGAGCTGGCAAATCCTTTGATGTCATTGACCAGAAAAGGGCTGCTGTCATCTGTGTCACAAACATTTAAACTTTTGACCTCCAACCTCGTGTCAAACAGCTTTTCTATATGGAGGGCTGCTATACCTCTCTGAGTGCCACTGCATTTTGTAGAGCATCAAACACTTTACTGGCAGGAAACTGATGCTGAATGCATTGAAAAAGCTCCAGGATTTCCAGAGGGTGGGACTGAGGAGAGCTGTCTCCTCTTCTCTCACAGGGTAAATGAAGTCCCTCCGTGAAATGCCCTGTTCTTACATAGCCAGATTGTGTCTGAGCCCAGCACAGAAATACTGAAGGCAGGATTGCATCTTGGTGGTCAGGGGACAGACATCTGAGGTTATTTTATTAACACCATATACTTGACATTAGCTGTAGACCAAAGCCCTCTTTTGTGCAGCATGTTGTACATGCATACAACTGAAAAATGGTCTTTTACAGGCATGGGAGATCTTCATGCTTGTGCCACAGAGCAGTATGGGCTGAAGTCCTGCACCCTGGGCATTACTCTTGGTGATATGGTGGCTAAGTGTCAGGGCTTTGTAGCCATCTTTGCCTTGGGGAACATTCCAGGAGTGCATAGAGCATGAGGGGCCATATGACCTGCTCCATGGGTCCATGTAGCATGATGTCCTTTTCAAGCAATGACCAAAAGCAGGTGCCCAGGAGTTAATGTAAGTATATGGCAGGTGCTTTTCCTTTCCATTTGCTCCTGGACACTTTCCCAGCTGCCCAACATTTGCAGTTCAGGAATTTCCTGGTCCATAAGTGATTTCTACACATCTGGACCTTTACTGCTTTTCTCTTCCGTGACTTTCCTGTGTGTTAGGGAATGGCGATCTGTGTAACGCATCCTCATTTGGCCATCTTTCCCCTCCTCTGGCTCCTGTTAGCTCCTTGTAGCATCTTTGACCTCTCCTCTAGGATGTAAAGAGAGGAATGAAAGTGTCATGGCCTTCTCTCCAGTGCCCTCTTGCACACCCAGGGGTGCAGAAGAATGTACATTTCCCACTTCACTCTTATTTGCAGGATTGTGTTCCACCTAATTCTGTGTTTTCTCCCAACTTGTCCCTTAATTACTAAGCTTAAGAACATGGCTGTGCATAGGGAGGTCATATAACTTTCTCCCTGGTCCACCTGGACTGGACGCTGGAGAAAGCACTGATATTGCAATCGTCTACAGTAGTGCCAAAACAAGCTCAGTAAGAGATTGGGTCCATGTTGTGGTAAGCACTGCAGACAGGTGATGTAAAGATGGAAACTGCCATGGAGAGTTTGCATTTGAGCTGTTGCTATGCAGAAAAGTCTTAGCTAATGCCATGCACTGCTTTGCCTGCTGCTGAATTTGTATGCTTCTACCTGTTCACATCTCCGTTCTTCCAGTTTCTCCTTTCTCTCTTTAATGGGTGTGGTGAGGCTGCACCTACCCCACACTGTTCAGGACACTCAAGTTAGGCCTGTGCAAGTAGGGTGCAGCATGGACAGAAGAGCTCAGTGTGGGAAGGAGAGCTCAGGAAATGCTGCAGCAGGTTCTGCAAGGTAGGTGCCCTCTGCAGTCTTCTGTCCCTACTCCACAGCCCTAGTGTCTGGAGAGCTGATGGATGGTATAAAGGTTGATAAGCAGTGCTTAATGTCCAAAGTGAGAGGAGCATAGGCCAGATCCTGCAATTGCATCTTCAGAGAACAAGAGAGGGGATGAAGATGATGGTGGTGGTATGATTTTGTAACAAACTTCCCGTACACTACAGAGAGAAAAGCCCTTCGGTGGGGGAAGACGAAATGGAAGAATCCTAACAGTAAGCCTAAAAACCCAACAAAAGTGTGGTTCTGTCTAAAGCTGATGCTCTCACCCTCTTCAGCCGTAACTAGAAACAAAGAGGAAGTTGTCTTGAAAGAAAAACAAACAAAAAAGATGGTAAGCAAAGCCCAAAAAAGATTCATAAAGAACTACTGGTTTTAGGCAATTGAACCACACTTTTTGAAAACTAAGGCACTGGAGAGTGGATTCCAGTGGTATTCTAGCTCTGCTTTGGGCCCAGGTGTTCCAGAAAGGATATCTCCATGTTAGCAGTGGCTGGACTAAGGCGCAAAGAAGTGAGGTAATGTGACTATGGCCCTTTTGGTTAAAATTATTTGCCTCAAAACTAGGCTTGAGAAAACCAACGTGGATTGACTGGAATATTGACAATATGACATTCTCAAAATTACGCTGAATGAGCACTTAGGATAAATGTCAATAGGGCAAATTAAGGGAGCTCACTGTACTTTCTATCTTCAGTAATGATCTGAAACAAAAAGTACCCAGCAAAAAAATGAAATATAGGAGGGAAACTCTAAGAATCTGAGAGAGGACAAGGGAACAAGGAGGGAAAAAACAGCTTAAAGTCAAGTATTTAGAAATGTCAAGAAGTAACAACGAAGTGCCAGTTCGTGTTGCCTTTACTTGACTTGAGCACTGCCCGTTTCACCAGCAGTCCCCTAGAAATGGTAGGGTAGGCCACTGCCACGTGACAAAGGCCCTGTCTGACAGTGGGAAAATGAAACAATGGTATCTGAGGCTGTGTATAAGAAACACATTTCCCTGCTGGTAAGAGAGATTTGCAGAAATAGATTATTTGTATTACAAATTTCTGAGCCTAAATCCTCCTTAGCTGTGTCATGTCAGCTTACATGGAAACATGATGCTCAGGAGCACAGGAGTAACAACTGTGTATCTTTCCCAATCTGGTAGAAACCCAGGGAACAAACCCAAGTGACTGTGATTAATTTAGAATATAGACATAGAGATTAAAGCATGCAATAAATGTATATTATCAAGTGGCCTGACAGCACATGTGATAACTCTGTGCTCCTCTGCAAGAGCCTGAAGAGTGTAAACACCACAGAAGGAGAGTAATTGCTAAGGATGGTACAGAGAGAAGCTCAATAATGATGAATATTTGGATGAAATTTTAAAAAATCAGGTTGAACAGCAGGGAAAAAGAAATCTCTCCAAGTGTTCATCTGATTGTGCATCCCATAGAATCTGAACTGGTTTAATGTCTAAAAATAGGCATAATTGATCTAATTATACTTTTGCCTCTTTAATTCCTATCATGCCATAAATGACTCATCAAAGCTGCTAAGTACAACCTATTTCCAAGTCTTTCACCCTGTGGTCCAAGCCTTCAGCTGCTGGAAATCTGTTTAGCTGCAGTTATTTTCATTGTGCTATACCAATATCCAATTGTTCAAGGTCTGATCTTTCAGATAGCTTTTAAACTTCATTCTGCTGTCCAAAAGAGTACACAAGTCTTCAGAGCATCATTTAAACAAACAACACTTGCAGACTGACTCATGTTGCTGTTTTAGAAACTCCTAAGAATGTCACCAAGGATTGCTGAATTACCCAGCTGGTCTTTATTTGTTCTCACATCAAATGAACAGCAATACAAGGATATTTCTAGATTTTTTTTTTCCAATTTCTAGCTCTCTGTTACCTCTCCTTAGCCACAATTGCCTTTGCATCTTTCAGATCTTTTGTCATTGCTGAGTTAATTCATGCAGTGGATAGGAGGGCATTCAGCTGCTTTCTGTGAGCTGTGTTGAGCTGTAGGGAGTAACCAAGCTGTTGTGTGGCAGCTTCATATTCCCACTGGTCAGGAAGCCCATGTTAAACCTCTGCTTAGTAGTAGCTTAATGTTGAGAGCCTTGTTGTGAGATTTCTCCTTTAGTTCTCTCCAGTGTGGATCAGGAATAAATTATTTTCTAATATTTTCATTTTCTTGGTTTCCATTTCATAGCTCACCTTCAACCACTGGAATTTGCTGTATGTTAGAGAACTGGATATGCACATATGCATGGGTACAAATTATTTATATCCAGTTACTTGGTGTTCCTGGAGGTGGAAACTGAGGATGTGATCCTTGTGTAGTCAAAAGGTGGGAAGCATTCCAGAGCAGCTGGGTGAAACCACTTGTCTGGCGTTGTTGAGAGTTAAAAGTGGATGTTTGTTCTGTTTTCTGTAATTTTGGGTAGGGGACTTTTAAGTGGTGGGGGATACGCTGCCCACATGGTGGCATGAGAAATTAGGGGGAGAAACAGCAAGCATTTTGCAAGCCAGGAGCTGATTTATTTGTTTGCTGCAGAGTCCATCGGAGGTAGCAGAGGGAAGGATTTCTCTTGTCAGCTTCCTGGCAGAGGACAATTTGTCATTTTCATGTGGAGACCACATTATTAAGTTTGTTAAGAAATGCTGCATGGGATCCAGAGGTTATGAAAAAGATGAGCTGTGCAATACCAAGAGCCAGCTGTGTTAAATGAAACAATTTTCCCTCCAAGTTACATGGTGATGAGGCCAAGATGTTTCATTGTCTCCTGAAAGCGTAGGCTAATGTACAGATGCTGGATACATGCAACTGTTACTCGTGTTCGTGAAGGTTTTCTCAGGTTGCTTATAGAGTTGTGATGATTTGAGACTGAGCTAGCCTGGTTGTTGTTGGTGTGGGGGGAATTTCAGCTCACACTGACACAAGAGTGAAGCAGGCAGTGTTGTTTGGGTGGATCCCTGGTGCATTTCCACCAACTCGCTGTTTGTTCTTGGGCAAACTGTGCTCATGGTTTGTCCTTCATGATTTCTGAAGATGTCTGTCCCAGGGGGAACGTGGACCAGCAGTGTTGTGCTCACCCTGCTCAGCGAGCAAGTTCATGACTGCATAATCAGGGCAGCATACAGAGTCCTTCCTTTGCTTACCAGTGAGTCCATCCCAGTGCAAGGAGTCATTTTTAAGTCACTGGGCTTTGCTGAATCACGTGTTAAGTTCTTAAAGAATTTAAGACTTATCAGTCCAAGAATTCCAAGTATGTTTTATTATATTTATTACTCTGCAGGTCTGTCTCTTACTACTTTCTTTTTCGGATAGGCAAATGCAGGGAGCACTGGAGTCAGTTGAATGGACTTGAGGAAGTCTAGTTAGTATTCCAGAAGGCAGTCCTGCTCCTTAGACAGCAGAGTTGCAGTGACTGGAAGGAATAATAAAGCGTTCAAACTGAAATCAATCCAGCAGTTATTTAGCCAATACCTGCAGCAAATTTGGCATATTAAAGACTTCTCAGTGCCAGCTGATGAAATCATTTCCAGCCACTTTTCTTCCAGCACACCAATAACTGCTCCTCCTTCATGTGTTTGGCATGGTGGTTGCTGTGGAACTACTAAAAACAATAAAACATGTTCCCACAAGGTGTTTTAAGTTTACAAAACTAAAAAGTGGTAAAATGGATGGCAGGGATCTAAGATGCCCCAAAGTCTTAATTTTGGGGTTTGGACAGGTAGAAATTATTTTTCAGCCCTAACAAGAGCCACAGAGCTGGACTCTAGTTTGTGAGGTTTGGCCTGGAACTCCTCTGGTTTATTTTTAAGATCAATGTGCAGGCTGTGCAAGCACAAGCAGAGAGCAGGGAGGGGAAGTCCGATCACCATGAATACACACAGACACATGGAAGGAATGTGATCTGATTGAAAATTGTGGTTTTTCTCTGAAAGCATTACATCTACTTTATATTATCACAGCTAACGTTTCATGCATCCGAAATGGGGAGGGCTTACCAATTACAGATTCTTTTTCTTACTCCTCCCTTGTCCATTTCTCATCTTTATCCATTTATTTGTTTGTCAGTTGAGTTGTTTGGGTTGGTGTTTTTTTTTTCAGTTTTGCCATGTTTTTTTCTTTTTCCCATTTAAATTCTCATTCTCTGTGAAGCCAAATAGTGCATAGCGGGGTCTGTGTCAACATGATGGTTGGCACATTAGAAACGTGCGTTTGCATGCACATGGGAAAGCCTCCTGAGATAACTGGCTGTAGCCCATCTGTGGATCAGCCTGCAAATAAGCAGTGCTTCAGATGGCAACTGGCCACACTGAAGCAGCAGCCCCAGTCACCAGGGGGAGACTCTTCAAAGTGCATGAAGTTGCATGCATGCATTAATGTGTGGCTGTGGCTCAGTCATTTTTCTTCCTGATGAAAGCTTCTGTGTAAGCATATATAGAGAACATAACTCACCCCTTTCTGGAAGACAACTAACACCCTCCTCCCCACCCCCAGAAGACAACATGTGCTCTTACTGAGCCCTAATGCAAGCTGTAATTAAGCAGAAATTCAAAATAAGATCTTTGCTTGGAAAAAACCAAACAAACTAATTCTTGTCGTAAAACCTGGCAACACCATTAAGTTCAGATCAGTCGAAGAGAATGTACATGGAGAAATAAGGATGCCCTTAGGGACTCTGCAAACCTAAATATTAGAAAATTCCCATCTGGTGATCAGCTTATGAACCAAAGGAAGTGCAGAAATTTGCTGGCAAACTCTTCAAAACTGTTGTGTGTATTGAAAAGACATTAGCAGGGAGACAGTGCTCTGCCTGATAGTGTTTCTGTTACATCTGGTGTGAAAGCTTAGTACCACCCAGTTCAGCAGCAGGACCATAGCGAATTTAAGAGGGAAGGAGATGTCACCTCAAAGGAGGTTACGTCCGAGATAGAGTTCAGCTCCTGGCTCAGTTCTGGCTTTTAATTCGGTGAGCTGATGGTCCTGAGGACAAACCTGCCGAAACACAACAAGGGCTTCCTGTGTTGGGCTGGAGCCCTGTGTTTGCTTGGCCCTGATCTCATGACGCAAGTGCAGGCATCAGGGCCACACCGGGTGCGTTCAAGCTGATGCAGGCGTTTTCTCCAGTAGCAAATGTTTTCTTGATGTGCTGAAGAATGCAGCCTGTCATTTTCGCAGCCGTCTTCCTCAAGGGTTTGGCAGGAATCAGAGGGTGCTTGAGCAAGTCGGTTAGCTGAGGACAGAGTGCTGTGCTAGCTTCACCACCGCAGCTAAACTTTCCAAATGTAGTGATCTCCTAAATTGAGTAAAGCTTGTGCGAGAGACTGCAGGGTCCGTGGAAAACTTGCCATAGAATCATAGAATACCAGGTTGGAAGGGACCTCAAGGATAACGTGGTCTAACCTTTCTTGGCAAAAGCACAGTCTAGGCAAGATGGCCCCAATACCTTGTCCAAAGAAATCTTAAATGTGTCCAGGGCTGGGGACTCCACTGCTTCGCTGGGGAGAATGTTCCAATGGCTGATTGTTCTTCCTGTGAAAAATTTTCCTTTTGTGTGGAATCAGAATTGCTCCAGAAGTAACTTGTACCCATTACCCCTTGTCTTTTCCATGTGACTCCTTGTTAAAAGGGAATCTCCATCTTCTTTGTTGCCACCCTTTAAGTACTAGAATGTGGTGATAAGGTCTCCCCGATCCTCTAAGTTGTCTTTAACTTAATGAGCTTGGGAGCAGCCTAATGTCTGCTGTTGTCTCAAGGTGTTACACAGCACCTTTGAGCCATGAGGTATTGTCTACCTTTCCATCAAGTCTTGCAGGGAATTGCTGCTGCCTGCTGCATCTCATCAGACTTCAGTTCAGGTTTGCCACTCAGCAGCAACGACAGTACCTGTCATTTCTCCCAGTTTCTTTCCCTCTATGCTGCAGCAGAGCCTTATCTTTCCAACTCTCAGAAACCAAGTGTGAGGTCTCTTCTTTTTTTCCCCAGGAATGATTGTAATTTGAGAGAGATGAAACTCTTTCCTTCAAAAAGGCAAGAAAAATTCTTGAAGAAGAAGTAAAAAATGCATGCTTTACATGACAAAAAGCATATATCGTACGTATTTTACAGAAAAATCTCACCATGCTCAAATGGATGAGTTTGTAGCATGGCAAGCAGTTGTATCTCTCAGGGTTGGTTGTTTTGGTTTGTTTTGTTTTGTTTTTTTTTTTTTTGAGGAGATCCTGTTACCTGTGCAGGAGACAGGAGAGCATCCAAAAGAAGCTTAACAGTAGCAGGCAGCAGAGAATTCAGAAGGCAGCAGCTACCAAATCCAGCAGGGCGTGGGGAATGTGTTTAAGAATGTTTTCAATGCCTTGGCATGTCCCCACAAGTTCTTGAAAACAGTGAAATTCAAGCACAGAATCAGATCCTTCTGCTGAATTGGAGCCGAGGGCTCCAGATATACAGGCAGCATCTTTCTGCCTTGATTCCTTTACTGTTGGCTTATGTCAGAGAGTCTCTGCAAGAAGGTCATTGAAGGATTGGGCCAGGAATTCACAGTTGCCTTTGGATGACTATTAAGAAAACTACCTGGCATTTGCTGTGGCAGTTTGCATCTCAGCCAGCATTTTTAAGAAGTTGCAAGTGTTTAATAAATAATTTCCCTAGCAGACTAGGAAGTTAGATTTTGTCAGTTTGTTTTGGGGAGAGGTTTTTCTCTTTGCTAAGGGTAAGAATTTTGTTCCTCATTTCAAATGGGGAATGTGCAAACACCATTATAGTCAGAGCAGAAATCCTGTCTTCTATGCTAAGTTGCCCCCAGGTTTTCTAAAGAGGTAGAGCATCTCACAGACAGGCAGGAGTCAGGCTGGCCCAGATTCAATTCTACCCTATGAGTAACTTCACTTGTTCTTTACTCAGCTATAGCATAAATGATAGTGGCAGAATGTGCCTATAATACTCTCATGGTGCCTTTAATGAAATAGTTACTGTGTGGGATATAAAAAAGCAATGTGAAAGTGGCTGCAGCCTGAGTTACTGCTTTGCAAACTTCTCACTGTGTATTTCCATATAAATACATGTCAATCCATTTCTTTTTTATGGAGTTTCAAGTGAATTCCAAGAGAAGCTCTGGACGATGGGTGCTTTGGCAGGTCTCTGTTTGATCTAAGAGTCTTTCCCTATAAATATTCAATGCTCTTCAAAGCGTAGTGGTTTAGGACCTCCAAGCATGTAGAATTTACTGCCCACCTCTGTGCTAAGGGCTGACCCAAAAAGGGCAGGATTTTAATTCCCTCTGTAAAATTGACTCTGCTAGTTCTGCACATTATTCTCCCTGTCTCCCATTTAGCATGTTAGTGTGCTGACAGTAGAGTACACAGCACTTAGCAGCTGGTTTGTGGAACCATCAGTCAGGAAATTATATGATAAATAGGAGGTAGCCAGGTTTAGTGGCACTTTATTCTGCTTCAGCAGCTTTAGCCTGACTTTGGAAAAGTCATCATGTGGTTTTTCTTAAGGGTTGCAACAGGAGATGGCTACAGTACAGTAACTTATTGCACATACATTTGAGTTACGACGTTCACCAGCTGTATTGCTGATGTGTAAATAATAAATTGTGAGATGGATAATTATGTTGGGGTTTGATATGCAGCTCTGTTCCGGTTGGCGCAGGGCTGACAAGAGACAGCTCCCTGTACCATGATGGAGTACAGCTGTTGCCCAGATGGAAACTGCAGACAAGATGCAACCAAGGTATACAAAGGAACTTAATGTGGGAGGACTCAGAAAGGTGTTCTTGGAGATTTACATCCCACATATTAAATTCAGCTTGTTGGTGCTTTCTGCTGCCTCACAAAGGGCAATACTCTTTTGGAGTAATTTCATACTCATTTTCCATTTCCCAGGTGAAGGAGGCTAGATGATTGCATTCAGGAGGGTTAAATGGAGTTTCACGGCATAAATTTTGGAAACTTTGGGCAGATGCTCAGGCATCCTTAGTGGGATTGCTTGCCCTGGCCAGGTGGAGTCCTTTCTGTCTGACATGAAAAAAGGTGACAAAGTCTCAGTGGTCTCACCCGTGCTAGCCAGAGCAGTAGGTCAGAGAAGGACTTCTCTGTGCATCTATGAGGGTGTGAGTGACTTCCCTCTTTGATGAAAAAATGGTGGCAGAGTTTCTATGGAAGAATACTAGACATCTGCTTTAAAACCCCCTCCCTTCTGCTTATGCTACTGCAAACACCAGCAAAGGAGGGAACAAAGCAAGCAGGGAGGTGTGCTAAAACATGCTTCCCATGCCCCTTTTTCCCTCTCCACTGTGGTGGCTGGTGAGGAATGTATTTTAGGAGGTAGCAGCAAGCATCCTCCAGTCAGAGGGTGACTGTGTGTTCGCAGGAGTACCTGGTCATCTGTGACCCATCGTTACTCCTGCTGAAGCCCAGGAGTGCTCGGCATGGGGAGTGAAGCTTGTAACAGATTGCCTGCCAAGCTCCAGTAGGTACTGCAGAACTGGAATGAAAGCAACCATGAGTTTGAGCTCCCAGTAGTAAGCCACAATTATTTTTCATTTACAGTGTCTGAGCCCTGAGTCAGTAAATGGCAGAAATGTGCTGTGGCTGATCACATGCTAGTGATGTGTCACAAAATCAAACCATGAAACTGAACAGGCTATGTCAGATGTTTCTAGATTTTCCTGAAAACTAGGGATATTTCCTCAGAATTTAGGCAATTTCCCCTTTGTCCCCTCTATTTATTCCCTCAGGACCATGAAGTTTGTTCCTCTAGTTCTTTCTCTTGCTTCAAAACATAACTGATAAACTAACCCAACTTTGGACAAACACCAAGGGGGGGAAAAAAAACTCTTTTTTTTTTTTTTAAATTTTTTAAACCATCTCTAGTTGGCATGAAGGATCTGCTTTCATGGATAACATAATCTAAGAGGAGGATTACATTTTCCTGAACGGCAAAGGCAGGAAATATAAAGAGAAGATACTTTCAAGAGTCAGCAGGCAAAACCAAAATAGGCTTAGTTTTAGTGCCAGTGCATACTTAAACTTTTCTCTCTTTCTAGAAGCATTTTAGTAAATCCATGACATGACCTAATGTCTGCAGTTCTCAGCTTCTGGTGTTGGATAAACACATGATTTCATCCGAAGTGCCAGTTGGGTAATGATCGGATAGGGTCAATTTGTCTCGTGGCACTGGAGGTGCTCAGCATCTCCTTTAGATTTTGAGCATTTGGGAGGCAGCAGTGGGTGCAGAGTGGGCAATCTCCTTGGGCACACAAATTCCATTGGTGGGCTGGTGTGGAGATCTGTGGTCTGTGTGTGTTGTGTCCTTCAAAGGTGGGAAGCAATCCGCTGTCAAAGCAGCAGGGAGCTGTGGGCAGGCTTGTGCTTGGCTCCTCTGGGCAGAATCCTTCTCTTTGTCATCCTCCTCGAAGAGGCTTTCTGGAGCTGTCTAGGAATGGGAGCCCTGGCAGCTGCAAAACCTCTCAGCCCTGCAGAAACCTTTGAGGGGCTGGTGCAGAAGAGCTCACTACAGTCATGGGTCCCTGGGTCTCCAGCACTGAAGCCAAAGAAAGCACCCTCTTCCTTTTAGAAGCAGTGTCTGAAAAGAGTCCCTCTGTCCTCAGGCACATTCCTTCAGATGCAGCCATCGATGTGACCCAGCTAAGCATCTCCACTACTGCCTTTCTCAGTTGCAGTTCCCTTTTCACTTCCTAGTCTGGTGTTCTCCACATGGTCATTTCTCAGCTCAGTTTTACTTTCTGTTTGAGGACTGTGTGTACATCTCTGAGGATAGACTTTATTTATTGTGTTGTATTCTCTACTTAAGGATTTTGTCCTGGAAGGATTTTTTTTCTTTTTTTAATAAAAAAATAAATAAATCAGGAATGCTTATGAGAAGCTTGATGGTCCTTTTGATCTGACGCTTCATATATAGGCACATAATTATTTATTAAAGACTTATTTACGTCCCTTTCCATTTCAGCTATAAAAAGAGAATATTAAAATTAGTAAATACATATTCATGCAAATACTATGGGCCAAACTGTTCTCTCAGACAGACCTGACTGTGTGCAGCAGGGAAGGGGAATGCAACCTGTAAGTCATGCCATGGCTGACACATGCTTTTCAATTACTGTTCCATCTCTATGAATATTGTTTTTAAACAGTTGTTGGAGATACTAAGATGTGGGAACCTCGCTTGTTTTTTTTCAGATCCGCCTCACCTCTTCCCAGCATTCCACCCTCCTGTACCAATTGATGCAAGACATCATGAGGGACGCTACCATTACGAACCATCTCCCATTCCTCCTCTGCATGTGTGAGTATTGAGTGTTTCCCCTTTCTTCAGCTGCCTGAAGAACAGGCAGGTACCGGAACCTTTGCAGTTCTTAAAGCCATGCACCTGGAGCACTCTGCCAGCCTTGCTGGAGAGCAAGATTTACTTTTGGAAAGTGTTGAGGTTATCTGTTCACAGAGCAAAATCCAGGCTGCTGCCTGAGGAATTCTGATTACAATAAGTGGCTGGCAAGTGTTACAATATGCTTTGCTGGCATTCATTCTATGTGCTGTTGTTCCTAGGTTAAAAAGTGCTGAATCCTGTAAAATACAACCAGACAAAACATGTATTTGGTGTGTATCAGGCTTGGGATTCGTCATAGCTAGAATTTCCTCTCGTGCCAGCATTCTTTGTTTTTTTTTTCCAGTGACTGCTATGAAGCATAATGAAATTTTTAGTAAATTTTTGTAGTCCCTGTTGTGTGCACACACAGGCAATCGGTTGATTGATGGAAATGTCACCCAAACAAAATGGCAAATGTGATAGAGCACATGGTTTACACAAAGATAAAAGAAATGAATACCAGTGATAACATGCATTAGAAAAGGGTGGTAGTGGTGAAATCCTGTAGAAATAAATATTATCTTAGTCTATATGGGGAGACAGATACCAGCTTTGCAGAATAAAACAGTTGTGCCCAGAAAACAGCTATGTAGCTTTAAAAATGGAGCTGAGAAGCAGGGCTTGGTACTTTGCTAAAAGGCTTGGTATATACATTTAATCATATCTACTAATCACCTCTCATACTGAGAAAATGCAACAAGAAAAGCACAAGTAATACTTCGAAGAATAATGTGAGTTGTTTAGATGGCAGATTGCTTTGCTATGGCTATTAGTTACAGCTGTGTAATTACATATATATGCAGAAGAAAAATTAAGTTGTTTTAAAACAAGTCCTCCTCTGTGAGCAGAATTAATTGCTATTAACAGTCCTAACTACCTGCCCAAGTACACACACAATATTTTACTACTGTTTTTTTTGGGTCAGTCTTCTGTTACTGAATTGTAATTTCAGAGCAGATTTGCCTGGGGGTAAGTAATAAATCTGTGTTGCAGTCTTCTTGGGCATTAGAGGAAAAGTGGGTATTTATAGAAGAGAGAATACAGAAAACCTATGATTTATGCCTCAGAGTTCCCCTAACGCATCACTATTTACAACACAGTCAACCATATCATCAAATACACCCAAATATATTCTGATATTTGCTGCTAAATAACCATTGTAAGCTGAAGGTGGCAGGCTCAGACAGTCATTATATGGTCATCCTAGATTTTACAGTGCAGTGAATATCCTGCCCAAATGTTTTTCGGGAGGTTGGGGGCACAAACCTGCTCATCCTGCAGCTAGTAAGCAATTTGCCTTTGTCTTTGGTGCCAGGCAGGTGAGGCAGGGAGGCCCAGAGGTGTTTTAACCTTCATCAGCAGAACACCTTCAGCCAAAGCCACAGTACCAGCTGTGAGCTTTCGCAGAGGCTTCTGGATCCATGTGCCATGGATTCTGGCTGCACGTGATGTGCTGAGCCCTCTCCAGAACCAGAGCCCCATACTGTGACACCCTGCACCTGTAGATAGGGCCTTTAGGTGGGCAGACCACTGTTCCCTGCTTCAGGTGACAGTGGGAAATGGGGGCTAGCAACCTACAGGGCTATACATGCCAGCATTTCTGTAAGAGCCCCAAAAATGCCTGATTTGGTGTTCAGCACTATTCCACGCCCCTGCTTTCCACTGTACCCTGGGGAGCAGCCGTGATTCCACCAGGCCCTGCAGAGGCTTCTTATAGATGATGAGATCTTAGCACCATGTGATATGAATGCAGGAGGCAGCTGCCTTAGAAATACACTCTGCTATCTGCCCAAGCTTTAAACTCAAAATTCCTTCACCATGGCTGTTTATTTTTCCATTAACTTCTGTTGATTCTTCTGCTAATTTGGTTTGCGCTGCCATAGGAGTGATGAGCTGTGGTGGACCCTTGGAGCCACTGTGGTCAGTGTTATTAAATGTAAATACACAATTAAGCAGCTGTTAAAAAAAACAGCTGTCAAACTCAACAGCTTTTTTGTAGATTTTAAGGTTTTTCATGCTTCTGCAGTTTTCAGGAATGTGTTTTAACGTACATAGGAGCTAGACACCCAGCAGTTTTCTTGCAAGTGTTAGAGAGGTTGGTGTGGCTTTCACTTAGGAGTGTTAGATTTGGGATTGTTGGAGCCATTGTTGAACTGCTGTCCTAACAACCATTAACACACATGCACACACACACACATACACACACATAAATAAGAAAAGGGTCTGAGGAGTTATTGGAGAATTCTAAGAGAAAAAGGCAGGAACACCAGCCAGGATATAAATGTTTACCCACAGCTTCATCAATGACTTCATTGTATGAGTGGTTTTCTCCTCAGCTTCATAATGCTCTCAAATGTGTGTGGAATATAAATTTAAAAAAAAAGGAGGAGGGGGCAAAAAATTGGCATAATTCCAGTTATCCAGGCTCTTAGAAATGTGTTCCAGAACCTGTCAAGCCTTAGTGGAATTGATTTAAGTATAATACAAGTGCAGAAAATACGTAGAGAGTGCCTTGTCTGCATGATGCCTACGATGTGTGCACATAATTTTGAACAATGGCCAAGTGTAAAGGAATTGAAAAAAAGGAGACATTTTTAAGGTGTTACAGGACTCTTACATACTTGCAGCTCTACAGATATATATATATTTATATCTATAATTCTTCTACTTTAATTGCTGATGGGCAGAACCCTTGTATCCCAAATTTCAGCCTGGAGCCAAATTTTATAATTTGAGTTATAAACCCCTAAAATAAGGGTTTATGTTTATGATGGAATTGCTGACAGATGCTTATGTATAGTAGGACTAGCAGGCATTGCTGTAATTATGCTATCCTATCCTATCATTAAAGATTTCAATTGAAAGAGGTTTATAAATTGCTCTTCCTCTTAGATAAACCACCCTACATTAAGGCATCAACGATATGGTACAGAATTAAATTAAAATCTCATAAAATGAAATATGTTCTGTATTAGCTGTTTGACACTTAATTTGCCTCTGAATGAGTAGAGGAAATCACAAATTAACCTGCCTTTGTTTTTCCAGCCAAGGCTTATTAGGTGTTAGAACAACTGCAATTACAGGCCAATAATAACCCCCAACCCTTATGAATATGTACTGAAATGTGTCACTTTGTGTTACCAAAACCCTTTTGTTAGGGCTGTATAGTTATCCTGGAATTTCTACAGTAAAACTTCACGTTTTACTTGGGGGAAGGTGTATAAAATTGAAGTTGCTCTTTAGCAGCAACATACGAACAGTGTAATTGGAGCTGAAGCTTGTGTTTTCCTTGCTTGATTTTTGTTTGTTGTGGTTTGTTTTTTTTTTTTTTTCAAGATTCAATGCATGAATCTTAGTTTTTAAACAAATACTCCAGTAAATTTTAATTCAGTTTTGGTACTTTTCATTGAACTGGCAACTGAAATTACTTGTTAAATATCCTATGGTTGAAACATACCAAAGTATCTCAGTATTTGCTTTGTTTGGTTTTTTTGTTGTTGTTTGTTTTTGTTTGTGTTTTCATTTCAATTTTGGTCTCTAAAGTAAGGTGTACTAAAAGAGAAACAGAAACTCAACTATGGTTTTGGTCCTTGCTATTTGACATCCAGGAGAGTGTGATGCCTTCTCCAGTTGGTGTGCAGTGATTCAAAATCATGCTGCCAATGAGGGTGTTTATTTGAACGTAAGCAAATACTTCAAGCATGCTACTTCTTTACTCCTCAAGAACCAAATCACAGGTTTGCTATCAGCTAACTCTTCCAGTTGCCTGATGTCGTTGTTGGCAGTGGCTTTATTGGAATGAGAGTTGTTAGCAGTGAGCAGAGGAAGAGTAAGTGTCTGAACTATCTTTATGACAGTGCAAGTGTAAATAACTTTATAGTATTATAAAGTATTGTAAAATATGACTTAGCCAAGGTGAGAGTTTTTATTTATTCAAACAAACAAACACACACCTCAACCATTAAAAAAAGCTCCTTAGAGGCAAACTTCTACTGGCAGATTTAACCACAGCAATTTGGGAAGCTACCATTCTTGGTCATTCATTCATTACCACACCTTTACTGAATTGCACTGAAGGTGTGTACGTTTCAGAGCAGTTAATGCACATGTTTGAGGAGGCTAGTAGAAAGTTTAAGTTTATTTAATGGTACTACAAGATGCCAAAACGTTCATCCATTTTGTCCCTATCTCTCTTGCTGTTGCCATCCTGCCATACTGTTGCCATTAAGTTAGCCCTGGTCTGTGAGTAAAGGAATATGAGCAGGTAAATTTGATGGCAGGTGCAGTGATATTATCCATAGCCAGGGGAGGTTGCCCCTGCAAAGAGGAAGCTGCAAGATAAAGCTGCTGTATTGTAGTTTCCTGGGATCAATAGCACTCCAAGCTTTTCCTCACTGCTGACTGCTCACAGTGTCTTCCCAGTTTGGCAGCCTTACGCACCAAAGCGATGCATGTGCCTGACATGAGTGCCGTGAGCAAGTATTCTGTCAATGCACTGGTGCTAAAGCAAAGTTGTGTGCTTCACTGGCAGACAGCTTCAAGTTGGTGAAAAGAGAAGTCTGCTTCTTAGATAACGTTATTTCACATCTTATTTATGCAGATATCATTTACTCAAGGGGGGAAAGGAAAGGAAAGGAAGGTCAGGCCCAGATGCCCAGCTTTCACTGGCCTTTGATTTTGGGCTACAGGGCCCAAATGTGATGGGGGATGTCCAAATGTGAGAAGATTAAACTATTTGCTTTGCAAAATATCCTTCATTATGAGAGAAACTGTTTGCTCTGTGTTTCATAGGACATTAAGGTTTTCCCAGGCCCCTTTGCACTTTCATTCCTAAGCTTTTATTTATCTTTTAAGAAACTTAACGTTTAAACCCATGAAAAGTTTTACTTGCTGCTTTACCTCAGTGTTCCCCTAAGCTGGAGACTTGGCAAGAAGTATGTCGTCTTGTCAGAGCATTCATTGATTCTTTCACCGTGGGAAGGAGAGCCCCTCCCAGTGTGAAAAACATCACTTCTTGAATTGGCTTTAATTGCTTTAAGACTTTTGAACGGGTTTTACGTTGTAGCCAGGAGCCATCGAAGAAGAAAGACTGGGAAGCTCTTGGAACATGAGAAGATGACTGTAGTTACAGCTTTCAAAAATCATCCATGAAAGTATTTTCTGTAAATAGGGAGAAATCCTATATAAGAGTGGAAGCAGTACCCGGAGAAACCTGGCTCTGGAAGTGAAGTGCAGCATTGAGAATAAGCAGCTGCTAATAGCCCGGAGGATTTTTACAGCAAGTCTCTGAGAAGGAAGCAGCATGGTCTGGTGACTCGTTAAGGTTATTCAGAGTTTTTTCTGTGCCGTGGGACAAGTGTGTTGTAGGCTCTGCAAGCAACATGCATGGCTCTTTTCTTCATTGCAGAGCAGTGCTGTGATGGTAATTCACAGAAGTGAAAGAGCAGGGCCAGATGCCTGCACGTAAACTTGAGCAGAGAATTTTCATTCAGTGCCAAGCCTTTTACAAAGCAGGGAAGAGGAAGCCTGAGTCTAGACCAGAGCTGCGAGGTCTCACTCTGTGTGTAGCGTTGCATCATTTAAAACAGTGATTCAGTGTTTTGTTTAGCTGTTGGCACTTGTTTAGTAATATTTACCTTAAGACTTGCAGACCATAAATTCTCCTGTGCCCAAGCAGGCTTGCAGAGTAGCTTCAGAAACAGACTGGTTTTAATAACTGCCTGAAACTGGGAAAAGTTTGGAAAGCAAATTATTGGCAGCACATATTGAATTGCAGGGGGAAAAAAAACCCACAATGTGTGATTCTCTAATTCTTTTTTTCCTTTCTGAGAGACACTCCAAAAGGGAAAAAAACCTCCAAAAGGTATTTAAAGATATGTAAATATTTTTAAATGTAGGTGTTTTACATAAATTCAGTTCCGTTGATTTGTTTAGGTAAGCTATAGTCTGAAGCTTCTGCATGCTCAGATGAGCTCTTCTGTTCTTCTCAAATATTTTGTCAAATAAATTCTAGATCAAATAAGGATTCACAGCTAAAAATCATTCCCATTTTTACCTAGCACATTTACATGAAAGTCAACAGAATTGCCTCTAAGCGCACCAGATTACATTTGCTTCGCATCATTCATCTGTTTCTGTGGCAGATAATGCTTTGTGACATAATCATTTTCTCTGGAGTAGCTAATTGTAACACCGAGGAACTACAGATTTATAAAGGAGAAACAATAGCAGCAGATAAATATTGCGTTAACAGAGGCTCTTTGTTCTTCTCATACAGGCAGCTTGATTTCGGGATGGCTGGGGAAGTTACAGCCATTGGGATAAGAGGAATATATTGGTGAGGTTTTTAATGTGGAAGGAAAAGCTTAGAAAATACAAGAGTGTGTTTTCTTAAAAATCCTTTGGTAGGAACTTCCCCCAATATCTTTCATTCATATTTTCTTTTACTGTTGAAAAATCACTTGGGAAATGCAGGCTTCCATGGGCCCGCTCAGCACCTCTCACAACATGGGCACTCGTAGTAGCAACAACTTGCAGGGCAACTTCCTGAGGCAATGCAAAGCAGGGAAACAGAGGGGAAAGCCCTCAAGTGGTTCTGGGGAATGTTCCTCTGCTGCTCTAAGGGGAATCGCTTGCCTGTGCCCCATCTGTGAGGCAGAGTGGCACGGGTTTGTCTGGAAGGTCCCAATCCAGAGAAGGGAATTCTGAAAGAGGTTGTATGGATGATGTTAGAGAGAAATAGTTCCTAGGTTTATCAGCAGTAAGTTGTCTATCAGCACTGGACAGCACTGCCACTTAGCCAATTTACCCCATCTGGGTAGTTAATGGTGCTGCTTAGACAAACTCTAAGCTGCCAGTGAGAAGTGGTTCCCTAAGGCAGGCTTTCAAACCAGCATGAATTAAGGGATGATGGAAGGAAAATGGATGGCCAGTGAAGTCCTGCCTGGGGACACCATATTGTGTGTTTTTCTGTAGACTGAGGAATAACTAGGCATGACTTGGAGCTTTTGGGACACTCCTGCTGTTCAGATGTGTCTGCAAGTGTGCATATTTGTGTGTGTGTGTGTGCCTGAATATCTTTGCCTGCATTTATCCTGGACTGAGTAGTTCTAGTTCTTTGCACTTAAAACTAATGAAAGGAGCTATACAGAGTTTGAGAAAAAACTAGAGAGAAAACATGAACAAAACAAGTAGGAAAAATATTCCTGGGCAAAAACATTGAGAACATGTGGATCATCACCTGAATTTAACATTTAACCAAAAGTGCAATTAATAGTTGCAATGCTAGAATTCTGCTGCTTGAAATTTCTATTATCTCATTCTGTTATCAGCTGCAAAGAATGCAAGCTCTAAATATAGTGCACATTCAGAGACTGAGCCTGTGGTTTCTTGGACAAAATTCCTGTGTTCTTTGTGCTGTAGTCAGCAGTATTAGTCGAGTGAGCAGATATTGACTGTGGTATTCACGTGCAGTGAACCAGAAGCAAGCCAACTCTATAGAGGCTGCTGTCAAACTTGTTGCAGTGCCCTGTGAGGTACTGGACTGTGACAGACTCCTGTTTTTTTCAGTACAATTCTTCCACTCATGTTAAATCTTGCTTCAAAGAGAACTGAAATGTTAAGTCTTAGCCTTCTTTCTCTTCCCTTTCTTTTTTTTTTTTTTAAGTGTATGGGTGAGATTTCTGTGGTGTGAATTGAAAGTCCCTAAAGTGAGAGCTAGGTATAAAGTGGAAGAAAAGCAAGCAGTGAGTAGATCTGCAGTGGAGGAGCACAGAGCATCTTTATCATACTCTTACACAGTATTTCCCTGACTTAGACTGCCTCTTCCCTCGACAAAGACATCACGCCCGATAATCTTGGGAGTATGGGCCGAATTCAGCTCAAACTTTTTTTTCCCTCAAAGGAAGCAAAAACCAGAAGTAACACCTTGTTTTCCTTTTTCCCTTTACTCACCCTACTATATTTTATAAATGTGTATGTCTATATTTCTTTTCATGTTTGTAACAGAAAGCAGGCTCTTGAACAGCTGTTGGTTGTGTTTCTGGGATGTAGAAGACTTACAAGCCATGTCTTGTATATTCTTTATTATATGATGGCAGGACAAAAAAAAAAGGACAAGACCCCAATTCCACTCAAAGGAATGTGTTCAATGGGTGTTTTATCTGTGTGCCTTAGGGTAGGCTGGGCCAACATTTGTGACTGATGTTATCGATTAATAGAGGAAACGATTTAAAGAAAAATGTTATGCTATTTGATCTTTGCTCTTAGGATGCTTTACATGGCCAAGGAAGGACTGGGGACTTTATTTTAGAAGAAGCTCTTTATTGAAACTGGGGCCTGTGAAGTTGCCATTAGTGATGAGGCAAGAATATACATTACTTAGTCCCTTCCAGCACTGAATGTGTAGGTCTGATCCTATGATACATTATGACTGCATTTTAGGGGTGTTGGTAATTTTCTGGAGACCCCACAGAGGTTAGACACAGAAGAAAAACATCCTGGCCAGGAATACAAAGCTTCTGAAGAAACAAACTGATCTTTCATCTTCTTGAAAGCATTATTTATGAGGTGCCGTGTCCATTGGTGTTAAGGATCAACAGAAAATTAGGGAGTATGTCGTATGAGGGAGAGTTTCTAAACATATCAGATTTAAGTGGCTATCTCTTTAAAGATACACATCTTTTAGTCCTATATCTCCTGTTGAAATTCAGCCTAGATTTATCATGCCTTTTCCACTGGCCTGTGGAAGAAAAGATTGATAGTCTCCTTCAGTTTATAGCGGCCACCAAGGCAAATAGCCCCATTTAACAACATTGTAGACAGACTTGTCGGGGAGGGCAGCAGCTGAATGACCAGGGGCAATCAGATGTTCTCTGCTTGGACCTGCAAGATCACCATCAGCGTACATCATCAAGACAGTACCAAGAAAACTGGGTAGATGCCTCTGTCTTGGCTTACCATAGTTGTTCCTTAGATGTCAAGCTTCCATTCCTGACACCTTTCTTGGGAACTGTGCTTCTACTCTTGTGATGATATTGAATTGCAGAGGTGTTGAGGGACCAGATAAATAGATGTCCTGCCTGGTGCAGGTGTGTCTCAAGCTGTCCAGTTTGTTCCCCTGCATCTGCATGCCTAGCTACTTGCTCTGTTCAGAGAAATAATACTGCTTCCAGCATATGGGTAGTGCCTTTGCCCCAAAGACTTCAATTACTACTTCTCTAAAACATGTGCAGCTAGGACACTGATTTGCTTTACACTTAATGCTTTTTTTCACATACTTCTCCCTGCAGTCACATTCGATGTGGTGTCCCCAGCCATTTCTGGTTCTTGAGTTTGGTTGAAGTTACAGCTGTACTCCAAAAAAAAAAGCCTTTTTTTAGCTCCAGTTTTGCACACAAGAACAGCAAGAACAGCAGTGTGAAGCCTTTATCTCTTGTTCCTTCTGATGGCTGTGGTGTTCAGCCATTGTATATTCACCATTTGTGAGAGCCAGCTTGTAGTGCGGATTATATAGTACCACAATGGCTTTCAGTGCTTGCAGCAGCAAAGAAAGAAGCTGGCGTGGCTGAGACAAAACATCTTAGCCCAGGATGAGAACTTAGTGTTTTCCCACTCTGATTTGTTTTCACTCCAGGCAGCTCCCACACCTGGACCTTTGATGCTGGATAGGTGACTGTTAAAGCAGATCATCTTTTTAAAATCCTCTCCTAACTTAGCAGCATTCACCTTTGATGTAAATTCTGCTTCATATGCCTGTGAATCCTTCTGTCCTCATAGTGGTTGGTGCTGATCTGTGGGTCATTTGCTCTTCGTGGTGGTGCTTGGAGAATGGGAGAAGCTTGAAAGCTGTTGAGTTTTCATAAGGTTACTCCTAGACTCACAGTTCCTTGGTACAGCATATGTGTGTACTGTGTGTCTGCAACACACTGAGCTGCGCTCTCAGAATGGCTTTTCTTCCTGAAATCATGGATTTGACTTGAGGAGAGGAAACATTTCAGAAAATAATCTATGTATTTTATGCAGAAATGTACTTACATAAAATCTTGTACAGAAATGTCTGTACATCTGTACAATTCATGTTTTTTCTGCTGCAGGTAGTAGTGTTAGATGAGAAATTCTAGCTGATACACTCTTCAGTAACAGTCACTGATCCTTGTGAATATTGCTTTTGGGCTGTCTGCTGGTGTTAGTACAGAGATGTGAAGCAAATACATCCACTCCTTGAGAGAAGTGGTTAATGCTGAACCTTCACATTACTGTTTTTGTCAGGATTGTAGTCCTTTAAGGTTTGAATTTGAGTGAAATGTTCCCTTCACAACCAAATGTAGGTAGCAAGTAAAATAGGAGAGATATTCGGTCACTGAATTTGTCTTTTTTTATCACCAACTTGGCTTTTGTTTTAAATGGTTCAGACCTTATTTTAGCATATAAAATTAGGATTGAAGAAAAGCTTTCTCTCTTCCCCCAGATTCTAGTTTTGTGATTTGTGGACATGACTTACAGCAGGCACTGGAAATGAAAGCTGGGCAGGTTGTTTGCTTTGGTTTTGAATTTGTGAAAGGAGTGTTTCTTGGCATCAGGGAACAGACGCTGAGGAGAGTGTTCATTTGAGGTAACGTGAGAGGCTCTTCGGGTGCTTTGCCAGAAGGAATGCCTGCCTCAGCGGGAGGAAGGAGTTAAGGAAAGAAGAGAAGCTGAAATGTGCTGAAACAATAGTGAGCCTGGCATTCTCCAGTGGCAAGGCTGAGAAAACTCATCAGTGAATAAACGAAATGAGGAGAGATTCTGAAGTACTGAAAGTGCTAAAAGCTTAATTCTCTACAAATTTAAAACATTAAATAATGGGAGTAAAAACCTATGACTTGAAAATACTGGTTTGTTATTTTTTGATAGAACAGAATATCGTACGAGAGTCATATATTAGTTGATTCCAGAGTTTGATTTTATTGTCATGGGTTATACCCACCACAAGAAAAACTTCCTGAGAACGCTGCATGAGTCTTGTTGAGATAGAGAACCAGCCTCAAGATCTTCTTTCTGTCAGGTAATCCTCCGAGTGAATGCTGTAATCTGGTCCACATGCTGAAGAAGGGGATCCCAATTAGCACTGCCAGTTTTCCAAGGGGAATATTGCTGCATGCCAGCAGAAGTCTTTGCATCAGGCTGTGTCCTCCTCTGATCTGTGAATGGTAGACAGAGAAATCAGGAGTCATAGAAACCGTTTCAGCTCTCTTAGCTTTGCACTATTTGGATGTTTTTCTTCTTCTCCCAGTCCTGCACAGGTGTAGGTATCTGCACTTTCTCTTTTGTGCCTAACGACTTCAAGGTTATTTTTTAAAGATCTCCAGGCATTATCTGAACGTTTTTGAAGCAGTGCACCATTCACCAATGTATTGCTTGTATAGAGGTCGTCTTTGATGAGGTTTTTGTCATATGCACCCACTGAAGTTTCAGTGTACTCAAGCATTAGAAAAGCCACTATTTGAGTGTCTTTGTTTTCTTTGTTGAGCTGTTTATTTTGCTTTCTTCCCACACAGTTCCCTGGCCTGGCTCTGACAACTGCTTTTCTGCATGAATTACATTCCTCAGGGCCTCAAGTCTCCTAATTCTTCCAGTCGATTTGATTTCTGCCTGTGTGATTAGTCCTCTGTTCCAACACACAGTTGGTCTTTGCCGAGCAAACTGCTTGCTAAGTGCCTTTAACTTGAAGACCTAACTACATTTTTTAACCTCATTAGTGTGTAGGGCACTGCTTCATTCTGGCTTAATAACATGGCCACTATTGAATCATCACTTGCTTTAAAACAGGTTACAAAAAAGATTGCTTAAGTTGTCTGGTTTTCTTTCTGTGTGATTGTGCTTTTGCTGGGTAAGTCTCAGCACATGTTCCGTTTTAGCACGGAAGTCACGTTGTGAAAGGAGACCCCTTGAATCTGCTCGGGAAGAGTTGTGCTGCTGAGAAATGCCATGTTTATATATTTAAAAAGAAACTCAGCACCTATTTGGAAACAGTGAATCTAAGTAATAAAACCAGTAAGAAATTGTGATTTGGGGAGAAGAAGGGAAGAGGGAAGCTGATAAAATTTTCCTACTTGTTTCAGCTTTAGAATTATGAAGACCTCATCCTCACCAGTTTAAATGCTTCTCACTGTAATGCTGGAAATGAAGCAATGTGATCACGGTCTGCATTGGTTCACTTCATCTCATGGGATCAAGTTTTAGCTGAGTGTATCGTCACTGAAATTTAGATTCCAGTTGCAGTCAGGCACAAACTCAAATGGAAAAGATATTACAGGGCTTCCAAATGTTGTAAAGGCAGGGGGGGAAAAGTTTCCTAAGAAGACAGCGTCACCAGGGAGCAAGGGGAAGAAAGGAGGCACTAGGTCACATGTCACTTGTGATGGTGCATTTGTGCAGTTGCATAGCAGAGCCACTCAGAGGGTGAGACTTCATGATTAATGGTGTTTATTCTTGACAGAAGCCTCCTTTATTTATCTGCAATACACTTTAGTGATTTTATCAGTCACCTGAATGAAAAATATTCAGTCATACCAATATTGCAGTGTAAATTGAGTAGAGTCACTTTTTATTATATCTTTCAGCCTTATCATCTGTGCAGTAATTTTCTAGCAGAGGTTTGATATAGAAAGGCTGGATTTAGCTGTACTTGACACAAAGCCTCTTCAATTTCCCCTGAAAGTTCAGGCTACTCTTAGAAACGTGTGTGTGTGTGTGTGTGTGTGTGTATATATATATATATAAACCCCTTATCCAAGCAATTTCAGGATTTGAAAGAATAAAGATAAAATGTGCAAACCTGGATGTGAGAAATGTTATTCCTATGAAAACATCTAATAGCTCTGAAGCCACTGGTGAAACACTCTTTAGTGTTTAAGCTTGTGGGTTAGTGCAGTTCTTTTTGCATGGCTACATAGTCTGACTTTCTTCTAATCAATCATCATCCAACTCCAATCAGCATACAGGCAGAGCCTATCGTTCATCCTGGGTGTAATTTCAGAGTTGAAGACTATAATGGCCACATACAGCACATTAGTCACTGTGATAACAGCTAGTGGCACTCCTGAGGAAGGGGGAGGATGGGGGACAAGGAGAATAAAATTCTTCCCATTCTCACAGTGCATTAGTGAAATAGGAGCAAATGTTAAACAAATGTTTATTCAATTAGCTGACTTAACAGCATTAAGTGTGAGAAAGCTTCTGACACTCCTTTGACCCCCTCTTTTTTCAGGAGGAGAGGGAGGGGAAAAGAAGGAAGCAAGGGGTAAGTGAATGTCGTCAGGATTTATATATGCCCACATCTTCATATGGTGGTGCTGCTGTAGTTAGACACATCAAGGATGGCAGGCCCTGCTGGTAACAAGAGCAGGCTAACATTTGAATGGCAAATGAGACCACCTCAAGAGCATCAAAAGAGAACTGCAGAGCAGGGAAGTTTGCTGTAGGAATGCAGGTGGTAATTTTACTGTCCAGTCTGGTAATGACAGCATATAATGAGGTTGCACTAGACCTTTTAGATGTTCTTGCTGCACTTTGTGCTGCGGCATAGTTTGAAGAGGGAATGGTATGTGGAGGTCTATGACAGCCTAACAATGCTTTTCCAAGGCTTATTCCAGTGACATTTGCTCTTTCTGTGCATCTGTTTTATATCTGTGATGAGGAGTTCTGCATCAAATGCGTTGATACGTTGTCCTTAACAGATAAATGACCATGAGTCAATAGACTGAAACCAGCTGAAGGCAGTGGAGAAAAATGTACTAGCACTAAGCTTAGGTGCAGGGTCTTACAGCAAAGTCTGTAGCAGAAGCAAGCAATGGAAATCACAGCATTACTTTTATTTGCTGTTTACATTGCTGCAGTGTCCAGCAGCAACACATAGAATCAGAGTTCTGTGAGTGTTGTGCAAATACAAGGAGCTCTGCCAGGAAGAGCTTTGGCAAGCAAAACTCTGGTGAGTCAGCTCTCTAGCCCCAGGGCTTACCAGCCCCAGCTGTTTTCCTCACCCTGAAGATTGTCCCTTGTTCCTCAGCAGGGTCATGAGATGTGCCTTTGCCCCATCTGCAGTCTGGCTCGCCAAAACTGAGCACTGAAGTGGTCAGAGGCAGAGAAGCCTGTGCTGGCGTAGTCAGCAGCTGTGTAGTTCGAGAAGGGAAAGATTACACAGCTGCCACAGAACTTGCAAGAAGACATCTGCTAGAAACCTAAAAGGCAAGGGGCATTTGAAGGGAGTGGTTAGAGCTGGTCACGTTTTTGTGTGTTTGCACTCTTTGTACAAGCAAAGAAACTGCCAAATAAATCCATGTAATCCTCCTTTCGCCACAGATTTCTTTGCAGCATTCCTGAGAAGAGTTTGAAGGAAAGATAGGCAAGCTGGACAATGTTTTGGAGGAGCCCTGGGAGCCAGAGCCAGTGGTTGCTGGCAGAGTGGAAAGAAGAGGAAAAGAAGAGGCAGGTCTTTGCAGGGGAATTAGCATTGTGTGGAAGGAGAACAAGAAGCCTCGGCTTGGCTTGGAGAAATACTGGGGGGCAGTGCATGGTTTTATTTGTATTTTGCATAAAAACATGTAAAAAAAATCAGTCAAAACCATTTCTGCATGCAAATTTAAGGAACACATGTCAAGACTTGGGTAATGAAATTAATATACCTTGATTCAGTGGCACCTGGAGCAGCAGTTTCTCACTGTGGTCAGTACAGGCGTTGCTATGGGGTGAAGGTCATTGGTGTAACTGCGGATCTTAGGTAAACAAAATGCTAAGTAACAGAATGTATACTCCTTGCTTTTTGCAGCATAAACTCTTCTTGAGGGACTCCACAAGCTGCTGGTTGGGTTATTTATGAGGTATTACAGGTAGCAGAGGGTATATGTTAAAAAAAGCTGGATCTGTGTTCAGGCAGTCCATCAGTTGAAAAATAGGAATACACTCACTGACTAAGGATTTAGTGCTTTGGTTAATGTGGCCAATTTTTAACTGTAACTACAGAGTGTTAGCACTTCCCAAAGAAGGAAAGGGGAACCAGCATAATATTCTTTTGCTGTGGCTCATCAGCTAATTGTCATGCATGATTTTCAGTACCATGAACATCTCTTGTGCAGTCACTTGTGTCCTTTTTATTCCCCTAGTGGTACTTTTAGCTTTATTGAGACAGAAACGTGTTTTTTTTTTTAAGCCAAAGTGAGGTTATTTGTAATCCAGAACTGTGTATATTTTGTAAGGCATTTTCCTTGCCTCAATGAGAAAAACATTAATAGCATAGGATCACCTGGTCTGACCTTTCCACTGTAGATACTGAACACTGTCTGAGTGCTTTACCACAGTTTTACAGATGGGGAAACAGTGGATGAGGAAGTCAACAAACTTCTCCAAGGTGGCACAGCACATAGATGATGGAAACTAAACCAGAGCTCTAGCTCCTCTTATGCCTAAACTACACAGGCACTGACCTGTTCATAATTTGTTTGTAGATCTACTGAATGGAAAGTTGCTACCAAATCCGATTCTGTGACATCCCCACACTGACTACAGTCTCCGTGTGAATTTTGGAGGAAAAGTAAACAGAATATTGACTGGGCATTGGAACAGGGAAAAGGGTATAGGAAATCAAGGTTCTTTCTTGTATTAGGGCATGTTCTTGTTTTCCCTTGTCTTCATTTTCACCACTAACAAAATACAGTTAGCAGTGCTTAACTTTTTTATAGAACTTGAGCTCTTTGGTGTGGTGTCCTCTGACATTTCCTTGTATTCAATTACCTCTTAATTCTTTAAATGTTCAAAATCACTTGGTTAGTGTTCCTGAGACCAAGAATTCAATAGAGCAACTTTGAGGCAACAAATGATTTCAGAGGAGTGAATTGCCTATTTTAAGACACAATTGCTGCAAACAAGTTAAACGCTAGAAGACAATATTATTGCTTTCCCATACTGCGTATTTATTGGTTCAGTTAGAAGTGCAAAGAGAAAAGTACCATGGAGATTGCATTTTAAGAATACTCAGTGCTGGCCTCACTCTCCTTTCACTGAAGTCAGTGGAAACTTTACTGGTAATTCTGGGAGAGAGCAGAATTGGGTCAGGACTTTATGCTTATGAAGATCACAACCACGATCACTTAGAGATTTTATCAATTAAAATCACTGGATGGTTTCCTAATGGTTGCAGTTTGTATAGGGTTGAATCCTACAGTAACGCTGAAGACTTTGAGAAGCAAAATGATTATTTGACTCTCTAATTTCTATATATAATTTATGCATCTAGTTAGCTGCCTGAGCCTGATTTATTGAGCACCTACAACCACTTATGTTATTGTAATATAACTTACGTTATTGTAACAATGAGGACTAACTTCATCATTTGGGCTAATCACAACCATTAGAATTGATCTCACTTGTATTTTCAAGATCAAGCATTACTTTCTTAGAGCTCAGCTTTCTCAATATAAAAACTTACTAGCCAGTTGTTGCCCTGCTGGTGCTGGAGGGTCAGTCTGTACAAGAAGCTATGGCATTAAACAAACAATACTCATTTAACACAGGAAATACTGCCAAACAAACTGAGCCATGTACTTTAAAACAGGAGTCACTACATAACAAGAAAGTCCTTACTATTTGTTCATCTTTCAGGAGCTACTAGAAATAAAAGAGTTAATGTTTTGGGGATGGGTATCAGAAAAATACTGAAAGGGAAAAAAAAAAAAGAAGAAGAAGAGGATCATAGGCAGTTTAATGCATTTAACATTCCTCAGTTCTCCAGGCAGGGCTGAATTGAACAGGTATCAGAGAACGGTGTGGATATCATTGGTATGAGAGCTATGCCATCAATGCTTGCTTCAGCATTGAATAACGTACTGTTAAATGATTAAATATCAAGGTTTGAACTTTGACACTTTCATAATATAGCAAGATGGATGAAAAGGCAATAATAAATTAGGTTATGTTACAATATTTCATCCCACTTCGTTGACAAGCTTTGTTCTGTGAGATAGATTATTGTTCCATCTGTAACCTCAGCTCTGTGTCATATTTACAGTGTTATAGTTAAGGATCACTTGCTGTTTTCAATATAAATGTATTTTTCAACAGTTTCATAAAAGAGCCATTTAAAAATTTATCAGGACATAACTTGACATTAAAATTTCCAGTCCTGGAGTTATAGTTTCCTTTCAGATCAGGGAATGTTTAAATCACCATGATTTTATTTATTTATTTTTAAGATAGGTTGTGCTTAGAAGAGGTTTTTGCCCAAGCACAGCTTAAAGCTATTTGGAAACCATTTGTGACAGATTACTTCTCTGAACACTAAACCAACCTCTGAGTTTTCATCCAGATTTTCCTGTGACACAGACCTTTGTGGCTGGCTGAGTAGCTTTACGTCTGCTTCTAGAAACTACTGCTGCTGAAGGGTGCTCTCTGACAGGCATGGAGGTACCACCAGGTTTCACTGTATTTCTCACAGCTGCAAGAGAGCAGGGACAGTGTTCCCTGTCCCTGTGTTCTGGCATGTTTTAGAGCAATTTGGGGACTCCAAAGAAACCCAGCGTGAGGATCCTGAGGCCACTAATAGAGCATAATTGCCTTGAACAGCCTTGCCTGTCCACCCATACCCCTGTTAAGCTCACCTGGGCCCTTTAGTCTTTGCCTGAGCTATTTTGTAGGTAATGCTCATGTTTGATCCTGCTCTTGGCTGAGCTCAGTACCTGCACTGTAGATAGCTGTTCTCCAGGTTGGACCCCTCAGAGATACAGTTTAGCTTGCCTCTTGTTCTATCTTCTGCCCTATCTCCTTCTGCACTTGACAGGTGCCCAGACCTGGTTTGTCACTTTCCCTTGTCAAAAACTCCTAGTAGACCTTACTAGCAGCACCTGGCTCTGGTCACTTACCTGCAATCTGGTGGCATGGAGTGCATTGTCTTTGCTGGTGATAACCTTGGCTCCTGGCATGCTTTCCTTTAGGGAGCAGCTGGCTCTTGCTGCTCCCCAGTGCCCTGAACTGGGCTGCATCTCTTCCCATCCTTTCCCTCCTTCAGTTCCTGTACTAACCACTCTTACTCAGTTGCAAGTGTAAATCCACATAAGCTGGTTTCATGGTACTTTGGGCTGGTCCTCTGCCTGGTTCTTGACTAGGTGTACATGAATGATAAAACTATGTGAGTTAGTTTGGAAGGGGGTAAACAGGTAAAGGTCTTTTAGCTTGGAAGATAAAAACTCATTAATATTTTTGTCAGTCTTCATTTGTTAGAGTCTCAACATCACCAAATACTTTGGTTTTTCAAATGTACAGGATTTAAGGGATTGTATAATCCCACCTGTACGTTCCTCCTGCCTTGTGCCACAGGAATAGGTGAGAGAAAAGGTAGAAGTTAGAAAGGGAAAATGAGGTAAGGTAGGAAATACTGTGGCTACTCCAGCCTTGTATCTGGAGCTGATCTGGTGCCTGTCACATCTCACCATACCACACCAGGGACATGGGCAGAGGCTGGGAATTGTGCTCCTGAACCCTGTCGGTATGGCATTATGAAAAGAGGGTGGCTGAAGGACCACATAGTCAACAAGCTTTGTGCTTGCTTACCTGTCTGGGGGGTTTTGCCTCTAGTCAGACCCAGACTGCAGTACTTCACCTGCATGAGTTAGCCACTCTCTTATTACCAAAGAATGGGGTAGGCTTCCCACTTGAGTTTGGAGCACCTCATCTTTTTCATTGTTAGACTGGCTAATGCTTAGACTCATCCCAAAGATGTGGGATGAGTCCCACTACCCCCATTCTCTCTGCTGATGGAAGAAAACTGTGATCCTTTCAAGATAATACTGGGTAATGATGCAGTGCATACAGAACGCTTTGACTATGTCTATCTCACTCGTGCTGGTTGCATCCTTTCTCAGATTGCCAGGATCTTCCTTCCCCACTTAAACACTAGGACTGCATGGGCTAAAAAGGAATTAGGACTTTGTTCAGTTTTTGTGGCGGTTAAAATCCAAACCTGCTGCTGGTCAGTCTTGTGCAGACTTCATCTATTGCAGCTGTAAGAAGCAAACCAAAATGAGACACCCTTTTCAAGAGTAATAACTGAAATGTGCTGTGCAGCTCACCTGTGCTTCAGTCATGGTCAGGATAATTAAAAGTGGCTTCAGGCATTTTGTGATTTACCATACATGTGGTGATGCTGCTGGCAGCTGCTAAACTGCTGTGACTGTGGAAGTTTTCAAGACTGCAGACACCTCTGCAGCTTTCATCAAAGGAGGAGGAACAAACACACCTGTTTGCCCTTATGCTGATCTTACTGCCTTGCATGTGAGCACTATTCTCCTGATGAATAGGTGAGATTCTCCAGAGCATCAGGGTTGGGATAAGGAGAACTGGCAGACTGGAGGTTAGTGAGGAGAGAGAACTGTGTGGCAGTCAGAGTATTTTGGCATCTTAGGAGTGAGCAGGAAGGTAGTGTGGACAGAAAGGAAATGCCTTAGCAGCTGAGCCCAGTCTCTGGTGCTTCTCTTTTACATCAGAGGTGTAGACATAATCAAGGTTACTGGGAGAATATTAGAATCAGCCTAGTGTGCTGGGATAAAGATTGCAGTGACAAAACACAGCCATAAGATCTCTTCTGCTCCCAAACCCGGAGACCTCCAACTTCAAATAAGCACTGTAAGTATGATAGAATTTGTGTTAAATTTGAGTTGAGTTTGCAGGATTTCTGGGAGCAGACCCAGAGGTTCTGATTCAGAAAAGAGAGTGCATCAGCTTCGCTCCTCTCTCTGAAGAAAGCCTTAGGGCACTATGTTGTTGGAAAAACTCTGTGGGAGAGGATGCAGAGCAAGTTCTGCCTTCCCCTAGTTTACAATGAGGTGTAAAGTTTCAAGCAGCCTCACTGAAAACGTCCCTGCCTTTTGTTGTGCTGAAGCCTTATTGCATCCCCCAAAGTAGCTTCAGGCCCAAGGCAGAGCACACCCCTTGACAAGCTTTTTAAACAGTGTCCTGTTGGAGAAGCAGCAGATAAGGCCAGGGCTCCTGCTTCCTTGCAGGCTCTTCAGGTTTCTGTTTCTGAGCTGAGATCACATTAGAAAAAAAAAACACTTGTAAAATGACATCCAGATTGAATTTTTTTGTTACTCTTGTGTTACATTTGCTGTACTGTATTTTCCTCACTGCCAGGATGGGAAATGTAATGTGATTCCCGGCTATGGTATTTTTACTTTGTACATCACCATAAGTTTTAAGGCTTCTGCCTTCCACACTCATCCTGAAAGGGAACCACAAGGTAGAAAATGTTTGATGGGTGGTTGGGTTTCACAGTACCAACAAGAGTAAAGCTTCATTTCCACCATAAAACAAAAGTGCTTCAAAACTGTACAGAAAAAAAGTGCTCTGAGGAAAGGAGATGCTTGTTTTGCACAGTGGTGGAAAGCAGCTTCTGGTTTCAGGTTCTCAATGTGTGTTAGATACAGTGAAGGCATACCAGTGAATGACTGGGCTTTGTGTGGGTCACTTGCTCAGGTGCCAGTCACTATTGTGCTGCTGGTACATGCTGCCAGCAGACAACAAATGCAGCTCTTTGACCAACTTCGGAGCTAGGAGGTCATTTCATGTGGCAAGGCTAAACTGGCTTACCTTGCAGAAAGCCTAGGAGGGCAGGAAACACAGGAAGCTGAACAGGGAAGGGAAAAAAGGAAGAAAATCACAAACTAAAAACTTTTATTCCCTACATTTTACAGTCCCTTATGGATTTTGTAGCAGGGAAGCTGACACTGTGTTAGGAATGCATAACTTTGATCTCTCTTCCACTCATGGGCTAGCATTTCCACGCTGATGGCAGGGCAGAAGTGGCTCCTATGTAAGATTACATTCTCTTGGCCTTTTAGGTGATGACAACTATCTCCATTGATCATGGTATGTGTACGTTAAAGGGAAAAAAATATTTCTTGTTTTATTATTCTTTGTAAGCCAGCAGCATCAAAGGAACAGGCTGCCCTCACTGCTCTCACAGCTGCTGCCTGTGTCTGTGCTGTATATATGCTAAATTAATTGGAAAAACAGGGACAAAAAGGCATTTAGTTCAGGTCAACCAGTTGGACTACAGCAAATGTATGACAGGCTTAATCATTGTCTTCTGCCAAAGAACAGGTTGGCAGGGGCAGGCACCCCAACCCCTTCTGATGAAATTCTGGCCTTTTTCCAGTGCCTTTGGAGGCAGGATGCTGTGAGAGGAAGGTCCCTACAGAGAGCCTGGATGCTGTCATATCCACAGTGTAGGGTGGTGGGGAGGGTTACAGCAGGTTAGTTATCTTTTGTCAGACGTGAAGTCAGCTTTCAGCTGTGGTTCATCACAGCTTCATAGCCTGAGAAGGCACCACAGCTCTCACTTTGCAAGAAAGAGGTGTAGTTCATCAGTATGGTCTTGTTACAGTCTCTGGTGCCATGCTAAAAACAAATGTAGGCAGCAATCTTCCTTCCTTTGCCACCAAGTTTTCAGCATCTTTCATGGGAAGGGATATCAACAAAAAAAGTCTTGCACTTTCAGGAACAGCACGTTGGTGAATGAAGGAAGTGGGCACAGTAGCTCTCAAAACTCTTTTTCCAACAGCCCTGTGGTTTTGAAGATGTAAATGATTCAGCATCTCAGTGTGTCCTCCATATTGCACCAAGAATCAGTATGTGGCCTACAGGGTGCGTGTTTCCCACTAATTGAAATGATTTTCTGCTGAACTCCATGGGGAGATGGTATTGAGGAATATAAAGATTAAACCAAATATAAACTCATGTTAAAATCGATAGAGAAGTGTTGCTAATAATGGGTACACGGAAGAATTAATTTGCTATCCTTTTTCTGTCCAGGCAGTTGACTTTAGTGGAAGTTCTTACATGTGCAATCCAGTTGTTACTCTTGAAGAAATGAATGTGTTACCTTTACGGTATTTTCATTTATCATATTGATAACCTGGCTGTTTTTTGTCTGTTTTTCTGTCTTTTGTCTTCTAGGCCTTCTGCCTTATCTAGTAGCCCAACATACTCAGAGCTTCCATTCCTTAGAATTTCACCGCACCGAAACCCTGCTGCAACATCAGAGTCTCCCTTCAGCACCCCTCACCCATACATTAACCCCTACATGGACTACATCAGGTCCCTGCACAGCAGCCCATCCCTCTCCATGATCTCGGCAGCCCGTGGACTCAGCCCAACAGACGGTGGGTTAAGACAGGCTTCCTGTTTTCTGTCATTGTAGCAACTTAAGTTATATTAATCTTGTCAACATTTTTCCCCCTTGTTCAAAGCAGCTCCAGCAGGTTTGTCAGACATATTCATTATGTCATAAATGTTTCAATACTTCATCAGCCGATCAGGGCTCATTTGTACATCTCAGAAAATTTGAAACTTCAGGGAGGAGAAAAAAAAAAAAAAGGCAGCCCTGCCTCATTCAAAATTTAAGCTGGAAGGGTGGGGTGGTGTATTTCTTGTGATATCTTTTGTTTGTGAAGCAGACAAGAATCACCAGGCTGTGATTCTGTTCTCCCAAGAAATCCAATGGTTTGAGCCAGTTTCTTCAGGAGTGTACATCCTGGACTTCCTCACCTGCTAAAGACTTGTTAATTAAAATAGTATTTTCTAATCATGTAAAGCATGTGTTGGTTTGTTATATTTAATCAATGGTTCTGTTAAAGTTATGGAGAATTATTTCAGTTTACATTTGCCTCTGACATGGCCAAATGAAGTGATGCTAACATAGAAGTGGCTGCTGGTCAGTACTGGCCCCTTTTAATGGTGGGCAGTGTACTTTAAATCAGGTCTTGGTGTGACTCCAGCTATTACTTTCCAGCTTATTTGGGTTTAAATGACCTCCTGTGATTAGGTGAACTCTTGTCATTACTCTGGCACATTTCCTTGTCATTTCGATGGGGATTTTGGTGAAGTGAGCAATGAATAGATTTGCAGAAAGGCGTAGTCTTGTTAGCAGTAGGTTTTTCAGTAACAGAGCAAGAAATTTGACGTTTCAAATTGTAGCATTTGCTGAGGAGTGCTAAAATATAATGTATATGGAAACAAATACGTAGTGAAGGTATTGAAAGTGTTACTTGAACTACGAGAAGGCTCTCCCTAGTGTATGCAGAAACTTACCAAACAGAGTTAAACTGCCTTTAGCTGAATTTGAAAAATGAGTGGTGCACTCTATCCAAATGGATAACTAATTAATCTTCACTTATAAGAACATATACCTTTACAGTTAATCCATTAGTTATGGGCACATATTCTTATGAGAATAAATTTTAATGACCTATTGTCAGTCAAGGTGCATGACATGCACATAGGGTTTTCCTGGCAGCACTTTGGACGTTGTACAAATCCTTGCTAATTCTACCCTTTGTATTTTAAGCAAAATATTTAAAAAAAATTTTTTTTGAAGGAATAGTTTGAATGCTCAGAAATGCGTATTTGGACTCAGGGAAGTTTTGAGCTTTTGATACGGGATAAATATGGTAGAACTATAATGTAATGACATAAATTGGGAAAATCTTTGCAATGTATATTTGGCCTTTCCACAAAAATTAATTTGCAGAACACTTTGCTATCTTTCTTGCAGTAACCTTCAGATCACATTCTTGTGGTATTTAATTTGTGCTTAGGATATGCTCCGGTTGCCCCTAGAAAGAAAGAGGGAAGGAAATCACTGGTCACACAACCGTGTGACATTAATCTGTACAGGTTCTAGGTCTGAGGTACACAATGCTGAATTCACTTGTATAGATATGGGCACATAGTGCTGTCTGAGATGCACTGCGGTATCTGAACTGGCACCCAGCTGACTCACCAGAAGGCAGAGATCTCCTAGAGGTGCTTTGTTATATTCATCAAGCCAGTAGTAATCTCTCTGAAGCTTGTCTCAGGCTAGATTTTGGTTCCAGACACCTAAATTTACATCTCTAGAGTATAGAAATCTGCTTTTTAATTTGGTGTGTTGTTTTGCTCTTAGATAGTAAAGTGAGTTCTATGCGATGCAGGCAGTGGAGCCTTAGAGAACTATTCACTTTGCCCAGATGTAGACACTTGGATATTACCAGCTGAATATGGAGCTCTGTCATAACTACCACAGTGTTAAGAGACATCTTTCTTCGGTGTAGGTGTTGGGTGTTAGTTCAAGTCTGTGAAATACCTTTCCTTAACTCCAGCTGCCTCCTCAGAGAGGTTGCTTTTGCCTGAAAGGCTCTTCTCCTACCTGCCAGCCTCATGTAGGTGCCTAGGATACCTACAGGCATTCAGATGGCACAGTCACTCAGGTGCGGACAATGCAGTTGGGTAGCTGCTGTCTTAACACTCACCTCTTGAGCTTGGATCGTGGACTGTATGCATAACCTTAGCCCTTTATGAGTACAAACTAAAGTTACTAGCTTAAAGCTTCTTTTTTGGGGGTTTAAACAAATACACGTTACTTCATGTTTCCTCTAGGCTCACACTTACCTTTGACCACCTTTGCAGAACAGCCCAGCACTTTTTTCTGTAGCACTTTGTGAAAATACAGTAGCTTGAATGAGGCATTGGAGACATTTTGGTAGAACAGCATGCTTATCGAAAAGCTGGTAAATTTTCTCTCTAGAATCCATAGTTTGTTGTGTGATCAAAAAGGATTACAGAAATATACTTTATTAGGTTCCTTGGGATCAGGTAGTCCAAGTCATGGCTTGTGCACTACTAGAATGCAAATAAACCCCTTCTGTAATTTAAATGGGTACCTGCATGTAATGTACTGATAACATAATGGACACCATAGTTTAAGTTGTACAGTATTTGAACTATGAAACCTTGGAAGTTGTTACTGTTCTGCTGATAGTGAGATTTTTCTTGCTACCTTAATTGTTTTAGGCCAGTGAGATAAATAGGTCAGTATACTCTTTGGCTCAGTCTGTTGACTCAGATCTAGAGATGGTCAGGAGCCAAAACAATCTAGAACATAACAAGGGGTAGTTTCACGTTCACTACAAGTCTTGCCAGCTGCAATTAGTGACTGCCACTGCAGCAGTAATGGTGGAATGCCTCCTGTCTTGTTACTTCATTTTACCCAGCAGGTTCAGTGGGCTGGGGGTGGCCAGGGACTCCTCTGAGTAACACAGAGAGACCAGGGCATGGCTAAGGACTGAGTCGTTGGTGTTCGTAGAGCAGAGCGCTCGAGCAAAGCTCAGCAGCACCCACAGTGCAGAAGCACCTGCCTCCCCTTGTCAAAAAAAAAGGGCAGGGACAAAGCTGAAGCTCTCCAGCAATAATCAGGAGAAAATTCAAGTCTGTGGGCCTTCCCTTTTACCCTTCATTTACCCTTCATACAATATGTCGTTTAGTAGGCTAGTTTTTTATGTTTGAAGAAGGTGGTAAAGAATGATCTTTAAAGAGCATCAGAGCGTTTCTCAGTGTATGGAACGTTTAGTAATGCAGTTATGTGCTCACTCTTTCCTGCAGCAGTTAATTTTAAAGTTTTCAGCCAATGTTGTTGTTAGTTAACCCAGACACTTATGTCAGAAAGCACAGGAAGCATTTTAAGTATGTCTGGAAAGATATGATGGTTGCCTACCACTGTAAACTTTTTTGAAGTAGTGATTCAGTGTGATTTACTACTCCTCATGTAAAATTCAGTCTGAATGTTTTTCTTGCCATTTCACACAAGGTGGTGGTGGTGGTAGCTGAAGTAGGTTTTAATATATTGAGAAATCAATTTGTAATTTGCAAAAAAATACCAACAACATTTGATTTGTCTCAGCTCATTTTTATGCCATTTCTGTTCCTTTTTGATGTACTTTGATTTTTCTGAACCTTTCCTGAAATTGCTTTTGTTTAACTTTATAACATCAAAAGCACATTCTTCCATTTTCTTTGCTGAAAATAAACTCTACACTTTGAAATCGTGCTGAATAAACTTCTCTCCAAACTCCAATGCAGTATAAATGGTGATTCTTTTCTTCTAAGGGTTAAATTGAAGATATGATTCTGTAATCTAAAGATAAATTATCCTTTTTAGTGATACTGTGTAAGGAACAATATTCAGGTGTTAAGTTCATAATTCAAAGAATTTCAGCTTAAAATTTTGTTGCCACTCAAGGTTCAGTTGCTGAGGTTAAAAAATAACTCTCATAAAATAACATGAAAAATACAAAAATAATCTATGGGAATGTAGCCCATCAACTGAAGAAGCTGGATGTGTTTTAGGCAAATCTATGCGCCATTTTCTAGTCATCAGAGTGTAGAGAAATCTCAACTGTTCAGCAAGTGGGACAAGTGAAGAGCAGAGAAGCTGGCTGCTCACTTCTGGTCACAAAGCAAGTTGGAGTCAGAATCAAGGAGATGTAGCCCTGCTTATTTTATGAGTACTTTTCACACAAGGCCATGAAATGACCAATCACTTTCTGTAGCATCTGAAGCCTGCTGAGATGAGACAATTGTTCGTGCAGTTGCCCACTAGTTGTTGGCATGTTTGAAAACTGGGGGGGAACAGAAAGCCTTTCTGTCGTGTAAAGATATGCGAGCTAACATAAGTCATTATCAGATGACTCCATCACTGCCAGAATCCATCTGGCCTATGTTTTTCACTCTGTAGACATGTTCATGTGTCCAATATACTTCTGTATGAACTTTGAAGGATGGGATGGCTGCGTTCATTGACTTCAGCTCTCCTCCCAAAAAAAAAAAATGCCCCTTTTTGTTCATGAACAACTAGTATTTGTCCTGAAAACATGCTTTACCCTTCGTAGCTCCTAAACTTAGAAACGAACTGACCCTGTGGGTGAAAATCTTGTGGTCCTCTAAGCAGAGGCTCCAGAAACTTTAGTGTTTATGGACATTCAGCTGAGTTGTTACCTTAGAGATGGAATCCTTTGGGACAGGAATGAGGTAAATGGGAATCAAGCTCTAAGAAAGGTTTTTCTGCTTTTTTTATGTCACTAAATAAATCATATTAGTTTCCATTGCTGTCAGCCTGTCACTTTTTGGGTCACTTAATAATAAATATAAAAATATGAGATCACTAGGCTCATTAATACTTCATGCCTTGCTGGGTTTTGAATGGTGTCTTTGCAGTACCATTGGTTAGAATGTATTGACTGATGGTGGCTCTCTGCAGATGTTGCATTGCATTAAAAAATAAACAAGCTGGTTTAATAGCCAGAGAAACCAGCAGCGTGATAAAACTTCTCCCTCTTGTTTATGTTACGTCATTAATGGTGCTTTTTATGTTGTGTTTTTAGCTCCACACGCTGGCGTCAGTCCAGCTGAGTATTACCATCAGATGGCTCTCTTGGCAGGCCAGCGCAGCCCCTACGCAGACATCATTCCTTCAGCTGCCACTGCAGGAGCTGGTGCTCTTCATATGGAATATCTTCACGCCATGGATAGTAAGTGATGTTTTCTAGAAATGCAGAGAGTCCTACAAAGGGAACTGTGGAGGTCATTCCTGGTCTGACCCAGGAGGCCTGCACACAGATAGAGAGGTGAGGCTGGAGGGCCAAAGCATTGGTTGCCAAGTGGCCAAGGGTTACGTCACGTCTGGAAGTAAAGTTTGCAAGTGAGTTGGGAGAGGAACAAGACTGCTGCTGAAAACAGGTTATAAATTCTATTTCCAGCAGGGCTTGAGTGCTTTTGTAAATCTCCTTTTCTACTCATAACCAGTAACTCAATTTCATCATTAGGATATTTCCCTAATGAGCTTTCTGTTAACAGAAGGTTTACATCTGGTTTTCCTTTAAGAAAGCGTGTTCCCCTCCTTCATAGAGGGTGGTAGTTATGCTTACAAGTTGTGTATCATAGAGAGTGATAGGCTTTAAGACCACTTCTAAGATAAAGCAGCTTGCTGAATTCTCAAGGATCTTGTCTTAGTTTTCCCTATTAAGAGCTTGCTTTCTACACGAGCATCTTTCAGACCTCTAATCTTTCTCTCTGGTGAAGGAGGAAAGAGAGCTATTCCAAACTGCTCACTGCTGCTGCCAGAAGGGATTATGCAGAGCGCTCCCCTCTAGTTATTAGATGCTTACATGTCTTTTGAGATGTACTCTCTTCCTTCCAACAAGAGAAATAAAAGGTGGTGACTGCTGAGTCTTGCTTGGTAGTACAGAGCAGTACAATAGCATTAGACCACCTTGTTGTCCTACAGCTTTTAAAAATCTCTGTTAGCATGCAGTGTTGTCTTCCCTGCTGTTGGCTGCATGCCATAGCTGCTGATCTCAAGGAGTGTGGGAGTTGGGAGGTTTACTTCTGGAACGTATGGGAATATAGATAGCTATCCCTGCAGAACACATGCCTGGGAGTGTGAAGTAGTTGAATGACCAGCAATTTTTACAAGAATCAGGTGAGACAGATAGTTTCCCTGCCCAGTTTCTCAACTATTTTCATTCTCCCACCTTGATAGTGAAGGATTTTTTTAAGTTTCTGTTTCTGTTATCAGTTTCTGTTATCAGTTTCACTTTGCTGGTAGCATTGCACTGTGATCTTACAGTAATGTAGCATAACTCAAACCCACTTTGGAAACATAATAAACCCACACAAGTAGCCTGGCCTTAAACCAGAAATTAATGTGTAGGCTTCAGTGCTTGAAACCTCAAGAATATGGTGCTTCTTGATCTAGATTTTGAGAAGAATAGGGAGAGACAAAGTACACTACTAATGCATTTGGTGCATATTAGTAATATCTTGCAGAATGGAAACTTTATTATGCATAGTTCAGGTAATATAAATCTACTGCTAGTTTCCAGCTGCAAGTACAAATCCCCAGCCTGCGTGAATGGGCATGACTTCACTGAGTTAAAGAGATCACAGAATTATAGAATAATTTGGGTTGGAAGGGACCTGTAAAAGTCATCTAGTCCAAACCCCTGCAGTGAGGAGGGGTATATGTTCTGTACTCAAGTATTTTTGGTTCCTATTGGGAGAGAGTTTCTGAATGCATGTAGGTAGTGTTACCAAACCACATAACTGAATGCAGACTTGATTGAGTCTGTTCACTCTACAGGAAGATGGATGCCCAGATGTATGCAAGAAAATTTCACAAAAACAGAAGACATTCCAGTATTCATACAAATGATGATATTTGCACAAAGGACCTTAATGTTTTAATACCAGTTCTGTACTCTGCAATAATCCATACAGAACTGCAAGATTTTGTATCCCAAGAATATTCTTACTTGAGGAAAAGTGTTTTGACCTGTGCCCATAACTTCAGCCCCTTCATAAAAGGTACCTAAACACTATCTCTAATTGCTGGGATATTTGCTGTCACCAGCTTTAGCTAGGATATATTTGAAATACACTCTTTAATTTGTTTTGTGTTTGTTTTTAAAAATTAAGATCACACGTTTGAGATTCATTATAGAAGCAACTTTTAAATTAGGGAATATTTCAGAGTTAAAGACAAAAACTGTGTAGCACTATTATGCAAATGGGTTATTTTTCAACAGTAAATAGAGAATTAAAATAAGAGTGAATCCTAGTAGGGTCACTCAGCTCACCTTCTGTATTTGATGAGAATGTGTTTAGTCAGGCAATAGCTGCTTTTATCTAAATAGAGTATGAAGCTACCCTTTCACTTTGTAAAAACTAATTAAAACTATCTTAACTTGCATGGTTATACAGTAAATTAATTGTCATTAAGTAGAAATCTGAATGTCCTATCATTCATCATGCTAAAGAAAACCCCTTTCGTCTTTGTCAGAGTTTGAGATTAGAAAGGAGAACAAAACAATTAGCAGGAAGCCTTTTAAGGCTTTTAGAAAATAAACAATGCGAATGCCCATGTTTGCATCTAATAACAAAGTGCAGCGATCAATGCAAAGCACTGCCACTTGTTTGGATCTTTCTTCTTTGGGTGTTTTTTATGGTGATCTTAAAGTACTCTTTTGCCTTTGCCCCTTCTTGTTCAAGGAAACAGAAGAGAAATTGGTAGCTTCCCTTATTATCTGCTATCAAATTCTAAGCAAGTTGACTCAACTCACTCAAAGGCTGCTGCTCATTTATTCCACACAACAACCAAACAGATACAAGCAAGGCATTGTTCTTCTTTCATGAAGCAAGTCTGTCTCCTAATTGTGTGTTTATACAGCATCTAACATAGTAATTTGGCATCTCTGCCCTCTCCTGTAGTATAAATTATAATTCCAGCACCAGTGTGCACTGAGCACAATAGTATGCTACATACAGTTTGTGTGGGTTTGGGCCTTTTGTTTTGCTCTCTGGTGCTGCAAAACAGATTTCAATTGGAGATGATAGGATTGGGAGAAACATTAATCAGAAAGGTAAATCTTGCCTAAAGAGTGCTAGACTTCAAATTTGAAGCTCTGAACGTCACTGTCTAATACATTGTGGAATGCTTAATTGTCATTTTAACTCATCCTGTCCTGGGCGGCATGGAAAGTGGACCAGAATTCTCTTTGCTACTATAAAAGCTTTTGTGGCAAAAATCTCTGACCAAGTTTTTCTGTCTTCTTGCTTGATGTAAAGGGGTTAGAGGTACTGCTGCCTCTGGTATAACATCAAAGTAACTTGGAGGGGAGAAGATGTCAACAACTGAAATTTCTTGTTGTGTCTCTAAAGATGCTGTGTGCCAAAACTGTCTTTCAAGCACCTAATTCCAAGCCATGGCCTTTTGGGCTTGATGCCTACGTTTTCCACTTGCAGAATATGTTTTACTCTGCTTTTAAATTGTGTTCCATGGAAGGCAAGCAATATGCTCTCTGAGGTTTCTAGAGTCACCCCGAAAGCATTAATAACCTCACTCTGACTAACTTTTGCCTGTGCTCACTCAGAATGGAAGGTTTTTCTTTCTCAAAGGTGGTCAACATTGACCTATCCTTTTTGTCATTAGAAGCACTGACAGCAATCCAACTGATGTAAAGAACTCAGCCAGCCTGAAGAGTTATGCAAGTGTGAGAAGCTTTGGACTGCGTTTGATTTCTGATTTTTAGGTACAGTTAAAGAATTAGGGTGGGGTAGCAAGGCCATTCCTTTTCCTCTCATACTCATGATAGATTTACTGTTTTGAAAACTAAGAGAATTTGTGACAAACTTTTATGAAATGAAAACAAAGTTTACACATCTGTGAGCAGAAAACAGAAGGAAAAGAAAGAAAAAGAAGCTTTAATGTAGAAAAGAAAATATTAAAGTTCCATATTCACAGCCTTCCACAAAAACTAGTGCCTGAGACAGATTCAAAGAAGTTTGATATAAAGGGATGGAATAAAAAAAAGGTTTGATGAAGTTTGATTTAAAGGGATAGAATAAATGATACATGTCTGAAGATTGCCTTATAAATGATTAAGCAATGCTAAAAACTTCAACTCAGAAATCAAATTCATGGGCAAATTTGCTGGATGGCATATTCAATTTTTGAAATTTATGATGGAGATAGATATCTGTTATTTTAGAATTGATCTCTACCCCAGGAATAAGATCTTTTCTTCTGACACTCAATGGACTTTTTGTCAGCACACTCAAGGCTGTAATATCAACTACTGACTTTTTATTACTATCATGTCTGCTCCAGAAAGGTGACATTCCAAAACAAGTCTTCACTGTCAGCTTCTCTTTGCATGCTTTGCCAAAGCTAATGTTTTTTTTTCCAGCACTTGCACAGAGGTTGAGGGATTTTTAGTGAGTTCATGCTCCTGTATTTTTTGGTTCTGCAGCATTATCAAGTAGGGAATGTAATGCTTTGGTGGGAGAACACTGTGAGCAGATGAACATCTCAGCTTGCTAAATAAATATTGGAAGTGTTTGTTTTTAAAATAAATGTCTGGGCAAGACTGAGAAGTTTGTTTCAGTATTCAGAGGCACTGACAAATTGTGACCTATTCCTTTTTATAGTAACATACTAACTAAGACTGATGTTATTTTAAATTAATAGTTTAGCAAATGTCCTGCAGTGTGGTCAGCTCATGTTTCGGCATGTGAAACCTAATTAAACCATGAAGATCTGAAAAAATAGTAATTCCAGTTAATTGTATTTTCAGTTTTGAAAGTCATGGCCTCCCTTGAAGTGAATCCCTTTCTCCTGTGATCAGACTGTAGATCTCTTGCCTGGCCTCAGCCATTGGTTCCTGATGTGAAGCAGAAATACTCCTTTTTTACGGGAGACTGTTGCCCCTTAGGACGTTGTTTCGGTCCCAGGTAAATGGAGAGGACTGACCAGTTCCCTGATCTAGGCAGAGCCTGAGACAGGCAGTAACTTGAGGGAGAAGCAGCAGCTCAAGATTGCAGCATGGTGTGGTTGAAGCCTGGGCTCTACCCCTCACAGCTGGGAAGGGTGTCGTTATTCATCACTGGCCACAGATCTGGTGCATTCCATGCAGAGCAGGGACAAGGATGTCCTGGCAGCAACTGGTGGGCAAGGGGGAGATTTAATGAACATCAGGCAGAGAGGGGGCCTCTTACAAAAACCATAGCATGACTTAGGCAAGGGATAAAGGAGATGGGCTCAGTCCAGAGAAGGCAAGGAGAAGGCAAGTCACTGCGTTTTTTGAGGATCTACCAGGCACCTCAGTTTATACAGGGGGTATAAATTGCCCTCCTGTGTGATCTGTTGAAGGCAACCATGCTTCTCTCCAAAATCACAAGAGCTCTGATAAGTTGTCAGCAGTGTTTGTTCAGTCCACTCTCAGATGTGAGCTGAAGCACCAATGAGTCTGCTTGGGCAGCTGTGGCACCAAAACTAAGTGGTGTCTGACTGCAGAAGCAGCAAAATGCAGCTGTCATCTCCTGCTTTTATTGCCCAGTCTACCTTCAGCCCAGGTGCTGGTGTTCTTAACAACTGCTCCGCTTTTGTGATCAGCCTTATGCTCTCTAGTTAGCATCAGTAGCCATCAGTCCATGTTTATAGGCTTGTAATGAATTTATCAAATAAGTGACAAACTCTTTATAGTTGTTTGGATTCAAAACTGGACTTTAGATCCACTAGAATTCTTTTTTCAAAAGTGTTTTTTCTAGAAATCACATTTGAATCTGTTCCTACACAGCCATCAGTGGCACATAACAGAAATTTAACTAGGTCTTGCTTATGAAAAGAGAGGGAGCTGTGCTTCTGCTCTCAGCATCTCTGCTGCCTTCTGGCTGGCACAATGAGGTCTGTGCCCATTGCATTCGAGGGAAACAGAGGGCTCAATAATAATATTCACACAACTGCAAACTGTTGCCATTGTACATAGCACACCATCAAGATGGCTGGTAGCACATAGTAGGGTGGTGGCAGTACTTGAGTGACCTCTCATTTTGCTGGTCAGCAAGTATCTAGATGGTCTACCTTGTCCCCCTTCACTTGATCTTTAACCAAGAGTGTCTGTACTCAGCTATCCCCTTGTAAAACCACAATAACAGAGTTTATTCACCTTAAAGCACTTGAATTGTGTCCTCAGCTGAGGCAGAATTCAGAGGTGTCCTCCTTCATGCTGGCTGAAGAGTCAGCAGAGTTGTGGATGAAAGACATAAGTACAAAGTATTACTATTTTTGTTTCACCTTTACATGTGTAGTGCATTTCCATATTAAATATGTTGCAGTTTTTTATAACTGCTGGTCATTGCTGGGTTTTATTTTAGCACAAGTAAAAGATCTCTGAGAGGCACAAAGCACAGCACTAATAAAATACCAAGCAAACACAGTACAATAGCAAACTCATATAAAGGATTACATATAAACAGATTACATAAAATAATGTGTAATAGCTTTCAGAAAGAAATAAATTGCTATGCCTAATTTTTAAATGATGAATCAAGAGCATGAATATTCACTGAAGCAGTATGGGCTAAGGCCTGTTGAGGAAACAAAGCTCAAAGGAAAAAGCCTATTACCCAGATGCTGAAGAGAATTGATGCCCATGTTGGCTAGTTGAGGCAACTCAAAGCACAAATTAGAAGGTGGTAGCAGGTAGGAGGTGGTAGATCTGCTCATACAGGCACAACAGCAATAAAATAACAGCTTTAAATACGAGGTTAAAATCTTGAATAGCACACAGGAAAAAAAGGGCAATCTACTCAGCTGTGTAAGAAAAACATAGTGGCAGATTCTGATCCATCTCTGTCCCTGAGGTGAGTCTAATTGAGCTCTTCTCCTTGTTAACATTAGAGCTATAAACTTAAATATTCTGCTGAAAAATGGTACTGGGCACAAAGACTTAAGTAAAAGTTAGGAAAGACAGACCTATAATGGAGACTCCTGGCCAACTGTGAATTATTAGTAAGTTACAGAGAATATCAGGGACTGTGGGAGAACTAGCTGTAAAGTAGGCATCAAACCTGAGACCTGCATGACCCTGACTGTTGGGATCATTAGGAATCAGTCCTTTCCTACAGGTTAAAGGGATTAAAAAGGTAGAAGCAGCAGCAGAACTGTGAAAGGAAATAGTTCAGTACGCAGTGGGGAAGCTCATTCTTTTCGGTCTCAACCAAGGTAGAAAATAATTAAATAAAGGGCAGACATTTAAGGTGATGTATCTTCCATCAGGACTGCAGAGAGCTGGGATAACATGGTAAAATAGAGCAGAGGAGGCAGAGGTTTCCAGAGAAGCAGAGAACATTTGGAAGCACAATACATCTTTATTAAATGGTATCTATATGGTTGAGATCCCTGTGCTGCTTTGAAAAGCTTAATCTCTAGTTTCAAAGAAATTTGGCAGTTGTAGGCACCTGTATGCCCCAACACAAGAATATCATGGGATCCTGGACAAATTCAAATAAATCTTACTGTCTCTCAGTGTAATGCTGTGAATGTCAATTTGACTTCTGCTGATAGAACAGCTCTTTATAGTGTTTTTCCAGTGATTTTTAGTCTGGCATCAGGTATCAACCAGGCACAATTAGAGTCAAAGCTGCCTCTTCATTTCTGCATTGTGTTTCACAAGTTTAGCTTTAGCTGGGTGTATTAAAGTGATGTGGGTTTGGGTTTGCTGGCAGCCCGGATCTGAACCACTATCTCATTGCTCATGGTTGAATTAATGATGTGAATGTCTAAGAAGCCATCAGATTCATAAATCACCAGAAATGAGAGGGATAACTCATAAAAGTCTTTTCCTTTTGTTTAGCAATTTATCATTGTGCTTGCATGTTAATAAACAGCTCCCCTGAGGTAAGCCACAGGAAGATGGATTTTTCTTCCTAATTTTCTTCAATCGTAGCCAGTACATCACAAGTGGAGAGAGTGGGCTTGTCACAGCGTGTTGGTGTCTTGTGACTCCCTCTACCCGTCACTGACAACAAATAAATGCGATTAAGTACCCTGGTGGATAATTATTTATGTTTACATAACAGGCGCCAGGTTTCCGAGTCCAAGGTTGTCAGCTAGACCAAGCCGAAAGCGTACGTTGTCCATATCCCCCCTGTCTGACCACAGCTTCGACCTTCAGACCATGATCCGGACATCTCCAAATTCCTTGGTCACAATTCTCAATAATTCTCGTAGCAGTTCCTCAGCCAGTGGTTCTTATGGCCACTTATCTGCAAGTGCAATAAGGTAAGACCAGCGTTTTGTACCTCTTACGGGTATGTTCTCTTTTGTGTGTCGTACACACATAGGCAGATGTGAACGGATGCTCACATCTTCTCTTTGGTTTTGTCAGTATCTGTGGTTTACAGGTTCTGTCACGTATGGTCACTGGAGCTTCTTTTTTTGTCTTGCTCAGAAAAATATCCACAAAGGACTTTTTTTGGCATGTTATTGTCCAGGGCAGGTAATACTCTCTCTGATCAGCAGTAATCAGGTGTGCCAGGCATCTATTTTCAGAGAAGAAGCTCCAAGATAGATTTATGACATAAGTCACTTGGGTTCTTCTGGCCATAGCTATCATGAGCAGTGAAGTACACCTGCATCACTGTCACCAAAGAGTAAAGCACAGACATGTGGTACTGTTCAATTTAAGTGTTTGGCTAGAAAGAACTTCTTGGTATTCATCTCCAAGTATTTTTTCATATTTCAGTTTGTACATTGAAAGATCAAACTTTCTGTGGCTATATAAGCTCTTTTTTTTCTACCAGGTAAGTACAGTTATCATCCAGTATCATCAGAAATGCTCTGATTTTTCACAAATCAGCCAAAAATGGTTGTTCAGGAGGCAGAAGAGCAGAGTGATAAGGGAAGAGATGGACAGAAGTTGTACAGGAAAGGGAAGCAAAAACAGGGTACAGGGAGAAGGAACAGAATCAAGGGTGTCAAAAAAAAAGGGGGGAGAGGAAGACAAGAGAAGCAGCAGAAATAATAGCTGCAACTGCAGAACATCCTCATATTTGTGACATTGCTATATGTTAACTGAGAAAATCCCTTTTGGTATGCCAAAAAAGGAAATTCCTCACTTCTCCAAAGTCTCAGAAAATAATGGTTCTGCGTTTGTGGCATTCAAACAAAGAGTGCTGATGAGTTCCCTGGCTTAAAAGCAGCCTCCACCATCAATTTGCATTGAGGTAAAGGGGCAAGTCCCCACAGCAGTATCTTTGAGTTCTAAAAGACCCAGTTTTGGCAAGGCTCAAACGTCTCTCCAGCAAAAATAACACACACACAACTTCAAAAACTGACTACAGGGGTTTGCACTTTTGAAGAAAATGGGGCATGCAACTCTTGTGTTAGAAACCATGAGCCTGCCATACTTTGAAAGTGACAGTACTGTAAATATTTGGTATCAGTGTAAGTGCTGTTGGGTTTTTTTAAGCACTTCTTTCAAATAGTCATGTTTCATATCTCTGGTATACTTGAATAGCTGGATAGTATTTCACAGGTATGATATCATAGCTCTGCAATACATCTCTGTAACCACAGCCTTAATTACGAAGCTCTATAGTGTGGAATATGATTTATGTCAATAGCTGGCAGCAGCTTGGAACCACATCTGTTAAATACATGTACTATGTAGAGGTACACTGTACCAGTTGTCGTTAAGATGGGATGGCATTTCAATGACTAACCTCCTTTTCCGTTGCTTGTAAAGCAAATAGTGCATTAAAGTTGGCATAGTCTCTACAGAGGAGTAAGTCTTCCCTCCTTTTACTCTTCCTCCACAGCTGGAAGTAGTGGGTATATGTTTTTGAGACATAGAATCACAAACCTAAGGGCCATCTCCTGCAAAGCCAGAGTCAGATGAAAAGTTCTGTTGAAGCTGCAGAACTGGAGTAAGGTAAAGATGCTAAGGAAGAAAACAGTGAGTCTTGTGAACTGAGCAAGTGAGGCTTGTGTGACTGAGCTTATGGTTTACTGAAGCTTTCAGCACTTCCTGATCATACTTTCCAGAAGTGTATAATCCAAAAAGTCACAATTTTGAATTAATTTTTTTTGTTGTTTTTTAATAAGAGTATGCCTGATTAACATGAAAAGTTGGAAACTTGCATCTCCGGTCTTCCCAGTGCAAAGGAGGGAAAGGGAGAGAGCTAGCTCTCGTTCCAGCTTTGGAGATCCCCTCTGTTGATACCCTCTAACTTCTCCCATTTGAACTTGTCTATAAAAGTTACACCAAAATAAACAGTGGCGTAGGGTGTTAAACCCCAGCCACGTTTCATTGCTTTAATAAATTCCAAGACTAAATAGCAGCAAGGCTGTCAGCAAAACTTAGTTTACTGCTACTCACTCTATTGTAAATAATGCATTCAGCACAAGAACTGCTGTACTGAACCAAACTGCAGGCTCATCCCATTTAATACCCTGTCTGCAACAGTGATCTAAGTGTAAAAAGACTTTCCCTAGTGTAAAATCCCAGCTTCAGGAAACTTGCAGGTAAATCTTGTAGGAGTTAGTGCGAGAAAATGGTACAGGTCAGCAGGCTGCCAGCTGGAGACAGGAAGGATTTGTATTTTAGGCAACATCAGTAGCGTTAACTGTGCTTCACTTTGCAGAATCCTACTTTCAAATCTTGTTTCCAATCACTTTTAGCTTAGCCCAATCTGTTTCCACTTGGCAGTGTTTTTTGTGGCAGATACCTGATCTAATGTTGAGTGTTTCCAAAAGCCATCACCAGAGTTACTAATTCATCGTTAGGGAAGAAGAGACTTTCTTGTACAAACTAAAACTTGCTACCTTTTCAGTGAGAGGCTAAAATTAGTCAGGAATGTTGCCTATATGCTATAGATGTGATCCTTGCTGTTCTTGAGAAATTGTCTTGTTCAAGCCAAGGGACAAGCCCTTTTTAAGTGGTTTCTATTAGCATGCATTAAACAGGCTAAGCATTCAGCATGGTCCAGTCCAGGGGCCACAGAGAGGAAGGAGGACCTTTCCCTGCAGCTCTCTGGTTAAGCTGGTACCTCCTTGGGCAGCCTGTGGAGGCTAAGCTGTGTGCCCAGCCCTAACAGTCTTGTGAAAAAGAAAGCAATCTTCAGAGCAGACAGGACTCAGACCAGGAACTGTCTAGGTTAAGCAGATTGGGACAAAATGCTTTTGTGCAACACAAAATTTAGGCATTAGAAGAAAGCAAAATCTGCAGACTAAAGCCTGCAGAAGGCAGGCATTGAGGAGAATGAAGGTACTGCCCCCTTGTGATTGTGCTTTGATGCCATTTTTAATTGAAGGGTTGCAAGTATTTTTATTCAAGGGGCCCTGCCTGCCTCAGTACACAGGCTGAGCATCTTCTGGATCAGTCGGAACTGCAGGATTTGGCCTCACCTGACCCAGGCAGATGTAAAAGGGACAGGAGCTTCTTACTTGGCTAATCATGGTCAGAGCACAGACCCTGGTTTGCAGCACAGTGCCAGCCTGATGGTGGGCAAAATGAGCTAGTTGGAAGTGACTGGCAGTCTCACACAGTTTCCGTTAATTCTGCAAAGGAACTGAGCTGCTTACAGCCATGGCTTGACACTCCTGACAGCTGTTCTGAACATCTCATGTACTGTGTCACGTTAACTAACCTGGGAGATCTGATCTCCATTTCTGAAATTGGGCAACCACAATGAGTGGCACTGTTTACCTTCATCTTTCTTTGATTCATATTCCTGTGCAAAACAAGTCCTTCCCCTTCACCTCAGGGGGAGGCTGAAAGCATTAATGTTTTGTGAAACACTTAGATTATACAGTGATGAGCAAGGTAGAGAAGCTACCTGCTCAGTAGCTCAGTAATTATGTATTCACTGGTGGTTTAAATACCATGGAAGGATGGCCTGTGGGCAATACTCCGGGCAAGAAGAGAAAAACTACCAAAAGGTCTCTCACTGAAGACTATTTTCCATCCTGTGCACTGAACAAGTTCTGAGTCCTTCAAGGGGGGAAAGGTCTTATAATTTTTAAATTGATGAGATAGTACACAAAGGGATGGGTAGGTTTAGTTCTGGTATGTTGGATTTTACAGACTCAAAAAGTGTCCTGCAGACTCTTAGCAGAAGTGGCACCTTTGGGGAAAAAAAAAAAACCCAGAAAAAAAAAAAAAAACAAACAACAAAAACCATTGTGCATTAGCTGAAAAAAGCACAACTTGTGGCTAAAGAATTGAATCCTGAGCTTCACACAGTCTCTATGAGTGCTGTGAGTTGTTGAAGGTGAAATTGAATGAAAAGAGCCATACTTTGTGTACTGTTTTTACAGAGCCAAGCAGAGAAGTGCTCTGGTCCTTGACATGGGTACTACTGCAGTTTGAATAATAAGTAATAATAGTTTAACACAATCCAGATAGGGCTTGACTTGGCAGGCACTTTGTCATTGTCAGCTGGCAGTGTAAGGTTGTATCCTGACTGCTGGCTGAGTACTTGAAAAGAAGATGTCTCTCCTGCTGACAGCTAATAGTGGATCTCCTTTAGCACACCAGGTAGAGTTTCTACTTTGTGCATTTGAAAACACCTGGTTTAGTTCTCAGCTGGGAGAGATTATGCAGAAAGGAGGCATATGAAATGGCATCAAATGAGGATAATCCTTCATTTGACATTTACTCATTTGGTTACCTGCCTCAGTCCTGCAGTGCAGCACCCCTGCTATTAATCTTTTGTCAGGATGTACTTAATGTTATATCTGCTACCTGTGACAATTATTAGACTTCACACTTCAGCAGCACTTCTTTTTGAGAGGCATCATGGCCTAGGGTGAATATAGAGGGGGTAATCACTTCCCATGACATTATGAGTACTGATTCAAAACCTTTACAAAAGATTAGCAGGTCTTTAATCAACACAGGAGGTTGCAACTTTGTGTTTTATATGATCTGAAATTCAGCACCTCTGTATTTTTGTAGTCCCTTAGCAGTGCTGCGATACCAAATTTACAAAGTCAGTTTTCAGGAGAATCCCCTGTCAGCCACAAGGTGTTTTAAATCAGTAGTTCCACCTCTTACAAGAGACTTTCTTTGGGTCTAGGCAGATGTGACTGTGAATATACCTTAGCCATCTCATAACATGTTAAAATTCAGTTTTATGTGAGCATGGGAGCCCTTTGGGATCTACTTCAAGATTTGAAAGAAACTGAGAAAGCACAGGAGCACCTTACCCTCCCCTGCCCAGGCTCTGCCCCTGTTTCCCTGATGTCATCAGAAGAGGAAAGAACAATTAACGTGCTGTGGTTAGTTACAGCACTTTGCACTAAGCTTACTTGAAGCTGAGCATCAGGGAATGGTGGTGAGGGTACTTGTCACAAAGAGCACTAGAAAGGGGTAGCCAGGTGTGTAGGGTGAGTGTAAGCAGCAGTGGATTAATATCAATGAGGAAGACAAGTCTGTGTTTCTGCAAGCAGATACCGGAGTCTCAGCAATGTCCTCATCTCATACAAGCTCCTTGAGTAGTGTTTGTTGTATAATTAGTCAGTGCTCTCCTCTCTGAACTGCTTTGTATCTAAAGACAAGTGACCATGTATTAATTTATTTCTCCAGTTTCCCTTGGCAAACACAAAGACAAAAGCAAAGAGAAAAATAAAAGCAGAGTTCAGGTATACAAATGAAATATAAGGTTATCACAGAGAAAAGTGAAACTGTCTCCAGCAGAAAGCCCAACAGTCTAATTATACACCATCTCAAAAAAAGCAAGAGTATCCTTTTATCAGGCTTAAATTATCCAGTTTTCAGATGTAACAGAATGTCTCATAGTTATAAGACAGGGAGCTCTCATGTTCTCAGTCTTCCTTCTTTATTCAATATTTTATATATTCTTATTATGTCTCCTCTTACTCATCTCCTTTCTGAAGCAAATGGTTGTTTTCAGTCTGCTCTTTAGAGAGTTCTTGTATTGTCATTTCTGATGATACTGTCTGAAACAGCCTCCCTCTACTACATGCAATAATATTCCCAAAGAGGACAAGTAATTCAAATGCACCGTGATTTTCTGTGTTCTGTTTCCCATTCTATTTGTCTTAACATACTTCTGCCATAGCTTCATGTTGATCAAATTTTCATTCCTCTGCTGAATTCTGCATGGAGATAAGCAAGTGTGTCTCGTGAGTTGGCTCAGCTAATTTAGAACCAGCCTATGAGTGGTTCAGCTCCCCTTTGGTGTCGATACGCATCTTGCTATCAGCATTGCTCACTCATCTAGCATGCTTGGCTCTAAAGATGGCCTCTTAGCTCTTCACCATGCTGCTCAACAGAATTTAGTCATATATGCAGATTTCTTTTTTTGGGAGGCTCAACTCCATGCCCAGATTGCTGACAAGTGCCCTAAAAAACAAAAAGCCCCTTCTGAGCCTTCGTATCTGACTTAACACTAAAAGCCAGCTACTTGATTCTTAACCTTTGATTTCTGCTTTAGGCTGTATAAAGTCTGTATATTTATGTAATTGAATCTGTGCAAAAGGACACAATCACATGCTGCTTAATGAAATTAATCTTGAAAAGGACACGTTTATAGAGTAGAACATGATATACACAGCAGTGTTTTACTCCCTTATGATAGGATGAACAGGATAAAAAGTGTATTAATTTTTTGTGAGCATTACAGATGTTTTGCTGTTTTGTTGTCAGGTGCAAAGCTGACTGAGAGTGAAAGCTTTCCTTACATTAAAAGGTCTCTAGTTAATTGCGTGTAATGTGTTGTAAATGAAGACTTAGGTGCACTTCAGACTGAGCCGAATTCAGAGCAGGTGTAACCCCCCTGAAACAGGTCCTATTGTAGCTAGACACGTCACATGTGTGCAGCACAGGGCTTCATTCTCCGTGGTCTTGTATTGTGTATGGTGAATCTAAAGAAGGGAATATAATGCTTTATCATGCCGTAATAGCTTCATTTTATACCCTCTTTCAAGATGTGTGAATGGCAGAGAAGTGCTATAAAGTGAATAAAAATGAAATTCGTCAGTATTACAGGAAGTTGCATCTAATCCAGGCTCTGTTGAAATGCAGTTCTGCAGCCAGCCTCCTATAGAAAGCTCATACAGATTGTAGGATGGAGATTGTTTTGCAGAGCCCCTGCATCTTGCATTGGAGTGGTAGATGTTTTTCACCAAGGAAGGGCAGGAGTTCTGCCTTCAGAAAGTGTAGAATGTCAGAGGTCAAGCAACAGAAAGAATATAGATTGTGCAGGCACGTTTCATGCACATTTACATGTACAGATACTTAATCACACTTGGATGTATGTGCGTGTATGCCTCTGAATGTGTATTGTAATTAAAGGCAATTTGAAGCACTTGCCTCATAGTAGTTTAGGGTTTCTCAAAGAATGTAAAGTAGTTGGACCCAGTGCAGTGTTAATTCCAGGAAAGTTCAGAGTCATGGAATCATTCAGGTTGGAAAAGACCCTTAAGATCATCAGTTCTAACTATTAACCCTACTCTACGAAGTTCACCACTAAACCTTAACACTAAGTGCCACATCTGAATGACCCTTAAATACATCCAGGGTTGGTGGCTCAACCACCTCCCTGAGCAGCCCGTTCCAATGCTTTACTACTCTTTCAGTGAAAAAAAATTTGCTAATATCTAGCCTAAACCTGTCCTGGTGCATCTTGAGGCCATTCCCTCTTGTTCTGTCACTAATTACCTTTGAGAAGAGACCAGCTCTTACCTCTGTATATTGAGCTAAGAAAAGTGTGCTGGAGTTTAACACTTCATTTAATACTTCATTTTCCGGCCCTAAAAGCAAGAATTAATTAACACTTTGCATGTAAATAATGATACAGTTTTAGAAACCCCAAAATGCTTAATGATTACTTTAATTCAGAATGATGTTTACCAGAAGTGCCATGAGCTTGCATGGAGGGAGCATAAATTAATTAGGTGGAATGATGTTAATTCAAAGTCCAGTCAGGGTGCTAAGGATACCTGAAGAGGAGTATCCCATTGAGGAGGACAAAGCTGTCAGTGCTGTCTGAGCACATAGAGTTAATCAGTGTGGCTCTATTGCTCGTAGTGAAACTATTCCATTTTTGCTCTGACATATTGCAGTGTGTTCACAAAGAAAAATTTCACCTAGCCTAGCAGATAAAACAGAATAGATAATATGGTAAGCTGAGGAGAAACCACAGGCCCTGTTAATTTTAAACTGGTAATATAAAAGTGGAAAAAAATGAGACGACGATGTATGTGAGGTAAATGCAGTTGTAAAATGATGACTGTTAGCTGATGGAAAGTGGAAATAAATGAGTATAATATATGCTATACTTTATTAGATGCAAGATACAGCTTTTTACAAATTCAGTTAGATGTTTCTAAGTTAGTGATTTTTAATGAAATGTGTCAGCGTTACAAATGCAGGGGGATGTTCATCAAACTCGGTCAGTTGTGAAAGAATGATTTCAAAAGGATTTCAGGTCTCACACCTGCCTTTAAGATTACACCACAGGTCTGGTTCCATAGTCACAGTTTGATATTGTTTTCCCCTGTACTTAGTGACAAGCTGTAAAAGCAGTTTGATGACTTGTATGCATGGTTTGCTCACAGCTCAGCATTGCCAGTTAAAAAGTAGAGGGAAAAGGATTTGAAGCAAAACTCTCCTTTCAAATCCCTAAAAATATGACATATTGTGGATAAAATGCTTCCCAAAAAGAGTGTTTTTAAAGTCTGCCTTCCTATAACACCATTTGGTTTTCATTTTGTGTCTAAGATCCTTGAAGCAGTAAGAATTTCACAAATCTGTTTGGGGCTGTGAGGTTGCTGAGTGCATTGTCACTCCTGTGACCTCAGCAATTTGTCAAGAGTCACTCTTGCAGGTTGTTTCCATCAGGAAGAGAGAAGCAAATGACAGAGTTGGAAACTTCCATTTTATTCACTCCTGTTTGTTTACAAAGAACATACATGAATTCCTGTTTCTGCCAACTCAAATGACAGGAGATGGTTTTCTTATGTGATGTTCCTGGCTGCTGCTTCTCTCCCAGGTCCCATCCAAGCAGAACTCATTGACTTTCTTCTCTACATGTCTCTTGGGGTCAGACTACGAGTCTGCCCTGCAGACTGTCCACAGCTTTCTACATCTAACTCTAACACGTTCCTGGATGCATATTGCACTTATACACAGTACCATCAAAATATAGCATAAACTTCTGCATATGAAAGCAGCTTATGCAGACCCTCCTCAGCACCCATGGCTCAACTCCCAGCTACTTTTACATAGGGCCCACATTTTGGATGTGTCAGTTTACCATGGGGTGAATGAAGCTATTTGTTATATTGCTTCTTATAAAAAACGAGGATTTGAGCATATGAAAAGCAGTATTTGGTCACTGTTAATTTAATCATGACTTGTATTATGATTTAAATCAGTTAAGATTGTATTGTCTGTAGGACCCAGTTGTTTAGGACACCACTTACGGACCTGGTGAAGTCAGTCTCTCTTCAGAAGTATACACAAGTTATTAGGGATGCTTTCTTGAAGAGTAGCTGGCTATGTATGTAAAACAGGAAAGGTCTTTGTTTGCCCCCTACCATTCCTAAACAAGAAAGAAGGACTTTGAAAATCCAAACCAAATACTAATGGTGAAATCCAGGCCAGATAAAAACTCCACTGAATTCAGTGACTCCCCATATTCATCCAGTGTTTGTTAATGGATTTCTACACCCTGGTTTCTCGGTTTCCCTTGCCCACAGGCTTCATGCCAACTCCTAAGGCTGAATAAAACAAAGTAGTGACATGTATCTACTGGATTATGAGCTAGAAGAAGCTACCCTACTTCCTGATGGTCAGCTTTATTGAACATGAAGCCAGCCCACCTACAAATTGCCTCTCCATTCATGAACTGCAGTGCTTTTTGGAGGACATTACAGAGTGATCTGAGAATGCCAAAGCTTTTCCACAAGTCAGGAAGGGTCTCTATGCCCCCTTGCAGTGCAGGGTCCACCCTCCCTCTTGGAGCAAGCACTTGGGCTCTGATGCTTTCACCTGCATGGTGGTGTAGAGCTAGTGTGTCCACTATGTACTGCAACTAGTTCTGTATGTTTTGTTCTGAGAAAGATGTTTGTTGTGGGGACCTACAAGGAGGAACAGGGGAAGTGATCAGCTGTCTGAAAAATTATACCAATGAGTTAAAACAAGCTTGACATCTATTTTGTCCAAATTAAAGATGAGAAGAACGGACAAGGAGAGAGTACAGAAATAATTTCAAAAGAGAAAAGAAAGGAAGAGACTGCAAAGGGAAAGATGCATGATGAGTGCTGAGTAGAATAAAAAAGTACTGGTCTTGAACTGCTGTAGGAAAGATTTAGGATAGAGGATAGGAAAGAGAACTTTAAAACATAACAGGGTTCTATATGAATTTAAAAAAAAAAAAAGATATTCCAAAGAGGCAAATCTATCCTTTTGAAATTATAGTAAAAAAATAAAACATAAGAAATATCACACTTGGTCAAACTAGAGGTGTTAAATCCTGTCTCCTCACAGTCTGTCTCTGGTCTCTTCACAGTCTGCAGCACACTCTGCACAGAGGTGCTCTTTAAGAAGCACAGGAACCCACCTGCCTTATGGTTTTTATTCTCTCAATAATCATCAGATTAGTGATCCCAAAGCATAGACTTTCATTGATCTTTTTAGTATTTCTTTATGGACCTGTTGTCTTTGGACTTGGTTCATCCCGATGTCTGCCTCCTGGGGCAGCTGTTCCAGAAGTCCACCAAAGATTTTTTTAGTCTCTTAAATTCTTCATCTGTGGCTTTCAGTGAACTGCCCTAGTTTACATGCTTGACAAGCTCTTTTCCTAGAACCTCACAAAGCAGAACCAGAAGGGGCAAAGCATTTGGTTACTTTTGGAAGACTTCCATGCATCCAATCTTGCAGAATTAAATGTGTTTGTGATACAGGGAAGATATCTTCATAGGATTTTGTGAAGAAAACTCACAGATGAGCAACCTGGCCTGGTGGAAGATGTCCCTGCCCATGGCAGCAGGGTTGGAACTGGATGATCTTTGAGGTCCTTTACAACCTAAACCATTCTGTGATTCTGTATTCATAAAATTGGGATCTTCTTGGCACTTCTGTGTCAGCCTGACTCCTTAGGCACTCCTATGCCATGTATAGGCAAGATGGAATTTTCCCTGACTTGGATTCACAGCTGTTTTGCAGTGAATTCTACAGCTGTGACCAGAAACTGAATGACCTTGTTAGCAGGACAGCCGCAAAGTAGCCACAAAGTTTGGTTTTGATTAAATGTCTGTTTTTCTTCTTCTTGAAGTCTGTTCCTTAAAATTTGATGTGCTCATGTAATTGCAATGCAGTTCACTGCCCTGTTTTACCTCCGGTGAAGGGAGTTTGAGACTTTGCAGAGGAGAAAAGAGAGAGATAGACAGACTGACAGACAGACACAGAAGCCCAGAGTATGGAAAAATAAATAATATCACTGATGGGCTTTCCTGTCAGTATAGATGAGTTATTGAATGCTTAAGCAGAAGTATTACACATTTTTTATAACCCTTATCCCCCATAAAACTCAACAACTGCAAAGATAACCTGCATGTAGTTTATTAGTGGTCTCACATGCATTCATTTTTTTTCTTTTTCTCCTTTCCTACTTGTTTTTTTTTTTTTAAAGTCTGCAACAGAAATACAAATCAGATTCCCTCCAGTGGTGTAGATTTTAATTTCTCAGAAGATAGGTAGGTGGAAGAAGATTCATAATTCACTTACCTTTCTGTGAGTCCCAAGACTTTTTGGAAGTGACTGGTGTTTTGGAAAATGTGAAAGACTGGGGCAGGCATCTTGTGTTCCTCTCCTGGCATCTGGATTTTGGAAGTGTTGAGCACCCATTGTCTGAAATTGCAGGTATTTTAAAAGAAACATGATGCAAATTGAGGCCTCTGAAACCATTCATCGCTTTTGAAATATCTTTGTTGGCTTTAGTAGTTCTGGCCTCTCAAAAGTATTACTTTCAGGTCTTCTTTACCATTTCTGGGCGTGAATTTGAGCAATAGGAGTGCCAATCTTGGTGCACATTTCTAAGCAGACATGGCTGGATCAGCAGGGCAAGGCCAGGTGGTGCTGCTATCCACCATTCCTGCTAGTGCTGGCCTCCTTGGCTAGAAAGCAATGTGAGCTTGGTAGGGCCAACAAGATGGCATACAGCTGCTGATCAAGGCAGAGGGATCCCATGAGGTCTGAGGGAACTGTGAGCTATGGGAATTCATCATCCTGAATTGAAGTTACTGAACAAAGTGCATTAAAAACTTTGGGTAGGAGGAATCCAAGTCACCTCTTTTCAGCAGAGCAGTGTTATGAGGTTTGATTTCTTTTTCTTCTCTTTGGCCCACATCATCAACTTTATTGTTGAGCAGCCTGAATGGTTTCTGAAAGGCAGAGAAAGACCTGCCACCTTCTGTTCTCTTCAGATCCTTCTGATCTTTTCAGATGAGAAAAACCATCCAGCCTGCCCTGTGACAGCATCTTGCATAGGGGTGACGTTAAACCCAGCCAGGTCACCTTGCCTTGGGAAGAGGTTTCCAGAAACAGCTGGAGAGAATTATTTAAAGGCAGCTATCTGAGCTATTTAAGAAATCACCCTGGTGGCTGAACCATTGTCACTATTTTTGAGTACTTGCCTCAGCTGTGCTGGCTATTCCTCTGCTCCCTCGTCAACTCCTTTTTATTTCAGTTTGAGATGTTTGAAGTTCAGAGGCAGAGGGAGTGAAGTGCAGGTTGCTGGGCTCCACAGGAGAATCCTAGTACCTCAGACTCAACCCTTACTGCTGAACATGGGGCAAAAGGAAGGTACTAAAGAAAGATTCCTCCTTTCCTTTGCACACCTGTGTCTTAATGCATCTGTTGCTCATGTCATTGTTTTCATGGAGAGCCACTAGCTTATATGACGTCTGTGTCCTCTGCTGTACCCTACAAGTTTGCTTGCTTGCAAGTTGGACAAAAGTTGGCAATGCCTGCCCTGGCAACCTCCTTCTGGAGGATCATATGATGTTAAAGGAGATGTAAAGAGGACAACTCCATGAGGCAAAATCCGTCCCCTGGATAGAAGCCATTTATATAGCAATGGGAACAGCAAATACACTTACTTACCATTTATGTGCTGGCACTCTACTGGTGTAAGGCACATAACTGCAGGCCAGTCAAACTTGCCTCTGTGTTTGTTACAGCAGAGCCGCTTTTGTCTTTTAGTTAGAAAGGTTTTTTTGTGATTTGGGAGGCATCATCCCCTTCTGTATTCACAAAATTGTCAGGGTTGGAAGGGACCTTCAAAGATCATCTAGTTCCACACACAGCCCCTTCCCACCCCCCCCATGGGCAGGGACACTTGCCACTAGATCAGGTTGCCCAGAGCCACATCCAGCCTGGCCTTAAAAACTTGCAGGGATGGGGCTTCCACCACTTCTTTGGGCAACCTGTTCCAGTGTCTCACCACCCTTATCTAAACCTCCCCTTCTCTAGCTTGGATCCATTCCCCGTAGTCCTATCACTACCTGACACTCTAAAAAGTCCCTCCCCAGCTTTCTTGTAGGCCTGCTTCAGATACTGAACCACCACAGTAAGGTCTCCTCAGAGCCTTCTCTTCTCCAAACTGAACAACCCCAACTCTCTCAGTCTGTCCTTACAGGAAAGGAGCTCCAGCCTCATGGCCCTTCTCTGGACATGTTCCAGCACATCCATACCTTTCTTGTAATAGGGGCTCCAGAACTGGACACAGTACTCCAGGTGGGGTCTCATGAGAGCAGTTGTAGAGGCTGTATTGCTCTTCATGGGGTAGAAAATGGAAAAGGATGGGTGCTTGACCAAAAGTATCCTATTGATAAAGCAATCTTCTTCCATCTTTGGAGGAACTGAGTGAAGAATATTGTCAAACTCCAGTAAATGTAAGCACAAATTCACAGGATCAGAGAACGGTAGGGGCTAGAGGAGACCTCTGGGGATCATCTAGTCCAACCTGCCTGCTAAAGCAGTTTCATTGTGAGCAGGTTGCCCAGGATAGTGCCCAGACGGGTTTTGAAGGTCTCCAGAGAAGGAGACCCCACAACCTCTCTAGGTAGCCTGTTCCAGTGCTCCATCACCTTCACAGTAAAGTTCTTCCTTACGTTTAAGTGGAACTTCCTGTGTTCTGGTTTGTGCCTGTTATCCCTTGTCCTGTTAGTGAGAACCACTGAAAAGAAACTGGCCCTATCCTCTTGACTGGTGCCATTTAGCTACTGATCAGCCTTGAGGAGCTCTTCTTTCAGTCTTTTGCAGGCTAAGGACCCTCAGGCTTCTCAGCCTGTCCATAACATCCTCCTTGTGAGATAGAAATATATTCAGATCACAGCAGTTCCTTCCTGCCCCTCCTGCACTATTTGGGAGGGATTTCTTTAGATGCTTGTGCTTTGGAGAGGTTAAAAATTAATGCTAAACTCAGGTGCTTATGGAACTGTGGTCACAGAGCAGCGATGGGCAGGATCTGCATCTCTGAGCTGAGGTCTTAAGTCTTGTGGCTGTATCAGAAATTTGTCTTTCTACCGTGGTGAAGAATAGGTTTGAACCTGGACTTGCAAAGCTTGGTGGTGTTGTGCTGCTTAACACTTACAACGGGAAAAAACAAGCTATATTTCCAAGGGTGCTGTGTGCTTGGAGCTCCCAATGAACTCAGTTCACATTTTCCTTTTGAACCAGCTCAGCTGAAGGGTGAAGATGTCCTAGGTATTAACCACTTGCAAAGAATAAAATGCTTCATCCAGATTGTTTCATTTGTCGGTCATGGTGAATTCAGGAATTGCATCTTCAGGATGGTGATGTCTAGTGTTGGAAGTGCATGAGGTGAACTCACAGTTTATATAAATATAAATATATATATAAGCAAAAACTGATGGGGGACATTCTTTCAGTCTCATGTATGACATTGTAATTGTGTGGGGTTTAATGAACAGACCAGAGTAGTTACACTTAGTAATATTTGTTCACTAAAAAGGAAAAGGGGTGTTAAATCATTGTGTTCTTTGATGAATGGCTTGTACACTGAAGAATAAATTGAACAAACTGGCATAGAGCTCAGTGAACATGAAATCAGCTATTAGAAGAAAGCTTGTGAACAAATTCTGAGCCCGATATGCATCTTTTGATTAATGTCCTATCAATCATCCATAGTGGCTACCTTGGCTAAGTCGTGCTGTAATCATTCATGATGGCTTACAAGAACACTAGCAGGGACTATAGAGCTGCAATAACTGAATATTATTACTGATTTCTCCCTAACTCTTGCTGTGAACAATTACTGTTTTCACTACGTTTCTGCCTCCCTTTATTAAAAAGAATACAATGCAAAATGAAAAGAGAGTTTCTCAAAGACCAGTAAAATTCTCCCAGGGTATTCTTAATGATATTCTGTCCTAAACGGGCAAACTATTGTAATGCAGAATTCTCACCAGGAATAATAGTAATGTAATCACATTGAGCCTGTCTCTTTATGGATTGTAGTCAAACAGACAAAATGTATAGTCAGATTAATGAACACAGAATTTCTATAGAATTATTACTTAAAATGGTTGACGTTATTTTAGCTCTTTTTTGTATCACAGTATTCTCAGTTAATGCACTTAACAGCAACAGCAATTAAGGCTCCAGACTGTAAATTTGGATTAAATCCATCCTTTTGACATTAGAGGAAGCCTCAATTCTTAAAAGGTACTATGCTTCCACCCTTCCTTCTTAAATTTGATTGCTCAGTGTTTTGGTTTTTTAAGGAAAAAGAAAAAAAAGCCACCACTTTTTCTTTTTTTCCCTATGATTGTCAGGTATTTGCAAATGTTTACAGGAGAGCCTCATATTCCTGTGTGTGAAGATTTAGATCCACACCGTTTGTTTCTCAAGCGTGACACAAAGAATGCATTGGCACTATCCTCAAAATAGATCCTTAGCTGGCAGTGTAATTTCCTCCAAAGTCATTGTAGTCTGGGAAATGCTGTGGAGTAATGAAGTGATGACAGGTATTAACATGCATAATGGGCTTTAATAGACGTTTAATGTTGTTTAACTGGAAGAAGGAGAAGTGCTTTCCCACTGGAATATTTCTACATTGAAACTCATTGATCACCAATTTCAGAGGGGAAAGGTTAATCCATCAGTTTCTGTAACCAAACGGCACTGATGGAAATTCTTTAGGTGACATTCTGGATGAACTGAGCTTTCCATCTTTGCAAACAAATGAGTGATATGACAAGCATGGTGTTCAGAACACATTTAACCAATTGATTTTCTCTCCTCTTGTAATAAGATCTGGAGACATATGAAAGAGCGTAGCATGAGCTAAGATTAAAGGAGCTGCTTCATACACACGAACATAGGGGAACTGCATTATCAATAAAAGTACTATAAAACATGTAGGCACCCATTCTTTTTCTTTATATAAAGTTTGTTATTGCAATAAATAGTTGTTATTGAACTACTTGCCTTTTATTTCAGTGTTTCAGAATTTTATTTTGGTTGGCTTTCTGCGATTCCTTGGTAAATGTTACGGGAAGAATGTTGTGTTTTGTGGAATCATTTTTTCACTCACTAGTAAATTCGGCCAACTGTGGATTTAAAACCAAGATTTATCATCACCTGGGACACAAAGAAAGATACAAGGGGGAGGGAGGAAGGGACTTCAATTAATATAAATATATCGAATATGTTTTAAAGGTCTAATCCGTTCAGTTCCATACTGTAATGACCCTCATCTCTTTCCTCCCTTTTCCCTCCTTTTTCTCCCAAATTCAGCCCTGCTCTGAGTTTCACATACCCTCCCACACCCGTATCTCTCCAGCAAATGCATCAGCAAATTATAAGTCGTCAGCAAACCCTAGGTTCAGCCTTTGGACACAGCCCTCCTCTCATCCACCCCGCTCCAACTTTTCCTACCCAGAGACCTATTCCTGGCATCCCCAGTGTCCTGAACCCTGTCCAGGTCAGCTCTGGACCATCTGAGTCCACACAGGTGAGAGACAAGAAAAGAAACTTTTGCACCCTATTCATTTAAAGTAAATTAAATGAATTACTTTGTCTCAGTGGCAATTGATAACCACTGAGACCCTTGGGTAACAGTTTTCATGCAGCTATAGCATTTGCAGTCTCTTTTTTTATAAATCACAGAAGTGTACACATGGTTCCTGTTTGGTAACGAGCTCTTAAGTATTTCACTGGGCTGCAGCAGCTTCTCATCCCAAACTGTATCTCCTGGACCTTACACAGAAGCTTAATAGAGGTGGGGAGTAAGAAAAAGGGGGAAACCACATCAAAACACTGACATTTTAAAGTTTAGCAGTTTCACCTCCAAATCAGACTGACTGGAACTTCCACAGGATCATATCCTGCCTTCCTGACACAGGTAGGAGTAACACAAAGTGAGTAGCTCAGTCATAGAGGAATAAAGGAACTCAAAGAGGTTTGAAGGTGTTTTTTTCTCTTATTTATGCAAAATTTGACTTACTAAGTTTGAATTAATAATTTCAGTATTCTCAAAAACTGAGGCTGCACAGTGGTGAATCAGGTCTGTAATGTGGTGTTTATCACAGTTCGTGGTTTGTCTGTTATTAACTAGTGCTGTTTGTTTCCAGATGACCTCGGATAGGTTATTTATCAATCTGGAAGCTCTTTATCTTCTGGCTAGCTTTTATAAATGTAGAAGCAGAGCATGCTGCTGTAGGAAGTATATTGATTTTTTGTGGGGTCCATGCAAGTTCAGATATCTCTAAAAGATCTCTGGGTTCCTACAAGATCCATTTGCAGGTATAGCTAATGGTGGTCAGTCTAGCACAGCAAGAGGGAAACAAGATTCTGGCCTGTTTATGTCAGCAGTAGTTTTGCTATTGACTTGGAAGGATTCAGGACTTCATCTAGGATTTTTTGACTGTCTCACACCAGTGTTAAGTTTTTCTTCCTTTTTACCATTATAGTAAATGGACTAAAAGAGCTCAGATCCTGTCTGCAGATGTTAAGTGCAAAACTCTGAGTGTGAAAAAAAACATCTTTCTCTTGTGTTTATTTGAATAAGCACACGGTGGTTTTGCTTTTTGAAAGCTGCCTCTCTGAAGTTGTCATTGTGTGGAAAATCAAGTTCTTCCTACCCCTCCCTGGCCTGACAAAACCAGCATGGCTTTGTAGCAAGGAATTTCTTCAACTGCCCTTCTTCCTCCCTGCTCCATTACAAGGTTGAGTGACGCAGCTCTTCTACAAGTTGATACTATGCAATTGAAGCACAGTGTAATTGCATATCCAATGTAATTAACAGTGTAGCTGTTCCAAATAGAGCTGTGGAGTAGATACCGTGTATTCTTGTTTGGGGCTACACATTTATCACAATCTAATTTTGTCTTCTTTGGGGGGGAAAAAAATCCCCAACCTTGCTTGCAGCAGAACAAACCCACAAGCGAATCTGCGGTGAGCAGCACTGGAGATCCCATGCACAACAAGCGTTCCAAGATAAAGCCTGATGAGGACCTCCCCAGCCCCGGGGCAGGAAGCGTGCAGGTAGGACAGAGGGTTACACTCACAGGACTTCCATCTTGCTGCCTGAATAGGGAAAATCACCTTGCCTCTAGCACATGTTCTCAAGCTTTCTGCATTTTTGGGGCTCTTCATCTCCTGCACGCACACAAGGAGACTCAGTTCAGAGCAACAAGGGGTAAATAAGCATTGAGGGACTGCTGGGGTGCAGGGTCTGTTGCAGAATGAGTGCAGAGAGGAAGGAGGCTGATGGAGAAGTGCCTCTGATCAGTCAAGAGAGTGCTCAACCCTCCTCACCATGGAAAAGCAAATGAGGGTCTTCACTGAGAAGGTGTTTTCTGTTCAGCAAAAACACTTTGGCCACCATGACTTTTGCCAGTCCTTAGCACTGTACTGTCAGGCTCCAGTCTCTTCGTCCATACCAGTTAGTGCCACTGGTTTTAGCAGAGCAGCTCCTGAGTTACAGCGACTGTGGGGGGATGAGAATTAGGCCTCAGTCTGGTGAATGAATCCCTGAAAGCAAAGCAGGGATTACTCCTCCTTCAGCAGGAGTACGTAATCTGAACCAAATTGTTCTGCTAACATCTGACTGTTACCCTCAACAAATAACCATCTGGGGAGAATGAGGCACCTTGAGGATCTGAAGGTGAAAAGTGAAAACCCCAAATTAAGCAGTTTCTGGCCCTGCTCACCCCTTCCTTGCACACATTATAGGCAAGCATAGACTAACCAATAGCCTGAAAATTCCATTTGCTCTTGAAAGGTTTTAGTGTGCAAAACTGTTCTGGGGATTAACAATGAAAACTCACTTTGGATTATTGGTGATCCAGTTGGTATCTAACCCTAGTACTAAAGTCAAATTCCAGTTAATTCAACTGTAGTGAGCAGTGCCTTTTTCACTAGTCGTGTCACTGAATAATAAGGGGCAAGCATATAAGTAACAGGCTGCTTAAGTGTAGGGTGAGGGAAGCAAAGCCTTTTTATTATTTGCTTTCAACTAAAATGTAGAGAGATCTTTAAATGTTAGAGAAATTCTCTGCAATGAGTACTTCTGAGGAGGAATGGTATATTTTACATCTATAGTCTGCAAATAGCCTGGCTTATTAGGCCTGTTTTGGCCTCCTGTATTTTGGCATATGTAGTGGCATAGTGAACTAAGAGTAAAATAATCCCCCCTACCCCCGCCACATCATCTTTCTTTGACTGCTGATGTTATTCATGTTTTTCCTCCTCAGTTTCAGAATTTCCTCTCCCCTCACCCCTGTGTTTTTTTTCCTCTCACCAGGAACAGCCAGAAGGAATGACCCTGGTAAAGGAGGAAGGGGACAAAGATGAAAGCAAACAGGAGCCTGAAGTGGTCTATGAGACAAACTGCCACTGGGAAGGCTGTTCCCGGGAGTTTGACACTCAGGAACAGCTAGTGCATGTAAGTTAATGATATTCAGGAACTGGGTTTTAAAACTACGTGACCTTTTTCATGGGGGTTGAGTTCTCTTGACCCTGTGCTGAGTCAAGTTTCTTAGCTAACAGTGCTGCAAGCTGGAGAGGGGTTTATGAGTTTCTGAGAATAAAGAAAACTTGGAGCCACAGTGCTTGACCTGTTCAGTCAGCTAAAGCTTAGTGTAAAATTCAATAAAGTCTTCAATAGAGATTGTAATGGCTCTGATCCTGTAAGCCAGCAAAGGCTATTTTGAGTTAGAGACTTTGATAGTTATTGAGTACTAGTAAGCTGGACACGAATTATTATTAACCTTTAGCCAAGTTTGATTCTTTTCTCCCCAGAGTGACTGTAACAGTAGAAATGGGTGAGGGGAGTTCTTCTCCCTCCCAGAGGGGGATTTTGGTATCAATTTACTGTTGTGTGTAAACTGAAGGGGGTTATTTGGCTAAATACACAGAGACTCAGTTGTTGCAGTCTTGTTAGCAAAAGGAGACTGTGTGGTCGTCTTTATGCTACACCAGGAAGTAGTATCTGCCTTGTTTTTTCCTCTCCAAAAGAAATTAGTTTTTACTGTTTCATACTGATGTAAGATAGAAAATGAAAGATCAAAATCCAGAATATCATCTAACAAGTACAATCCTCCCCATCCTTTTCCAACACTCTTAGAAAGCAGCACCTCTTAATTACCAGCATCATAGAACATATCAAATATTCTGAAAAACAAAAAAGGAATTCTTACTATGGATTAAAGAGGAACATCTTCAGCATGTTGAAGATGTTGACTAGTTGTGTCAGCATCATACTCATTGTAGAAAACTGTTTACTTCCCTGGAGATCATGCAGAATTTATTGCAAAAATCTGGCCTGTGCTACTGAAATATCTTGTTGGAAAATGTACTTCTCCACCCAAAGTACATTTAAAAACCCCACTACCTATTTCCAAACACTATCCAAAATATTAAGCTCATGCTGCAAAGCTGCCTATAACAAAACAGTGCCAGCTTTCACTTGCTGTGTTAGAGCCTCTTATGTTGCAGTTACTTATTAAGATGTCTTTTCAGTTCCTTGTTATTATTAGTCAGTAATAGTAACAGCAATAATAATAACAATGATACTACTACCACTACTACTACTACTAATAATAATAATAATTGAAGGACTGTCAAAACCTATAAGAATGGCCAAAATCAGATGTGTTTTAAAAACCCTTTGAACACATTTTGCACAAAAAATTCCCTAACACTTTATTAGGACAAAATGAAATATGTGGAGAGACTCTTGGCCTGTCACAGTGTCCTTTTGGGAGGCAATGCCATACAAACGGCTGCTGCAGAAGGTTGGGACTCATTTAAGGGACCAGGTGTCAGTCTTGCAGTTGATTCTGTGCAAACAGACCAGTTGACATCATCAGGGGCTCTGCAAAGGCAGTCTTTATGGCTGCTAAGAATTGTAAGGCTGAAGCTTTACGATGCCTGACAAACCTTTCTCAATATTCAGAAATTATCCCAGTCATGACAATAAGTCATTCACATGAAAATACATGAAATAAAAGAGACATTCAGGAAAAAAGGTGCCTTTGGTAATGAAGAAAAGAAAGAGGATTTTTTGATGTTTCAGACATAAAATTAAATTGAATTCCACTGTGTTTGTTAGCTAATAGCTAATGTTTTGTGGTGTCAGGTGAATTAAATTGACAGTGTGATAGTTTTTTTTACTTTTGATAAAAATTGCATTTGTTGTTTCTGGTGTGATTTTTTTTTTTTATAGTGAGTCAGACTGTTCTAATAAGGGATCTACAGCAGGGCTGCTCTGAAAAAAAAATGTATTTTTTTACCTTCTGCACAAGGGCAACATCAGAAATGGGTTTGTCTAGACATGGAAAAGGACTTTTTTTTTTTTTTTTTTTCTGATACAACGAATTCTTTTTGGTAAGTCCCAGGATTCAGATATGTTATGATGTCATTTAAGATTGCAAGGTGCACGTCCTGACTTGATACCCTGAAGACAATAAAATCATCATTGCAGCCATCACATTCAAGCAGCACAAATTGCTCTGTAAGAGTCAGTTCTGGAGGCCAGATTTGTGATTTCCTGTGTTGCTCTAACAGAGCCCTGCTGTGGGGACCTGAGCAAGTTATTTTTGTCCAGAATTGCAAAGTGCTTTAGCCATCAAACTCTGTTGGAATGGCTGGCCCTTCAGGTCTGTCTCCCCCTCTTTTCACCTGCCCTTGATTGCCACAGCTCTTCGATGTCCACCTGCAGTAACTAGGGACATTTAATCTGGGTCTCTCTCAGTCTTCATGGGAGGACAGTCCTGGTTTGGCTTAGGTGTGTGACTCTGGCAGAAAGCTTTCAATTCATAAGCATCAGCTTAGTCATTAAAAATCTCCCCACTCAGGAGGCCTCCTACCCTCCCCTAAACCAGCTCCCTAGGCTTTGGGAGCTCATCTGGGAAGAGGAAACTTGTAAAATGTAGAGTTTCAGAAAAAAGACCTAAGAGGCTTCCTTGTACATCCTGATAAGGCTAAATTTTCAGCATCTACACAGGCTAGCAGTAAGTCTTTTCATGTGGTTTTTTTTTTCAGGGGAATAAAGCTGCTGTTTGTAGCCGTAGATAATAGGAAGATATCAAACCCAAAACATCCAGTGGCACAGACTGTTATCCTAGATTTGTTATCCCAAAGCACAGGAATTGTAGAGGACCCTGCAGTGTTTAGGGAATAAGTAGAAGTATGTTTTGAACTGTTTGTTTTGTTTCTTGAGGGGAGGTTGGGTACCTCAGTGTGAATTCTAGCCACGCCAGGCTAGGCAGAGCTCAGGAGATTTTTCTTACAATACCCAGGGCACACATAGGATGTGGACAAAAGCACAAACGCATCTGTTATGAAATACAAAACTTGGCACATATGAGTTTGTATATATTCAGGTTTCTCTCTCTCATGAGGATGGCTTTATTATCTTTTGGGAATGATGGGACTCTACTTGCTTTGAAATCAGCGGTAGGTGAATCAGATTCTAGCCATATCTGCATTACAAAGTGAGGTGTGAAATAGCACAGATGCAGTAGTAAACACAAATGTCATCTCTGTCTGAAAGTGTGGTGTAGCTTTAGAGCAGGCACTGCCGTCTCGGGCACAGTGGTCAGCATTTGATGGCATTTTTCTCCGTTACTTTCTGTATCGAGGTCCTGCTGTTATTAGTGTAAAATGCAGGCACTGTCTAAAGTGTGTGTAGGCCCCAAGAGTTTGTGTTTTCTGACTGCATTTATGAACGCAGCCTGGGCTGCTGTGAGTAAATAATTGAAAAACTACGTAAAAGAATGGTTATTGACCCACCCAGAGGGTCTGACACCAAAATGCTTCTGGGGCCGGAGCTCTTATTTTCAAGCAATTCGTGCCACTTAGAATTCAGCATGGTTACATTTTCATGATACATGCACCAAAAGGCAAGGTATTAAACCGTTCAGAATCTCTGCCTTATTTATAGCACCTATCCATCCTCCCCCACCCCTCCTCTTACAGTTAATAGAAAGATTCATGATTCTTCATGGTTGTCTATCTAGCGTCTGACAGTACCGACTACCCTGCTAAAGCAAGTCACTATCTATAATTGATATCCTTCTAAGGAATAGGGTACTGCCTGCAATTGAAGAGCTTTGCTGAAAGCTCTTAAATCCTGACAAGTTCTGCCCTTGTTCTGGTTCAGTCACTGAGCTGCACTGCTGGGATCCCAGGGTTGTTTGAAGTTGGTGCAAAAGGGGTACGTGAGTTGCACCTTAGCAAAGCACGAAGTCAAAGAGAGCCACATTAGAGCCACCACTACATTGGCCCTACCAGGTAGTCTTATTTACAGCACTCCTGAAAAGATTGCTTACATTACTGTTGGAACGTGTGTATTACAGGCTTCTTTCTTTCCCTGCTGCTGCTTCTTAAAGAAAAAAAAATTTAAAATCTTATTTATTTTAAAGCCTCAGTTTGCTGCTGGGGTCTTTATCATTCATTCAGCTGTTTAATTAATTTCCTGCCCAGCGAGATATTATAATTGGGCTTAGCTGAGCTCAAGTTTGTTTTAAATATGTGATAAATGCACTTGAGCACCCAGAAGCTAATAAGATATTGTATACTTTTATAAATCTGCTTTTTGTTGCAGTTTGTCTTTTTTTTTTCCCCCAGAAATGAATTTAAGAATAAAATATTGCAGAGAGGTTAGACACTAAAGATAAAAGTTTATTTAAGAAAATTATCCTTCAAGGAAATGACTGAAGTTATTGTTAAATATTAATACAATGCCAATCAGAAAAACATAATGCTGCCTATTTCTCATGCCCCTTGCTGTGTAGCCTTGATGATAATTATTTTTTATTCAAAAAACATGCTTGAAGAACTGTAGAACTATTTTTGTTAGTGTTTTCTCCCTAATTGTACAGCAATAAAATTCTCTCATTGTTGTTACATTTGATTAGATGAGATCAAAAGAGCCCTGCATTGACAGCAATGGCTTACATTCAGGTTTTCATTTGGTGAGGTTTTCCTGTCTCTTTGATGGCATTTTAGTTGCCAAAGCCCTGGTGACTGGAACACTCCCCTGGCAATTCCTGGGTCATCTGCTGTAATTGCAGAACCAGAGAATGTAATGGTAGGGGTTGGAAGGGACCTCTGAATATCATCTAGACCAATCCCCTGCTAGAGCAGGATCACCCAGAGTAAATCACGTAGGAGCATGTCCAGGCACGTTTTGAATGCCTCCAGAGACCACACAACCTCTCTGGGCAGCCTGTTCCAGTGCTCTGCCACCCTCAAGGTGAAGAATTTTTTCCTTATGTTTACCTGAGAACTCCTGTGTTCCAGTTTATGTCTGCTGCCCCTTGTCCTGTCACTGGACACCACTGAGAAGCCTCTGGTGCCATCCTCCTGACACTCAGCCTTTAGGTATCGATCAGCATTAGTGAGATCCCTCTCAATCTCCTCTACTTCAGGCTAAGCAACCCCAGCTCTCTCAGTCTTTCCTCATAAGGTAGGTGTTCCAGTCCAGTAATGCTTCACCAGGCTTCATTAGTCACACCAGAGGAAGGTTTCTTCTGTTTCTCAGGTACCTATGTGCACCCAAGATAATTGTGGTGCACTGAAGATACGGAGAAGAGCCATTAGGTGGCATTACCTGATTTGAGTTCCTTTGTCCTTCACTCCTGCTGAAGAGGATAGGTTCAGCTCTGACTAACAGAAGTTGGACAGCAGTCCATGGAGACCTGTGTAAGACCTGGGCTGTACCCACAGCCTGCCTCAGGTTTTGCAGCATCTGTGGTGGATAGGAAGTGCATAGATCAGTGATGTGCACCTCAAAACACTTAAGAATGTGTCTGATGGGGGGTGAGGAGTACACCACTAAAGAACTAAACCTCTTTGCAGTGAGTGATTTCCCTGCTCACTGCTAGGGGGGTTGGACTAAATGACCTTTAAAGGTCCCTTCCAACCCAAAGCATTCTATGCTATTGAGTTCCCAGAAATAAGGACACTCAAAGTCTCGTTCCCTCTGTTACCATGCTGCTTTTTGGCTTGTGGCTTCCTCCTCAGCTCCTCTCCTGTACCAGAGTGGCAGGTAAAGACTGGAGAGAGCTTCACCTCTCTTCTCTATAAAAACATCCAACTGCAGTAGGAGAATAAGCCAGGTTAGAGCAGTTCCCCTGAGTAATAACTGTGGTGGCAGAGCTGTAAATTACCCCAAGAATCATATTGCCCACCACTGGTAGGAGGAGAAACTGCCTCATGAGCAAACAGCCCTGGGCTGCCAAAGGTGCTACTCAGAGCTGTGTGAGTAGGCATCTAGGGCTGAAAGGAGGCAGTTACAGCTACCCTGATGGCAGGTTGCCTTTCATGCCTTAGCAATTTCTTTTCTCTGGGTGCTGGAGGTGTGCTTGCAAACAGGTTGTGACACAGGTAAGGTCCCAGCTACAAGAAGCAGGTCCTTTCACAATTCCAAAGGGGTGCAGTGCTTCATCCCAGACAGTGTGCATCTCTACATAGCTGCAGGGATTTATTTATTTTTTAATTCTTCACAGAGGCAGTTCTCAGTGCTTTTTCATTACGGTTTATTTGGCTTCAGCACAGTAACACAGGGAGTCTTCAGCCCATTCGCAGGTTCATTGTGCATGGCACTGACAGCTACTGCCGTGAAAGGTTCAGAAATGTTTCCTTTAAATTGAAAAGAATAAGGAATAGATAAGAACATGAAATCCATTATAGTAATCATTTTTTCTTGACAAAAGGGGAGTGTTTTGCGTACAACAGCAAAGGGGTTTTTCCTGGTGGTTTTATTCTATTTCATCTTGCCTTATTTTTCACTCTTTGGGGTCTGGACCCTAATCTATATTTGGAGAAGCAATGTCATGAACAAAAAAAAAAATATTCTCAAGAGAGACAAGCCCAGGGCGTGGGCTAAAGGTTGGGACAACATGAAGAAGGCAGGGAGTTCTTTCAGAGGCAAATAAGTACCATATTTTTATTTCAAATGTAATTGTATTCCAGGTTTTGGAGGTTGATGCTTTCTTGGGGTTTTGCCATATTTGTAAGCACCTAGAAAAACTGAGGTTTGATTCTCAGCAATGACTTCAGAATCACCATGACACAAGTAATTCCAATGGGTTGGAAAAAACAAAACGAGAGGATGCATCCAGACTTCTCTTGTGCTGGTTTAAGGATTGGACTGGGTCGTCTTTGGCAACCAAATACATTCTGTGATTCCCTGTGGTGTCCAGTGACAGGGCAGGGGGCAATGGACATAAACTGGAACCAGAATAATCCACATAAACATAAGGAAATTAAATCTTCACCTTGATGGTGGCAGACCACTGGAACAGGCTGCTAAGAGAGGTTGTGGAGTCTCTCTCTCTGGAGGGATTCCAAACCCACCTGGACCTGTTCCAATGTGGTGATCTTGCTCTAGCAGTGGTGTTGGACTAGATGGTTTTCAGAGGTCGCTACTAACACCCACCTGTGATTCAGTGTGTGATTCAGTGATAGAAAGGTTTTTTTTCCAGTTTTTGCATCCCCTTGGTGTATTTTACCTTTGTGGCTGTGAGGGAACAAGATGGAGGGGAGAGAGATGAGAGCAAATACTCAGGAGGAACATCTGTCCAGCAGTTCTTAGATTTTGAAATATCTTCTTCATTGCCTGTTTAAAGGCTGAGTTATAATTAAGACACCACGTTACTGTGCTGGATCTGCGTCTGCTGAAACCAGAGTTGTGATCTGTGCCAAAATGGGAGCAATTCATTTCACAGCAGAGGACAGCCAGTAAGCAGATCTGTGCCCCTGAGGGCAGGTTCATTCTCTTGGATTCCATGTGGATACCTAACACAGACCTGTTTAAATGAAGCAAGTCTTTTACCCACCATCAAAGGTAACCATGTAAATGTCAGGTTCTAACTAGCTGCAGACAGACTTCGCTGCTGCTCCATACCCTCACTCTGTGCCAGCCACCTCAGTGCCCTGTGCCTTCCAGCGGCGTGGAAAGTCAGCACTGCTGCTTAGGGAAGAGGTCTGATTCACTCTGGGCTTCACCCACAGGCCAGCTGTGCTTTGGCTCAGGTCCTCTTAAGCACTTCCCCTACCTACAGTCTGGCTTTTGATGAATCCTAGAGAAGGGGAAAAAATAAAGTGGGGATTTCTTTTTTTTTTTTTTTTTAATAGAGAAAGGTTTACAAAAAATAAATCCACCCTAATCTGTGAAGTATTAAAAGGGGATTTAGAGAGAGAAATGTAATCACTTTTTAATTTTAATTCCTCTGTAATTAGTTTTTTTTTCCACAGCATTAGCAAAACTTGTTGTTCATCTGCTGCTACTAAGGCTGCTGTTCCTGAAGTTGCCAAAGTCATTGTCTTTGAATTGGTTTCCCTGAAAGAGGTTGCTAATCTGGGACATGTCCTTTAAATAGCACTTCTTTTGCACTGTTGTGGCTAGGGATGGGCAGAGTTCCTCCTGTCCCCAAGAAGTTACTCTTGTCATTTAGATTGAAATTGTAACAAGTGGGCACTTGAGTTGAAAGGGCTGTGCATGTCAGGGAGCAGCTTGGCCTCTGCCTATGCTTGTAATCACAAAGCACTCCTTAGGTGTTCTGTGAATATACAAACTCTTTTGAAGTATTTATTTTTGCCTGAGAGTTCAGCTGGTGAATTCTTCCAGGTTAGTGATGTTTTATGGGTGAGTACCAGTTCTGGGAAGAAGTATAGGATAAGAAGCTGCCAGTCAGGTCCCAGGTGAGCTGCAAATCAAGTTGGCTCTTTGGCTTCTGACTCTTGTTGGCAAATCATGGAGAAGAGATAAAGTCCATGCCTGTTTTTTTGGCTGCCTTGCTGCTGCAAGGAAGGTTGGGCTTGTGCACTGACTCAGAGTAACTTTCAGTCCTGACCAATGGGCCGGGACAAAGCAGATTCACCTGCACAGAGCTGTAGTTTCTGTGCAGCTTTTTCCTGCCTTACTGCTCCTGAATTGAGTGATTTGCTGTGATGGAGCCTCTGTTATTACAGCGAACCAATGGAAGATCTAGCTTGAACCTCTGGAGTGCCCTGTTCGGTGTGGTCTCTGCACTGCTTTTGTTGCAGCTCATCTCTTTTGTGCAGCCTATCTCCATATCTTTGTGCTTTTTAGGCACCCATATTCTACCCAGAAGGTTTTCCAATAGAAACCTGATGCCTGGACGAACAGAAATGTTCGAGTGCTAGTCCAGCTAGGGCATGTTGAGGTGCTTTTAATCAGACAGAAGCAGCAGATCAGCATGTACCAATGGAGGCAGGGGCAGGTGTGAGTGCCACTTTTGCATTTGGTTTGGAATGGGATGGGCTGTATTTTTGCAGGCTCTTTTCTTTGCATAACCTCTTAATAGAAAGGAAAAGGAAAACAAGATGAGCTTTTTGTCGTGGTTGAACAAATTTAATGTTTTCCAGTGCTTAAACTTTCATGTGTGACTTTTCTTCAAGGAGTCAGGTACCTAATCTGTGAAATGAATGGGTGGTGGTTTTGTCAGGAATGGGTCCTCTGGTGGCTTGCACTGTAGGTATGAGGGTGTGCATGGACCATTCTTACGTGTGTCGCAGGGCTGAGATGCTGCAGTTCTCCGTGAGATAAAGTAGTCAAGCTGAAAATGAAACAAAGCTCTAACTGTATCCCTCCTTGTGTTTAGCAGAGATAAACTACAGTGGAGTCTCAATGCTGCTCCATTTGGCTTCTGGCAGCAGCTTTAATTGGTAAAATGCAGATTTTTTTTTGATCAAGAGAGGATTATTCTTGTTATCAGTCTGGAGCATCTTATTTCAAGATGAAAAGGCTTTGCTGAATTACAGATGCCAACATTTTTGCAAAGCACTTTGGCGATTGACATCTCAAAGAGAAAGTATGATTTATTAGCCTATAATGGCTAACACTGAGCACTGGGCTAGGTCCCACTGATTGGCGAAATTGCTTAATATGAACTGCCTTTTTGTGTAATTCAAACCCCAGGTTTTTCAAATAAACTTAGAACATAAAGTGTATGAAACATTATGTACCAGGAAAGGGAGAAGGCTGTGTAGCTAAGAAGAAAAGAAAGGTGAAGGAAGAAAGAAAAAGAAAGAAAGAAGGAGAAAGAAAAAAGAAAGACAAAAAAAAATCAGAGAAAGAAAGATCTCCTTCTAAATCCATCTTGGTAGTGCTTTTTTACAGTAGTTTGGCTGATCTGTTGGCAGGGTAAAGATTAATAACAAGTCTTGTCGCTATCAGTACCTGCTTGTCGATTCTCTGTAACAGGGCTGTCTGTTCAGCATGGAAATTATTGATTAAATAAAAATTGCTATTAGATTGTGATGTGATCCATAATCACAAACAATGGTGGACATTCCTCTTTCAGATCCCAAGCCATGCATCAAGTTTTTCCTTGCAGTAATTTATATTGTGCTGACACTCGCACCCATTAGGCTTTTATCCTCTCCTACATGTGTCAAGAAAGCGCTAAAAGGAAGAACAGCAGCAGCACAGCAGCAGGTAGGCACTCACTATGTTTGCAGAGAGAGGCACAACACAGCTAAGTCCATCCTTTGCTTCACTCTGCCTCAGCAGTGATTTCTGCCAGTAAGGGCAACACCCCTGGAATTCAGGAATCTTTATTCAGAGTGTTTAAGTGAGGGCAAGAGCTTGCTCCACAAGTATTTGCACCTAGAACACTCACTGTCTTTTTTTCACAGATTCACAGATTGCATCGGGTCGGAAGGACCCTCAAAGATTGTCTTGTCCAACTCCCCTGCAGTGAGCAGGGACACCTCCAACTAGATCAGGCTTTTCCTTCTGTTGTTTCCTTAGCACTGGTTTTATTGAAGATCCTTGTTTAAGGTACAGTGATAGGTAAGCCCTTGCTGTCATGACAAGTGTGGAAAGTGAGATTCAGTATGGTTTTGGGGGGGGTTGTTTTAGTGTTCTGGAGTGCAAAAGACAAGTGGCTTTCATGTATTTAGCTCTGATCCTTCCTAATTTGAGGAATCCAGGATTGGAGTACTTCACTTAAGACTGCATCACTTCAGGCTGAGTTAATTAAAAAGACAGTATCTCGTTCTTTATAGCACATGTGAGCAAGGTGTACAAACTTTCTTCCTTTGTGAGAGCCTTTGACTAAAACTAGAGGAAACTTAGTCAAAATGTTTTTGAGAGTTTGACTGTTTATGGGACATATGCCCAGACAGCTTCTTCATCCCTTTTTCTCAGAAGACCTTAAACAGTGTCTATATGTCAGAGCTGATCAGCTGCTCTGGCTGCTATGGATAGGCATCCCTGTGGCTCTGGACTGTGCTTTGGAAGTCTTCTGCCAGTTACCAGCTCAGGGCAGGATTGCTGCAAGTGTTTTGCCCCTCTGTAGAAGAGCTGAGAATACATAAGTTTAACACACTATAGGTATTCAGTGATGTATTTCTTTTTCTTAAAGTTAGTAACTTAAAGACTTAATCCTTTAAACTGTTATCAGTGGTAATTGTGTATTTCTGTGTCCCCCTACCATTCAGGTGTTTTTTGCATATCTTTTTTGTACATAAACTATTAGGGTTAGTATTACCACAGAAAACCCAGAAAACCCTACCTGTACTGCTTGACCACTTGCCACATTACACCCAGCTTAAAAAGTGTTTAACAGTGAGCTTAGCTTACTTCATTATGCAGGGCAAATAGGAAGTTTTCAGGCTTGGCCACTGTCATTTAAATCAAGAGACCACTTCATTTTGCAAAGCCATAGCATGTGCCTCCAGTGCAGCCACTTTCTCTGTGTGGATCAGAGCCAAAGGATTACCAGCCAGGAAATTAATTGCCAAGGGGATTCTGACACTTAGTAAAAGAGCCTGAACAAAGAAGTGTGGTTTGTATCACATTCTGGAGGCACCAGGCTCCAGCTCAGACAGTTTTTGGATGAGAGAGAGCTGCAGAGATTCAGAGCTTCCCTTGGATTTACTCTTAGAGACTTCTAGGGTTGACTGCCAGTGTGAGTGCATCCTGTTCAGGTGCTACAGCGGTATACAGGAGATGAGATGAATCTTGGCGATAAACCAGACTGTTGAGGATTGATCTTTAGTTACTAGAAGATCCTGTAAGTTCACTGCTAGTCAGTTAAAGTTAGTGTGTGGAATGCAAGAAGGAAAAATTTTTAAAAGTGTGTTAAGTGACGTCCCCATGTTCTACTGAGAGATCCTGTGCAGGTTTCATTCCAAGAGCTCAAACATATGTCTGTAGCCTGGCTACAATGTAGGGCTGCCTATGGAGTATACAAGAGAACAGAAAATGTTACCCTGTGGCAAGGGAGAGATGAAAGACAAAGTATTTCTCTGCTGTTCCTTGGAGCATCGAGCGTGATGTCACTTCTAACATGTGACAGAGACCATTGCTAGAATGTGAGAGGGGTGACCAAGCCTAACATGGATGTGAAAGGTAAATTCTGAATGGATGTCCAGTGGAAAAAAGCTGAGGAAGGTCTCAGAGGAGCAATGAACTGCTGCTTGTTAGAAATCTTCCTTTGAGGTGTTAGGAAGGAAGTGCCTCAAATACCTCTTCCATTTCTGTTGTGATGTCATGGCTTTAACACACACTGATGATTCTGTCACCCCTGATGACGGGTTAATTCTACCAGGACCTCCTCTGTGATGGAACAAATGTTGAAACATTCATCACCTAGCAGGGGTTTTGGTAATATTTATCACTGCCACCATTTTTCTTTGTAGTTCATTTGGAAAATGGTGTGTGTTTTTAAGGCACTACATTCCCAGCTTCCTTAGGGTGTTTTTTTTTTTTTTTGTGTAAGTCATGGCAAAAAGTGAGTCAGGCATTATCTCCTAATCTGAACTGCAGCTTTTGTAGATTATGTATAAGGAAACACTAAGTGCACTTACTGAATAAAATCCTGCTATTGAACAGTCCCTTTCTGCAGACAAAGCATTGGTATTTTTATCATACAGACAACTTGAATGGGTCCATGGAGCAAGCATAGGACCCTCTTTTAAAAAAATAATTTAAAAAAATGTACTGATTGATTTAGGCAGAAATATTCTGCTGAGGAATTTCTTTTCTTTTGTTCTAAGTGGATTGGTATTAGCTGTTCTGGAACCATTAACTGAAAGGAGAAGAGAATGCATGGGTTTACAACACCTGGTCCAAGTTTGAACTAAATGGAGTGCATGTTGTGCAGCAGGTCCTGTCTGCATGCTTAGTGTTAGGGCCATGTGCTTAATGCAGCCTGAAGAGCAGATCCTGACATGTACCTTGCTGTTTTGCCCTGTGAGGAGCATAGGATTTTCAGTAAGAGGAGGCAACTGTTCCATTTTTTCTAAGGGTCAAGTATTCTGCTCACTTCTGTGTAGATAGGTGACCTGCTGGACCAGTCTGGGAGTTTGGAAGACTTTCTAGTTGAAGTGGTAACATTTTTAGCTTTTCTGTTTGTCTTGATGTCTCTGTTCATAGAATTACAAATTGGCTGATGGGATTAAGTGGTTTGTCTCTGCTAATATAAAATAATATAAAGCTGCTGTAATCTATGGTTACATTTTAACTTAAAGAGCCTGCTTGCAAGGTATTTCCAAACTTCAAGGCCAGTGTGTATTTTTTCACAGAATTCTATCATTAAAGACATACCATTTTTTGTAAAACAGCTTTGGCTTTTTACATTCATTCAGTGCAGAAGAGTTAGAATATTTCGATGGGTGCTTTGTTACTTCTATTTTTTTTCTCCTCTAGGCATCTTTACTGTTGAGCTTTTATTTCTTGGCTCCACCAGTTTGGTCTGTGCTGTGGAATGTAAAGATTAGAAATCCCTTCCATTTTATTTTCTTGTGAACATGCCCTGCTTTAAAGGAAAATGTTATTCCTTTGGGCATAGTTTGAACCCCCAGCTCAATAACTAACAAGAAGAGCTGCTAAAGCCCTGCTGCACCTGAGAGTTGAGACTGAGGGGAGACCTTCTCACACTCTACATCTCCCTGAAAGGAGGATGTAGTGAGGTGGGTGTTGCACTCATCTCCCAAGTAACTAGTAATAGGACAAGAAGAAATGGCCTCAAGTTGCATGAGGGGAGGCTTAGGTTGGATATTAGAAAAAATTTCTTTACCCAAGGAGTGATCAGGCATTGGAATAGACTGCCCAGGGAGGTGATGGGGTCACCATTTCTGGAGGTGTTCAAAAATGTGTAGACATGGCACTCTGGGACATGGTTTAGTGGGCATGGTGGTGTTGGGCTGACAGTTGGACCTGATGATCTCAGAGGTCTTTTCCAACCTTAACAACTCTGTGAGTTCAGTGTGCGTGGACCCAGTCGAATGTAATGTGCTCCAGGCTGCTGTAAGAGCCTGTGTGAGCAGAGCAGCTCACAGTGCCAAGACCTGTGCCTCTCTGCCAGAAGCAGTGGCTGGAATTTATCAAGGCTGAGCAATATGAGGGAAGAACAGTTAATTTCAAGTCTAATATATACAGCAGGTCTGATTTCCATTGAAGTCAGTTGAATTACAGTGACAGGAAGGAGCCCTCTATAGATTTTTGTCTTCATCAGCAATTTGGGAAAATGTCCAAAATATTTAGTTCTCCTGCCTCATGTGCTTCTTACTGAATCAGAATGGTATTTTCTTTCTTCACACTATTTGCAAATAAAATGAAATACCTTATTGTAATGCCTCTCTATGATGACTTCTTCCTCAAATGTGCTGGCAGGAGTCCTCTGTGGTCTTTGCCAGTGAGAAAAACCTAGAAGCAGAACACATGCTTTTAAGTGTGCTACACTAACATCTGTAGCAGAGCTCAGTGCCAGGCTGTTCAGGTTTGGGGTTGTTGGGGTTTTTTTAAGGTAAGGCGTGTTTCTCGTGTATGTTTTTGTTACAGATTTTACACAGCTCTATGTGAGCTCAGGTTTGTAAAGAAGGAAGTCTGCTATTGCTTGTGTACTGTGCTGCCTGTCAGGGAGTTTAACTTGGTTTTCCTGGAAATCCTGCAGCAGTTGCATGTAAAATCAATTTTTATCCCTAAGTACAAAGATCATGAAGCAGAAAATTTTGAAGTTAAGCCTCAGGAGGCTTTCTCTCCTTCTGTATTCAGTCACTCCTAGAAGGTACTAGACAGTGCATTTTCTAGGCAGCATCCACTAGTAATCTCAGACCTAGTGGAGGGCAGGTGTTTGGTTTTAGGCTGGTTGTTACCTTCTTCCCCATTCAACTGTAGGAAAACCCCTGTACTTGTTTGTGCACTGCTGTGTTGACTAGGGTGAGAGAGGAGTGTGTAACAGGTTTGTGAGGAATGAGGAGCTCTTTGCAATGAACACCTCCTCTCCGGTGAGCTTATGGTGAGAGCTAACGTTGCATCTCCTTGCATAGAGATGTTTCCTGAAGGCTGCATCTCAAACTGTAGCACTCCTGCCTGTGGCCAGCTTTCATAAAGCCTGTGGGGAGAGTCTGCATCTGTGTGTGATGGAGAAAGGAGGAAGGAAAGCAGGCAGAACAGGCTGTGTATAGGATTTGGGGGAAGATCACCTTCAGTCACTATTGCATTGTAAAGGCCAACATCACGGATTCATCACTTAAACCTCTCAGCAAGCCACCTTTGTTTAGTCTCTTCTTCCAGCCCTGGCCTTCTGAGTCAAGTTTGAATTCTTTATCACTGGTGCATGCTTACCCTTGGCTTTTTTCTCCCTCTGCTCTTCTTGCTAGTTTGTCTTGGGTCTCGTAGTTTATGCTGTAGACACCAAGTCACTCTACATTTTTCTCATGTGACATTTACACAGAAGGCAGGTAAAACGTGGGTGTAATACCAGGAACCCAGATGTGAAGAGCATAAAAAACAAAAAGTAAAAAGTGAACCAAACATGGATATGTAAGGTTATTTTTCTTAACGTGATTTCTGTGTGTTGCTGAAGTCTTGGTAAAGGTGGAAGTTGTAATGAGATTCTGCCAGTCAGGTTGGCTTTTCCAAGAGGGATTACCCTCCAGCAAAAGGCTTTCTTGCTCTTAACAGTTGCATGCTCAGTGTAGCTCTCAAACTGTGTCTGAACCTGCACAGTTTGCACCAAGAAAGATGCTGGAACAAGTGGAAGCTGGGGGAGTGTTTGCCAGTGTTAATGTACTGGTGTGGGGCATAGAATGCAAACAGCTGTGCAGAGTAGCATGCTGCAGAGGAGGCTGCCAGAACAGGGAGATAATGCAGACAGCAGACAGGTAGGAGAAAGTAGCAGGGAAGTAAATACATACAGTAGGCAGGTAGGAGAAAGTGGTTGGGAGAAATGCCAGGAGCTGCCAGCTTGCACTTGGCCCCTTGCACTTTGTCAGTAGCAGGAAGGGCATGTCTTCCCCACAGGCTTGCGTCCTCCCAGTGCCCCAAGAACTTAGTTGTCCTCATGGTCACCCAGTTGCATCTTGCCTCACCTCAGCAGTTCTCAGGACAGCAGGGCATACCCTTGGAGGGCAGAGACATGATCAATATATCCCTGATTGACAACAGTTGACTTTGGCATCTGGATCAATGGTTTCCTCATTCAATTCCTTCACTTCCCTGCTGTACCTCCTTCATGTAAATGCAATTAACCCAGTCCTTGGGCAGGTCACAGATTCAGGTGGTGAAGGGAGAGGTGGAGCTTTTCATTTTGGTAACATCAGAAAATGTGGAAGCTGTGATACCTTGCTTGAACTAAGGGAAATTCAATACAGAGCGTCAGTGCTGGAGGAACTGGCAAAGCCCTGTTATCACAGCAGCATGCACTGAAGAATAGCTTCCATACGTTTGGGGGGAAAAAAGGCAATGAAATCTGGAATTCCTGTAACATACCAGCTTCACCTATTAACCTCCCAGCTAGTAATACAAGAATGAAGCCTTCTGGAAAGACATGCCTCTTGGTTTTAGACAGAGTTAGGGAAAAGAACATCAGAGAAGAAACAAAGCTGAGAGTAATCAAAGCATCTTTCCTACCACTGTAAAAGTGGAATGATTAATGTCCACAATGTTTATGTTGATGTCCTGGCAGAATCTGATTTATTAAATTTTCAGGTTTAGGAAATAGAGAGCAATTTCTGGGCGTTGCTTTATAGCTGCACGTTCTTACACAGGAAATCAAGGGAGAGCTGTAAAACATTGCCCTTGATGGGGCCACACTCTGTTGCTAATAGCCTGAAGTGTCCTATGCATGTGAATATACATGCGTTAAATTAAACAAGAACAAGATGTGATCTTATTGGGAAAGAATCCCTGCAATATTCCATAAGTTCATTTCTTCCACAGAATATCCCAAAGCCTACCAAAAAGCTGTCCAAAATCTGGAAATACCAGTTCAGGCTGAAGGACTGAGTTCCCCAGCCTGCGGAGCAAGCTGTGTTTGCCCTGTTGGTATTATATCACATCGCACTGGATAAGTGCTCTATCAGAGATTAAAAGAAGGTCATGCTGTATTATGAACTGCTGTCTTTATTTTTAGGATTAGATAACTTTTCTCTTTTCTTCCTCCCACTGATTCTCTTTATGTCCTAAGGGCAGATCCTTTCTCTTGGGTCAGGAATGTAATAAGGCAGGTTTTCCTCTCTCCAGGATATTGTGTCTGTCTCACTGTGTTTAAATTGCCACAGAAAGCTCTTCTGAGCAAAATGCTGTGTTTTCTTTGTACCAGAGCCAACGATTGACGTATCCTTGGGGACGTCTCAGTCTTTAGCATTTAAACATACAAGTTGGGTATGTTTAACCTATTGATAGGCAATGAAGGCTACTATAGAATTTCTTGCAAGAGAACAAAAGAAGAAGCAGAAAAAAAATACTTTATTTTTTTTAAACACATGGGGACTGAGAACTTTTTTTCCGTTGGTGCAGAAAAATGCAAAAAAAAAAAAAAATCAGGCTCATATTTTCAGGTGAAACGGGGAGGTTAGAAGAAAACTGTCCTGTGGGGTTGTCTCCTTTGAATTAGCATATTCCTGTTTATTAGTAATACAGTTTCATACTTAGAGAGCAAGACTTCCTCAAACCCATAGATAAAAGGTAACTTTATTTGCCTTGCTTTGCTTAAACAGCATTAAAGATGACTGTTGCTCAGGTTTATAATAAACTCCACAAAATTAATTAATATTAGTTTGACTGCTCTCAGTTTTTGCGCATTCCTCACTTCTGAACTCCCACAAGACAGGAGCAGTCTTTTGCCATGTGCTGCACTGACCCCAGATCTTTAATATGTTTTTAAATATGACTGTAAATACACTTGTCTCCCAGTGGCAGTTGTTCTGGCCCAGGAGAGCTGTCGACCCCTGCTGTGTGTTGCAGGGGAACCTCAATCTGCCCTACATGTGCTCCCTCAGATGCTGGAGTCAAACCAACCAGACTGACTCAAGCACTTCAGACCAAGGCAGGTGAACAGTTTCTGAGGCATTGAGGCAGTGGTACTGGAAGTACAGCAAGAGCTTCCTAAGAGAAGTGATGGTCTGTTTCAGGGCAGAATCGTACAGTGTCTCAGCATGGCCAGAACATGATGAGATCCCCCTTCAAACTGCCACTATTCTCCTTTCTTACTGTTCCCATCCTCTCTTCCAGCTATTGGTTTCTATGCTGCCCTTCTCCTGTTCCTGTCATCCCCATCCATCTACTTCCATAGGCTGTCTCAAGTTATAAATCATTACTTTTCAGTTGATGTGGGCTTCTAATTTTGATCCCTCCCTTTCTTCATTGAGTGCTATTGCCAGTTCTCAAGCGACAGAGATGGGAATCCAGAATGGCACAGTGATAAATGAGCTTCAAGCATGAATTCAGCTGGAGTGCTGACTGAGGTCTATTTTTTTTTTCTTCTTATAATTAAGTATTAACAGTCATGAACACAGAGTTCATTTATTAAGTTTGTAAAATAGTGTAAGTTACATTTCCTATTTTCCATATATTTCACTCCTTTTTGTAAATACAGAATGGTAGGAGTCAGAAACTTTAATGATTTGATTTTTCTTAGTGAGTAAAACCTTTGTAGTCACACTGGAGTTACAAACATTTGCAGTACAAATTGTTTTAATCTTTTTAAGTACTATTAATAGTTTCTTTCACATCTAACCCCAAAATATTTTATTACTGAAATGCGGTGTGTCACTAGTCCTCACTTAGTCCACACTTTAAAGGTGTGACCAAATCTAGGGGGGTTGGAGGAGGGCATTTGTTAATAGTGGAAAACTTTGAACATGAAGTACTGAGAGTGACTGACAAGATGAAACACGGCGAGGTGAGGAGAGCAGCGTGCAGGCACAGGAATGGTGCATTCATTATCCAGGGAGGAAATTGCTGTGCAGTGCTTCTGAGATCCAGCTGATTCTGACTGTGGACATTCTGTTTCAGCAAAGGTGTCAAGACTGTTGAGGCACTGACCTGTTCTGGGCCAGATCAGCAGATTGTATGAATTGTCATGTTGCTAATCAGCACTAGCAGAGGTCTGTCACAGCAGCGTTTCTCCATAAAGTATGCAGGAGAGCCACAAAGACTCTAAGAGAATGACAGTAAATGCATCCAAAGGAAAGGAAGCAGGAGTGGAGGTAGCAATCTGAGCTTCTCCACGGGCATGTGCCTGTGCAGATGGTCAGAGTTCTTCATCTATGGCTGTAGCTTCAACTTGGAACTGCATCCAGCTTAAGCATTTGTGCCACCAGAAAGGTTTAAAGCAGCTTAAGTGCTTCTTCCTTCTCAGGAGCTAAAAATGGTTGAAGTACTTATGCCACCCTAAGGACATGAGGTCAAAAGCATACTCTTGACTTGTGCAGCAGGGAGGAGACATTGGTCTCTTGTGGCTGTTTAGCCTCGTTGTGCCTTTGAATGATCTTTAGGAGGGAAAGGACAGACGAGATCCATACCTATTTTCCCGCAGATAAGAGGAAATTAAAATGCACATGTTGTTTTAACAGAGTCACAGAGGTTAGAGACAGACTCGATTGCAGTGATTGGAATGTGTCCAAAAAGTCTGCTGGGGATTTCACTCCATGGAGATGTAGGATTTTTTTCATCCTCACAATGGGATTTCTATTGTTGCAGGATATTTCCTGCCTCACCAGGACCTCCTTTATATCCTGACTTCTTTACAAAGTTTTTGTCTGTCCATCTTGCTGTGGATCATGCAGTTAATCTTTGTCAAGATGTTAATGAGGTGGTAGGGAGGCCTGCCTGATGTCATCTCTTAGTTGCCTTACTACCTAAAATGGTAGTGAGGAGCCATGGATTGCGTCCCTGGGGAGCAGGCAAGCATGGCTACTTGCTTGAGCACTGCCCTGTCACTTTACTGAATGCTGATACTCTTTTTACAGTCACTCAGATATCTCTTGATGTGGGTCAAGAAACTCAAAAGTATGCACACCACTCAGGAACAAGTGACTATTACTGGGGATGAGAGACCTAAATACTTCTATGTGTGTGGACGTTAGCCTTCCTGGGCCTTATGTCTCTGCCTCTCCTGTGGCTGTAGGTTCTGTTTCCCAGGGTTTAGTGTTAGGAGGGGCACATTGACAAGATATGGGGTACTCAGATGCGTTGGTAATAGTCTCAGGTCCACAGGGAAGGAGATATCTTACACCTAAGCAAGGACAGAGAAATTTGAATTCTGTTCCACCACATCTGGTGAGCTCTGGTGTGCCTCACAAGCTTTTGGTCAAGAAGGTTGAAGTTGTACTAGAGCATGTGGAGAGAAGGACTGAGAGGACAATGGAGGAGGGATGGGTCAACACAGTCCTGCTAGTGGCAATGAGGAACCTCAGAGCAAAATGACAGGCAGGACATAGGGACTTCCACACCTTAAGGCAAAGCAGAGTAAGAGAGGGAATGAGGGCTTGGTCATCCTAGAGAAGACCAAAAGGAACCATCATGTTTAATCCAGCAAATGCAGAAAGGAGAATGCTGTGTGTCAGTCAGTAGGGGGAGGAGAGAAACAAGCATTGTGCAGGGAAGCAGAGCTGTTTAAGCTAAAGGATAGTGTTGGCACAAGAACAAATGGATATAAATTGGCTGTGAATAAATCACAGCTAGAAATTAGTTGCTAACCAGCAAAGGAGTGAGTTCCTAGAAGAGCCTTCCACTGGGAGCAGAAGAAGATCACCAGTGTGCTCAGAAGGTGAAGCTTGCTCTCTTTGTGACTGGGGTTGTGTGTAGGGGAGGCTTGCCACTGTGAGGGATGGAACCGATGACCAGAAATGCTCCTCCTGTTTCTAGCTGCATGTGGGCTTAAGGACGAGTCCATATCCCCCGTGCAAAACACATAAATGAGAGTCTTCCCTGCATGACTTACAGGTCAGGGGCAGCTAATCCCCTTCCAAGCCAGCCTCAGAGCCATCCACTCTGTTCCTGCAGGACACAGTCGCCACACATGTCCTCTCTGGACCCTCTGGGCTCTATGACTCCTTGGTGCAGCTGCAGATGAGCTGTGGTCAGCAGCCATTCCACTGCCATACATCCTGACTTCTCATGATGCTGCTTCTATGCAGAAAAGCAGCAGCTCTGCTGGTTTGAGGGACTTTCTGTGGCCACACAGTGCAGGGGGAGATTAGTGATAGAAGATGGCTTAACATCTGCTTCTGCTTGTTGTCAGTAGTGAGATTTAGTGAGAAGTTTTTTAGCAACTCCTTTTAAAATTTTTAAATGTAGGGAAATAACTGAGAAAATAGAAGTGTGAAATTGTCAGGGTGGAACTGAAATTAAAGCAGTTTTCAGCAATGGTGATATGCCTTCCACTGTGCCACTGAGTTCCCACATCATACCTACGCAACATGGTCTCTTCCCAGTTTTCTCTTAACATATGCTAGGGTAGTTTGTCTAGGTTAGAAAGCAGAATCAGGAGATTTTTCCAACGTTTTCTACTTTATTCACCAAAGAACACTTAGCTTTCAGATGCAATCTCAGCAGCAGTGACAATCATTCTTTTTCTGTTGTTCCTAACTCATTCCACCGGTATGAAGAGGCTTTCCTCCTGCTGTTTGACTACTGTGAGAGCACGTTTGGCTTTTGCTTCTGTACTGAATCACTAATGGGTACCAAGCAGTCAGCTAGGATGTGCTTAGATACTCCTTTCTTCTGAAAAACAGGTGGAGGAGGGAAATGGAACACTAAGATTATTGCAGATCCTACCTCCACCATCACCTCACTTCATCTGTTACACTATGGAGTAGCATGCACAGCGTGCATTGTTTATATGAGAAAATTTGTGATTTTAGGTGTTCCCTTTTTTAATATCATTTCTTAGCATGTAGGCATTTATGCTTCCAGCATGCTGAAGGTTGTGTTCCCTGTTAGCTTTGGATTTCAAGCTTCCCTAGAAGAGATGACAGGCTAACTTTTAGCCTTAATTTCAATGAATTTGGTGGCTTTGTTTTTCTCTGGAATTGAAATCCATCTCAGACCTGCCTTCTTCAAAGCCAGAGCATTCTGAGACCAAAATCAGTATTTAGGTCAGCCCCCTCTCTTCATTTTAGGGTATTTTGGAGCGGAATTATATTAGCAACATTTTTTTAAAGAAAAGACGATGAGCCAGGCCAGACTGCAGTCTGGTAATGAGCATTGAAGTGGCATGAAAGTGACTGGTATTCTGTAAATGACCCCTGTTTAGCAGCCTTTTGGAGCTGTGTGCAGTGGGAGATAGCTAGTAGAATACGAGCTTTTAATGGGGGCTTTTTTTTTTTCAGGTCAGAAATTCTTAATAATACAGAGCTGGTGCTTCAGAGCCTTGTGTTAGCAAACCTGACACTGGGGAGTAGTATCGTTGGCTTTCACGTGCCTATTTACTGTAATAAGGATTACCAACCTAAGTAAAACTTGCAGGTTTGGGCCTACGAAATTAAAAGAATAGCCTTTTCACAGCCTGAAACTGCATCAAAATTCAATTTCACCAGAAAAAAAAAATCCTTCTGATCTAGTCCCTGAAATGTGACATTTCATGGGTGTAATAAGGTTACAAACAGATTATAAATTGAAACCCTATAAATCCTTATTGTACTCTACCAAAGCTTCTGCTTTGCATAATACTCTTATTCCTGACTGTTCTTTGTTCTACAAGCTCAAAACTATTCATTCCCTCTCATAATGGAGACCAGGGAGCCAAAACCACCGTGCAAAATCCAGAGGTAATTATCTGAGTCAAAGAACCTGAATGCCAGGGTTCACAAACTTCTGAACTTTTTTAATTGCCGTTGTTTGCACCTGGAGCCCTCCCTCTTCTTTTAAACATGTTGTAAATATTGCACATCAGCTCTGCCAAATGATAATGACAAAAACTCACAGTGTAAGTTTAGTTCCTGGTTTGTATTTTTCTAGTTCTACCTATATGTCCACAGCAGCTGACTGACCAGTTTTCAAATCATAACTTGTGTGAGTGAGGGCATTTGAGCCTAGCCCTCTGTGGTCAGAATGACAAATGCTGTTGATCTCCCTACCTGAGAGCACTGCTGGTTTCTACTGTTGGCCTGTTAATTGTGCTGATTTAGTGGCTATCAAGTGTCTTCTTTCAAACCAGCCTTCCAGTATTTGGGCATATTTATAGGTCTGCTAAAATACCACACCCCTGCAAAAAGCAATTGAGCACTTCACCTGAATGCTAAAGGAGTTACCCAGATTAGCAGATGATGTCATGGGCTTGTTTCTTTCAGGTTTCACCTGAACGTGAGGATCTGCAGAAAAGTTGAATGAAAATGAGGTGGCTTTGCACGAGGGCTTTCAAAGGCTACTTGAGAGCATCAGAGCAATGAGGGAAAGCAGCACAAAGAGGGGTTTGATTGTAGGAAGAACAAGGGTAGTAGGAAAGGAGTGACAGGATAAGAGAGCAAGGCAGACAAGTGTGGAGGGACACACTTGTACAGTGACCTGAAGGTAATCACAAGTGGAGTGACAGAGGTGAGTGATCAAGTCACCATCCTGGGCAAGCTTTGTCAGCCACCGCAGCGAGCCCAGGCTGGGGAGGGAGTTAGGGAGGGAGTTTTATACCCATGAGAAAGGCCGGTTTTAGAGGATGCTCATGCTGATAAGGGCTAGAGGTCTGGAGGGCAAGGAGCAAGCTCATTTGCAGGGACAAAGAGAAAAGTGTCCTATGGAGAATTTCTCTGAAAGAGCATCCCTGGTGCCTGAGTGTCTCCACAGCAGGAGGTAAAAGGAGGTGCTGTTCTGAACTGATTGAATTTTTTGTATCAAATGGAAAGCCTGTATCACACGTTCAGTTTTCATTTCCCTCCTGGCCTTGTAGGTGTAACCAAATAACTCGTAGTCTATAAAGTTTACAGAAGGATTTGGTCAAGAATTACTTTAATGCTTTGAGTTTTGTTCTGTTTCAGTAAATAGAGGACATTGTACTCTTCCAATGCCATTTTCCAGAGCAGGGCATCTGTACACTTTTGGTACAGGCATATGTAGTAGGAATGGACTGGAGATCTGCACTTGAAACATAAATTCCTGCAGATTACATGTTGTGCATTGTCCAGCACATCTGCTCTGTTCATGCACTTGGTGCCCCCTCACAACTTCTAAGCAATGGCAATAAAGTTTCAGAGAGAGAAAAAGAGCAGTCATCTTTTATAAGCAATGCACATCTGTTTGCCATGGTGATGCTGCATAATTGTGAACATAAGTGGTTTTATTTGGTTTTCTGATTGTTTTCAGGACTTCAGGGAAGATGGAGATTACCTTCTTTGCATTCTAGTGTGAACTACTGAGTATCTATGCGGCTGGTTTTCTTTGAGCTGCTTACAGAGTCGATGCAGATTTCAGGCCTGTCTGTGATCAGATAGGAACTCTGGAAGGATTTTGTCTGGTACCTTAATGGCAATAGTCACATTTGCTGAGAAATGCGGCCATCTAGTGGCACAGCTCTGGAAGAAGGTCTGAGGCAGGGTTTCTCCAAGAGAGGCTGGGAGGATGAATCATGTAGCTGCTGCTGAAATTCCAGCCTCCATAAACTCTTGACGCAGATGTAGAGGGCTTGTGTTGTTTTCTGAAGCTCTGCAAAGAAAATTTAGACAATTACATCTCAAAAAAACAAACCAATTGTGAGGGTGAGCCTGATTCATCTGCCTGTTTCTACTCAGAAACACAACTATCAGGAATTAAATCTATATTGAAATACTTTTGTTTGAACTGGATCTTAGTGAAGAGATCAGAGCAAGCTACATTTCCGGAAGACTAAAAAGTGCACAGCCTCAGCCTGTGTCTATATATGTTCACACAGGTCACAGAATCATAGAATTATCAAGTTTGGAAAACACTTATAAGATCATTTTGTCCGATCATCAGCCCAACACCCCAGTGCCCCCTAGACCATGTCCTGAAGTGCCATGTCTACACATTTTTCTAACACCTCAAGGAGTGGTGATTCCACCACCTTCCTGGGCAGCCTGTTCCAATGCCTGACTACTCCTGCAGTAAAGAAATTTTTTTTAATACTCAATCGAATCCTCACCTGGTACAGCCTGAGGCCATTTCCTCTCATCCTAGATGACACAGACTAGGGCAGGTGCTGCTCTCAGAGACTCTCAGGTAGAACCATACTTGGCAGTGGCAAAAACTGCCATGGTGGATGCTTTGATGCTCAGAATTTTTTGTCACTTCAGTGGGTAGAGTTTTGTTTGCCGTGTCCCAACCTGTACACTAACTAATGCATTTATCAAAAGAAAACATGGGTAGCAGTGAGAGAGTTAAAAATGGGATGGAAACTTGGTTTCGCAGTTCTGTTGATTTTTCAGGTTGGAGGACGTGTTTTTAAAGGCTTTATAAACCATGTTTATATTAGAGTGGCACTTAAGGAAGTTTTCCCTGGTCCAAGAAAGCATTAGTGTGAATCACGTAAGTGGTGCCGTGCATGAGATTATCCAGGATCCATTTAACAGTCTGTATCCCTGAGACCTGATCCAAGGCCTGTCAATGTCAACAGAAATAAAGTCATGGACTTCCAATGAGATCTGTAATTCGAGCCCCATGATTGCTTTGGAGCACAGATGATCCTTTATTAGCTCAGGGTCCTGGTTCACACCTGCGCCTCTAGTGCTGTCCAGTGCAAAGTTAGAGTAGGGCTGAGGAGGATGTTGTGTTTCTCTTAAGCTGTAATCTCTCTTCTGCCCAAACAGCATATAAACAATGACCACATACACGGTGAGAAGAAAGAGTTTGTGTGCCGATGGCTGGACTGCTCCCGGGAGCAGAAACCGTTCAAAGCCCAGTACATGCTGGTGGTCCACATGAGGAGACATACAGGGGAAAAGCCACACAAATGCACTGTGAGTAAAGGGAGCTGAGCTCCAGGCTCAGATGCGGGAGCTGGGGCTGTGCAGGGAACAGAGTGATGCAGATGCTGCGTTCCCTGATCTCTTGTCCATCGGACATTCGTTGGAGACTGCCATGCCTGCTTCATTGTCCACCTCGCCCATATGATAAGAGGTTTAGGAGAGGGGATTCACTGGGAGATTTGGCCCATTTCCCCAAATATAGAGGGTAAAGAAGGCCCAAAAGGCATTATAAAACAGAGCTCTGTTTACTTAATTATTGCAAATCCATCAAATCAGAAGATAAATTACACTGGGAAAGGTTATAAAGTTTCTTGGAAAATTTCTGAATGTCTGTTGGTCAGCTTTTACTGTTGCCTGCCAGTCCAGTTAATCCAGGCTTGCTTCTTTTCCTGCAGTTTGAAGGTTGTACAAAGGCCTACTCCAGACTAGAAAACTTGAAAACGCACTTGAGATCTCACACTGGAGAGAAACCATACGTGTGTGAACATGAAGGCTGCAACAAAGCTTTCTCCAACGCGTCTGACAGGGCCAAGCACCAAAACAGGACTCATTCCAATGAGGTAAGGAAGCACAGCTTAAAAAAAAAAAAAACACAACAACAAAAAAAAAATTCAACATCAGACAAGCTTCCAGTGTAGTTGTAGAAATTTATTGCAGAAGACAGGCACAGAAACCATCAGCAACCTCGAAAGAGTGTAAATTCTGGATGGCTCTTACCAACACATGCAGACCTAGAGGGGCTGCCAGTCGTTTTATTCGGTGTAACAGATTTGAAGGATGCCTCTGATGGCAACACACATGTTAACCAAGGGCAGATCCTGGTTTCCCTGGAAAACTGGGACTGTTTTTGTTTCCAGAGCTGAGGGGCTGATCCAATGCCCAGAGTGTGTCCCCTCGCTTAGGTCAGTAGTGACACCTGGTGGTGTCTAGCTGGAGCTCCCCCTCCATTGAGTAGCCTCTTTTGGCTACTACAGACAGCTATGGAGAAGTCTCCAGGGTTTGGAAAACTTGAGTTGCCCTGTGAGTTATGAGTTACACCTTTTCCTTCTTCTCTGGGTTACTTCACTCTCTCTTTCTATCCTGATGCAGTGGAGGGAAGTTGATTTTTCTCAAGCAAACCAGCCGTGGCAGTCAGAGATCTCCCAAACTTCCAGTGGGACACCTCTGTGTGTTTCCTGTTACTGCTGCCCCCTTGTTCAGGAATCACACCGTCTTCATGCCTTGTCCTTGTTTTATTGCCCCATTTGGGGTTACACAGGAAGTCATATCATCTCACTGTCACATCTTGGAGCCCAGTCTCTTCTCCTTGACCTGACCCTATAATCCTTCACTTCTAGCCTAAACCTGGAAGTATTGGAAGGGCAGGACTGTGTGGTGTGGAAACCACAGCAGCTATATCCATTTCCAGAAGTCTTGTATCCTTCTCTAGCTCTCTGTCAAATCTGTCTCAGGCATTCACTAGGGCTGGAAGAATCTCCTGAAAGCATTAATCTTGGTCAAGTCATCAGGTCCCTGCAGCATCTCAGGAGTCACATGTATTGCACATCTCTGACGTGCATCTCACCCCATCCCTGCAGTGTGTGCTCTCGGCAGCCCAGCTAACAACTGTACTGAAAGCCCAGGAGCAGTTTGTGTATTATCACCAAGGTAGAAGGAAGTTCACCAAGTCTCACCAATCACTGACCAAACTTTGTTTTCATTCACTGTCTCAACCAATCTGTTGCCCAGTTGGTGAGTAAGGTCCCTTCTAGACAAGACCCACACTAACTGTGTTTTAAGATCAGGAAGTCACCAACAAAAATCTGCTGCTGTTCGTCATTTCTGGTAGGTGCAGCAACAAAGGCAAATAAAGTTTCCCTCCCATTTCGTTATTTCACAAAGAAACAGGCCAATGTTCTCAGGCAGCCTGTACTGATGGAGTGCAATGAATGCTGTGGAAAGTGCAGACCCAACTCAGCACTAGTTCACAGTGCCATTTTTGATTGTAAGCAGGTAACCTATAGACAGATTTAAAAGCAGATGACCTACCGTGGTGCAGATACACCTTACACGTGGAACAGAGATAACTGACTTTAAATTTCCATAGCATCTTGAGAAAACCTGCCTCAGTAGCTCAGCATCAACTTTAAATTGTTCATGATTGACATTATTCTGCCTATTTAAGTCAGTGGGAGGGTTTTCTGCTGACATCAGTGGAAGCAGGCTCAGGCCCTAGATGGCCATGAAAAAGCTGCATTTGTCAAAAGCTCCACAGTGCCATGTATAAGCAGACAGAACCCCTTTGAGGAACTCTGCGTGAGGGTCTCTTTTTTTCTTGAGGGCTAGTATAAGACTTTAAAATAGTAATTTCTCAGAAACAATTCAGTAATAAAAGATACTTATTTTCATGAGGCAAGTAAGTGTTTATGAAGAGCTCAGCTCTTCTTTCTAGTCCTCTCAGAATGAAAGAAAAAGTCTTTGTTAAACTATAACACAGGAGATTTACTTTATTCTGCGTTGTTTAATGAACTAGAGAATTTCACATAAAAGGAAGTGGGCTTTTACGAAAGTGATTAACTATGCTAGTAGCACCAGTGCATATATTGCTGGAACGTGGAGATGCTTATGGTACTGCATCCTCTGCTTTGACATTATATTGGTGATCTGGAGGAGACAGGGAAAAATGTGCTTCCTCAGATAATCCTGCCTGAGCAAACGTCTCAAAATGTTTTGAAGAGGTTGTTTGCCTCTGAATGTCAAGGAGCAGGTACTGGGCATACTGGAAACAGGACATCAAACATCTGAGAGCCTTGAACAGGATAGAAAATTAGGCCAATCTTCAAGATAAATTAGCTCTGTTGACTCTTCTGCCATGACAGGTCAAAGCTGTGCTGGTTTGTATCATGAGCTGCTCTGCCCACTGTCAGTTCTTAAAAACCAAGAGGAATTAATAGGTTTGACTAGGAGCAGTCACTGTAGAGACCATACGTTAGATAACAAGCACACGGCTGTAACACGAGCCGTGCTCAAAGGAGCTCTTCAGGAGTGCCATGTGGAATTACATGTAATTTAAGTGTTTCCCCTGTCTCTGCAGAAACCCTACGTTTGCAAGATACCGGGCTGCACCAAGCGCTACACGGACCCCAGCTCTCTCCGGAAACACGTGAAGACCGTGCATGGGCCGGAGGCACACGTCACCAAGAAGCAGCGGGGAGATATCCACCCCAGGCCTCCGCCACCGAGAGACCCAGGCAGCCACTCTCAGACCCGGTCACCAGGCCATCAGACTCAGGGTGCTATTGGTGAGCAGAAGGACCTCAGCAACACTACCTCAAAGCGAGAAGAATGCCTCCAAGTGAAAGCAGTCAAAGCAGAGAAACCAATGGTATGCAATACACCGTGCCGCTCCCTTTGGCCTTTTCCTTCTTGCAGCCAGATAATAATCCCTTCATGAAATGCTCAAACCTGTAAAGTCCAGCTCACAAGACGAGGTTCTGGGAGGTTTTCTTTTTCATTTACATTGTAGAATGTTTTGAAAGCCTAAGAAAATGCCAATAATCTAGTCTGTTCTATATGCAGCAAGTGCAGTGTTGGCAGCTCTCACAATTGTTTTCTTTTAAAGCTCCATCTTTTGGGGTCATCACTGTATTAAAAAATGTACAGTTTTCAGTTTCAGAAGGGCATTTTCTTGCACTCTCCTATTTACAGAAGTTAGAAAAAGTTAATCCTGCAGGCTCAAAACCAGAATACAGAAAACCCAAATCCAAAAGACTAAAAACTGTGATATGGATGATGGTTGGTTTTGGAGAACCTAGGGAAACCATCAGGTTTTAAGGGCTTGAGGTTGTCAGTCACAGTTCAAACTGAAGCAGGATAAATCAACTTTCTTAAGCAGCAGATCTTTTGCTAGCGCTTGATCTCTATTGTGATGTCATTTCTTATGTTAATCTGATACTTACATGAGCAGGTTAACCTAATACCAATTAAACTAAACTGAGCTGAATTAAGAGTCTCTGCAGGTCGTTTCACTGGTTTACCTTAATGTATTGCATTAAACCAATGGAGCTTTGAACGCTGAAAGGACCTTATTCCGTTTTTGATGTGCTATTTTCAATAAAGAAGCTTTTCTCTCATGTGCCATCTGTGCTCTCCACAAGGGTTAAAACTAGCAAAGGCAGTCACTCCTTCCTCTCCCACATCTGGGTCTATGATCTTCTGGACCCAACCCTTGGGGACTGCAAATATGAACCCTCCAAATTCTACTCATACTGTTAATCATGCAGCAATTCAAAATGATTACTCATTGAAATATGAGTTACTGTTATGTTGTGCCTAAGGCTTATTCCCAAGATGTGGAGTATTAATCCTGAGTTCAGAACCTTCCAGGAGCCCAGAGTTAACTCCTGCTGAAGTCTCAAGGAGATTCGCTGTTGTCTTTGGTGATAATCACTGTAGATTTCAATGCCACACATCCCATTTCCCTCTTGCCTAGCTAGGTAAATCTGTGCCATTATTGGGGCACATTGAACAGAGATGGTTTTAATGTGAATCAAGTTAGCAGGAGAGGTGTGTTAATGCCGATTGCTTACTGAGTGTTCAATATTTCTCACTGAAAAATATCTTCTAGAAACAATTATGTATTTCCTGCTTTTAATTGCTTGTATGAATTAAGATATATTTTCTGCTTTTCAACTAATCCAATGTCTTTTCTGTCTAATGCTCTTAAATGTCTTGTTCTAACTTCCTAAGGACAGTGGGTAATAAGGTGAGGGCATTTTAACTTTCCTGCTGTTTTTCTTATTGCAACATTATTTGTGTCTTTATTTTAGCCTTCTGCCTGTTGTCCAGTCGTTCCTTTATTTAGTAATGTGCAATCCATCAAACTCATTCCCAAATGTAATGTGCTGTGAACATTTGCAATCTGGCTTAGATTGGTGAAATGTCTTTTGAAGTGTCTTTGTACCTTCCCCTCTAGATGAGATATTCATATTTTCCTGTGTTCCACATCTAGAAATGTATGTTCCCTGTCCCACATCTAGAAATACTTGCATTACAGGTCTTACTTCTGTAACCTACCTCACTGGGGCTCTTGACGTGTGGCTACAAGAGCAGTCTGCTGACTCTCTTCCTTATGGCATGGAGCTATTGTCCAGAAGCACAGACTCTCTTCTGGATACTGTTATTTCTGTTCTGGCCACCAAATCTGCCATGGCCAAGGACTTGGAAACGAACTCGCACAGTGTGGCCTCATGAATTCAAAGTATCATCATTCAAGTTAGAAATAATAAAATAATTGTTGCATCTCAATGGACAGCTCAGGGGTGTATGAAGGTACAGTAGTGCCACAAACCTGTGTCTTCATTCGCAGATGTTGGAAGTGAGAGCTGTCACTGCCACCTCAGAAATGCTGGCTGGCTTTTGTCAGTAAAATGTGCATCAAAAACACAGGGTGGCAGGGAAAAGAAAAAAACAAAAACCACCACAAGGCAGAAGCCCCAAAAGTTAAATAATACTTATATGGAACTGTTCCTGGGAGCAAAACATGCATTCCCCACTGCTCTGTGATCACACTGATACAGCCTACGGTGAGATACTGCATCCAAGACTTCTGTCTGTTTTGTCTGTCAGTCTATCTGAGTCTTTGTCAGAGAGTTGTTTCTGTTCTTTTACAAGAACTTTATGACTGTGAAAAACAAACCAAACCCATGTTTCCCCATAGCAAGAGTTCTGTTTCAGCAGCAGAGAATGCTGCCAGTTAAGAAGCAGCAGCTATTGCAGTGGGTTCATGTCCCTGTAGGTTAGCAGCCTGTGCTGTGTGCTTAAATTCTTATATTTGAAGTCTGAACTTCTAAGGAAACAAAGCCTTTGATTTAACAAATCATGGCCTTCTTGAATCAGAGCAAAAGTGGTTTAAGTTAAGGTATGAGAGGATATACAAGTTAGACCCTAGTGCTGCTGGAGTCACAGGATGCTCATAATCTGATATGGACATGGCAATTTGGAACATGGTTTAATGGCCATGGTGATGTTGGGTCAGTGGTTGGACTCAGTGATCTCAGAGGGCTTTTCCAACCAAACAATTCTATGGTTCTGTGATACTGTACTTTTTGCACTGGTGCTTTGTCCCTTTTTTATTACACGCCAACATTTCAGGACAACCGCTGCTTGTAACAATGAGCCCTGAGCTTGGAAAATACATCCTTTAGCCACAAGTCTAATTAAAAAACCCAGATTCCAGTGTTAGTGGAGTCTTGTTTGTTTGTTTGTGTGCTTGCTGCAAGCCTTGCAGTGTAAATTAGAGCTCTTAAGATGGCTGAACTCTGATTTGCTTTATTGAGCTGCAGCTCCAGTTGGGAACAGTGCATACCCAAAGAGAATCTATCCCAGAGGTGCTCACAAATGACATTCTTGTGATAGAAGCTGTCTCTTATAGATTCAATTTATGCTATCAGCAAGACAGTAAAGTGGCTTTGAATCCTAAGTTTTGCAATGGCATTTCCTGCAGTTAAAATCAGTATCCAGATGTCCTCTGAATGAATGACCATTTGTCATCATTTAATGCTAAACTGTTCTTTAAGTTTCCTTTTCTCTGGCTCTATCTAGACCTGCATTTGCTGCAAGTTCTCTTGTTGACATTGTTTGCCTAATCCTCACATTCTTTTGTTTCTCACTTCACTCCAACAGACATCTCAGCCAAGCCCTGGTGGTCAGTCTACATGCAGCAGCGAACAGTCCCCCATCAGCAACTATTCCAACAATGGGATCGAGCTTACTCTGACCGGTGGTGGTAGTGTAGGAGACCTCAGTGTCATTGATGAAACCCCAATCATGGACTCTACCATTTCCACAGCCACCACAGCACTTGGCTTACAGGCCAGGAGGAATATGACAGGGACCAAATGGATGGAGCAAGTGAAATTAGAAAGGTTGAAACAAGTTAATGGAATGCTTCCAAGACTGAACCCCGTTCCACCTTCCAAAGCCCCGACCTTGCCACCTCTCATAGGAAACGGTGAGACACACGTAACAGGAGTGGTAACACTTTTTGTCCTTAAATTCTTTGCATGCTAGCTCAATCTTGCAACCCTAGCAAAAGAGTAGTGCAGCTTATGAATCTCAGCAGCTGTGAGAAGGGTAAATTGATCACTTTCTGTTTATCCCTTCATTAGAAGCCCCACAGCCCACAGAACAGAGACCTGCAAGGGAGCCACACATCACATTTTAAATACTCCCTACAGTAGAAAGTTTGGACTCAAGATAATTATAACCCTGTTTTGCTTTGAGGCAAGGCAGATGACTGTATGGAAGTCTTTCACATGAGGCCTTAGCAAGGCACCCTTTGCATGGATGTGGTGGGCTGCCCTTTAAATAAACTCTTCCCACACATATAAGTAATCCTTTAAGTACAGATACTACTGCTACAGCAGGCAGATAATCCATGAGTGGGAGCAAGGTGAGGCTGAACTCTGAAAATCCATATTTGTTTTCATATAAGGAGCTGCTCACTGCCAAAAATATATGTCCCTGCTGCCTCTGCATTGCCTGCAGCGTGCCTGTATGTTTCTTTGCTCCACCCAGCAGTGACAGCTCAGGTTTTCTGAAGCCCATCCAACTGAAAAAAAAAAAACAAACAACTGTGTAAAAATGAAGAAATGTATTCTGTTTACTTAAAACCAAAACAAGGAAACCAGCAAAGATGTTTTGCAGTTGTTAGGAGTTATTTCAAGACATCTTAGAAACGACCTTGAATAGCCTCCAGTTTGTACATTTTGCCATTCCATGCAAATGCCTGTTCAATTACATTTTGCCTATAAAAATCTCCCTTACAGATGTGTCCTTCTGGCACATCAGTCAGCACAGCCACACTGCAGGCTGGAGCGCTACACCAGCTGATGACAGTTTGTGGCTATGGCCTGTAAATTTTGTGCTTGGATTCATGCTGCAATGGTACCCTTGAGTCTCTGAATTAGCTTTTAACCAAAGGACAAAGTTTTTATCCCAACTTCTGTCAAGAAAGAGCACTACTATGATTTGCTGTGGTGATTCAGGCTGTTCCTCTGTACTCCCCTTACTTCTTTACTGGGTGTTTTCTGTACCAGTTTCTGAGTGCTGCCTGTTGCTTTACCTGTGGGTTTTACTTGCAGGTACCCAGTCAAACAGCAGCTGCAGTGTAGGAGGATCCATGACTATCCTGCCGAACAGGAACGAACTTTCAAATACGGACATCACTGTGTTGAACATGCTGAACAGGAGGGACAGCAATACTAGCACAATCAGTTCAGCCTACTTGAGCAGCCGCAGGTCCTCTGGAATCTCACCTTGCTTCTCCAGCCGGAGGTCCAGCGACGCCTCCCAAGCAGAAGGAAGACCACAAAATGTGAGTGTTGCAGACTCCTACGACCCCATCTCAACGGATGCCTCCCGGCGCTCCAGTGAAGCAAGCCAGTGTGATGACCTGCCAAGTCTTCTCAGCCTCACCCCAGCCCAGCAATACAGGCTGAAAGCTAAATATGCAGCAGCTACTGGTGGACCCCCACCAACTCCACTGCCTAACATGGAGAGGATGAGCCTCAAAACAAGGATGGCACTCTTGGGTGACTGCAGGGAGTCTGGAGTATCTCCACTGCCTCCAGTGAATGCCCCTCGAAGATGTAGTGATGGTGGGGCAAATGGTTACAGCAGGAGGCATTTTCTGTCTCATGATGCTCTAGGAAATGGGACAAGGAGAGCCAGCGATCCAGTAAGAATGGCCTCAGACAACCTCTTTGTCCCTAGAGTCCAGCGTTTCAACAGTCTTAATAGCTTTAACCCTCCTGCTTCACATCCATCCATGGAAAAGCGCAACCTTGTTCTTCAGAACTATACCCGTTCTGAGGGTGGCGTCTTCCGTGGCTTCAGCTCCCCCTGTCCTCCAAGCATCAGTGAGAACGTCGCCCTGGAGGCTGCTACGATGGAAGCGGGTGGCAGTCTGAATGATGAGGATCTCCTGCCAGATGACGTGGTTCAGTATCTGAATTCTCAGAACCAGGGCATGTACGACCACTTGTTGAACAGTGTTCTAGACAGCAACAAAATGTATCACAGCTCAGTGTTAGGAAACAACAACCCCAGCAACTTTGACCAAGCCTCTCCACCAAGCAGTCAGCAAGCAGGTTCTGAGGCAAACAAGAGTGACTTGCCCATTCAGTGGAATGAAGTAAGCTCAGGAAGTTCTGACTTGTCTCCTTCAAAACTGAAATGCGGTCAGCGCTCGGCGGTGCAGCAGACTCGGGCCTTCGGACTGTACAACAATATGATGGTTCAGCAGCAGAACCTGGAGAGAAGCAACATGGCCCAGCAGAATGGCTATCAGAACCTGGTGGAGAACAATAGTTCCTACAGTTTGCAGCCAAACATGGTTCTTGGCAGCAGTAATTCCTTCAGCGTGCAGCCCAACAAGCCTTACAATGACAGTGGCAGCAGGCAAGCATTGATGTCTGGGGCAATGGACAATTCCTGTGCCGTGGCGGTTCAAGGGCAGAAGCTGAGAAGCAGCAACATGCCAATGAGTGGGAACCAGCAAAATTTTGGCCATCCCATGGCATCCAGCGATCAACCCACCAATATGGCAAATGGGATGCAGAACAGGAATATGATGGAACAGGAATATTTGCAAAACCAACCAGTTGGAAATGGCATTCATTACCAGGGAGTCAATCAGTCTGGTCAAATGATGCTAGGGCAGGTTAGTCCTACCTCACAAAGCAGCCTGTATCAGGGGCCGCAGAGTTGTCCACCAGTGTCTCACACCCTTGGTAGCCAGCCTGCAGGTTTGTTGGTGGCCAAAAGTTACCAGCCATGCTCTAATTACAGCGGCAGCAGACGCCAAAACGTGCCGAGAAACAGCCTGGCACAACAACAAGGACATGTAAGCGATGGTGACCAGACATACAGGGTAAACACCATTAAGATGGAGATACAAGGTCAATCACAGCAGTTCTGCTCTAACATGCAGAATTACTCTGGTCAGTTGTATGACCAAAGCACGGGCTATAGCCACCAAGCTATCAAAACAGGTTCTTTCTTCGGTTCAGAAGCCAACTGCCTGCTGCAGGGGACTGCGACTGCAAACTCATCCGAGCTTCTTTCCCCAGGTGCCAACCAAGTGTCAAGCACAGTTGACAGCATTGACAGCAACAGCCTAGAAGGTGTGCAGATTGATTTTGATGCTATCATAGATGATGGGGACCATGTCAGTTTAATTTCAGGAGCCCTGAGCCCAAGTATCATTCAGAATCTCTCCCGCAATTCCTCACGCCTCACCACTCCCCGAGCGTCTCTTACATTCCCAGCTATGCCTGTAAGCACAACCAACATGGCTATTGGGGACATGAGCTCTTTGTTGACCTCACTTGCAGAAGAAAGCAAGTTTCTTGCTGTTATGCAATAGACATTAGAAAAAAAAAAAAAAGAAACACAAAAAAAAACCCCACAACAAACAAACAACAAAATACCTTTAGGAGATAACAGATTAAAAAAAAGACTCATATTTTTTAGTTGTGTATGTATTTTAGCAATCTCATCTCACCTAAATGGGATGTGTTTCAAGTATATTCCTTTTATGGAATAAGGACTCTGAAAACCCTAAAGTGTTCTAGGGAGAAACTGTCTTCCATTTCAGTTTTGAATCAGTATTGCTACACCCATTCCCCCCTTCTCTCTTTTCTCTCTTCCCCTTTATGAATGTCTGTATGCTTCCCTCTTTTTTTTTTTTTGTTTTGTTTTGTTTTGTTTATAATTGTAACCCAATGTAAACGTGTGAAGTGCATGGTTTGGTTTGGTTTTGTTTTGGGGTATTTTTTTTAAAGAAAGGTCTGATGAAATGACTGCTGTTAATCAAAAGAAAACTAAGCCTCAGAAAACTGTTGTTGCAACTTTCCCCCTAAACCTATAGGCACAAAATAAGCAGGCACAGTGTGAAGTGAGCATACAGTAATGAAATCCTCTCTGGATGCACTGGATACGTGGTGGACAACCAGTTTAGAAAGGCACTGCCATGGTACCCCTGGGCTGTAGTTTCAGAGTCATGGAGCACAAGAAATGAGAAGGGTAAAGCAACTAAGAAGTTTAAGCTCTCAGCTCTTTGATCCCTAGCAAATGTTTAAGGTTTTTGTAAGCACACAGAGCTGTCACTGCCTCATGTAAAGGTGCTGGGATTGTGTCATGTTTAATCCATTTCAGAGGAAGAAGAGGACTGGAAAGCTGTCCTTAACCCAGCTCTCATCTGCTTCAGTATTTGGTACTCTGGTTTTCAACCTTCTTTTTAAATGACTGGACAGTGAAATTCTGGGCATGTTTGGTGATTTGGGCAGTCTGTAATCCTTCTGTGCATACCACATTTATGGAGAGATGGTCAGCATCTTATGGAGGCTTTCAGTCCATAAGACAACAAAATTGCAATATTCCATCCTGTGGAATTCTGTTTTGTTGGGTTTGCTTGTTTTTTTTTTAATGCAAATTGTTGTTATAATTTGCTGAGCCACTGGTTCTTACAGTAGCAGTTCCTTTGCCAAGAGAACTTTCTTGTACACCCCTTTTAGCATATACAGCTCCATGGATGGATTGTCTGATTTAAAAGACATGCTGGTTGACATAACACACAGCTCTGGCTTCCAAGGCATCATGGCTGTGGCATGTCAAACAGGTAGAGAACAAATAGCCCAGTCCTCAGGTTAGCCACATAGACCAAAGTGGTTGCACTTAGTCTGGTGACTTAAACAATTTTCCACTGTATGCAGGCTTTACAAAATCAAGGGTTTCAGTCTGTCATTAGGAGTAGCAAAGAAAGAAATGGAACAGCAAGTGTTGTCTGATAGCCAAAACTCAAGAAGACCAACCCAGCCTCTCTCAGTGACACCAACATGTATTTCATTTCAAAGCAAACCAGTGGGGCAGTGCCCAGGCTCAAGTTACACCAGCAAAGACTGTAACCAACGTGCTGTGGTTGTGAGGCTGCTCACTGGTAGAGGTGAGTGGCATTTGCTCCATGAGCATGAGCCTTTCTGGCATGTTTGGTGCTGTGCTCCATGTCTGCACTCCTGAAAACACAGTGCTCCTGGGAAAACAGGTGGGGGTAAAGAACAGTTACAAGACCATGTTTTAAGCTGATCCACTCCTAGAACCTGCATGCAAGTCCAGCCCTTGCAAACTTAGTTAAATCCCAATTGTAAGCTATTGCTGTGGGGTATAAGTGGTGCAAGCACTTACAGTCATGGATTCAAGGTCTGGAAGGAGCTGCTGTTAGATTAGACAAACAGGATGGAGAGTGTGGTCAGTTTTGAAATACAGATAAACTTTACCCCTGATGATATTAGGAGTAGCACCAGAAGGTGCTTTCTGTAGAAATCATAAGCCATAGCACTCGTTTTTATTGTAAAAAAATGTGAAATTCTGTCTGATTCAGGGCATGGCATCTGGGGAATGTGTAGGAATACAGCCTCAGCAAAGCTGTGGGATAACACTGAGCTATTAACAGCTGTTAGAGTCAGAAGCAGCAGCTGTAAATCAGCAGGAAAACTTTGTAGGAATGCAGTGTTGGGGCTGAATTTGGGCTTCTCACAGGACATACCAAGTGATCTGCACTCTGAGATGGACTGTCAAAAATCAGGACAAATGTAAATATCCTCCAGCTTTTATCACCATCCAGCTCCTATCTTTCACTGTATCTTTAGCAAGCGTTTCTTCTTTCCTCTGTCTCTTGCATGCATACTCCCTTGTCCCATTCTTTTCCATTCACTTCCCAACCTCCTTGCCCATGACCAGCTGCACAGCCCTGCTGAAGCCCTTCCCTGAGCTGCATGGGAAATCCGCCACACCTGACCGTGGAGAACAGTTGGTTTGCTGTTCAGCATGCCCAGAGAGAGACCTGCTGCCTGTACACAGCCCTTGCCCCTGCCCTGCTGCTGGGGTCAGGAGGGGTCTCTAGCCAGGCAGGCATGCAGGGCAAGAGGGATGCTGTGGTGACCATGCTTGACACCACAGCACTATGATGCAGCCCACGCAGGGAGAAACAGCCATGCACACATGGCTTCAGGTGGCTCTTGGTAACAAATGGCTGTCTCTTTAATTGAGCCATCAATTACATGTTTATAAACAATTTCAACAGGGAAACTTATGACCAGCTTGGGAGTAGGTGGCTTGGGAGAGAAGGCTTTTATTGGTAAAAAAAGAACAGCTAAACTATTTTTTTAAAACTCAGTTTTCCAGGTCATAATTGTGTTTGCTGGTCCAATTGAAGCTGGGAAGCTATTACAGATGTGATCCATCAGAGTTTAGAAGGAGCCATTCATGTTGCTCAAGGCTTAAAGGGACTGTCTGAGTCGCTAATTTGCCTTCCTGGATTTGACAAACCTTTGTCACTCACTTAGCTCTGTCTAGGGCCAACAATATGTCTTGGCCAAAACCACATGCTCCAGAAGGGCATCCTGTTTTGATTTGGTGAAGTTAAAGAACCAGAGATTCCAGCACGTCCCCCGAGAGTTTGTGCAAATGGTTTTATCATTTTCACCATTAAGGGGATGTGTCACTTAGGGTTGTGTGTCACTTCAGCTTTTAGCGTCTCCTGATGTTTTTCTGGTTGATGCTAAAGAGCCTGTTTTGGCATTTGCTTTTGTTTTGGTAAGGAAGACTGGGCTCTTTGGACATGGCACCAGCTTTCACTTGTCAGCCTCGTTCTCAACGTGTGTCAGTCTGGGAAAAGTCCCACCAAAATTGCTTACAGGTTTACTGGTACCCCTCTACTCTTGCTCATCCAGTTACAGAGCCAAAGTGTCTCAGTTGGCATTGCAGTAGCAGGGGGAACCCACTGCTCAGCTAGGGTACTAGAAAAATATAGAAAATACTGTCAGTTTCCTATTTTTGAAACACTGCAGCCTGACTCTTAAGTCACCCTTTCTTCTAATGGGTCGTGGGGGGGATGACTTCCAGCTTTGCTGCTGTTGGCCTGGGGTGCACCTACCACGCTCAGCTGGGCGTGATGCACAGAGATTTCTTCAGGCAGTTTTCCTTTCCACCAAGTGGGTCACCAGTGGTAGTTCACCTCAGTGGAGGAAAGGTGATTTTGCAGAGAAGTCTGTGGGCTTACGGAGAGCCTTTCATAGAATCACAGAATTGTCAGGGTTGGAAGAGACCTCAAGGATCATCTGATTCCAAATCCCGTGCCATGGGTAGGGACCTCACACTAGATGAGGTTGCCCATCCAGCCATTGCAGGAGTACAACGACCCCCTACATCCCCACGGCAGATGACATTGGTCCCTCCTTGCAGCGTGACCTGCCATGGTACGTGCATTCAGGTGCTGGCTGGCTCCCTCACTTCCGGGCAGCGCTCCCCCCCACGCTCCCCTCAAGGAAATAACCGGTCAGCTCGCCCACGCCTCTTGTGCAACAGCTCATCCTTCTGACCAGCAGTGTTTATATCCTCACAATGTATGTGCCTTACTTTGTGCTGATCCTGTAAAAGAGAGGGACCAAGATGTGTTGCCAAATGTTCCCGATGAAGCTGTAGCTGCCGCTCAGCTGGCAGCACATACCACTGTTAATAGCGTCCCAACGTCTTGTGAACCTCTGGTATTCACGTGTTCTTGTCCTTGGGTTGGTGGAATGTCTCCTATGGAACAGTTACTGTTGTCAGTCCTGCAGATGTGTAAGATAAAAATGTCTTCTTTTTATTTTTACTTTTTGTTTGTTTGTTTTGCTTTGACTTTTTTTGTTGTTGTTGTTGGTTTTGTTTGTTTTTTAGGGTTTTTTTACTAAAGCTTGTAATCCTTTTTTTTTTTTTTTTTTTTTTTAAAGCAAACAACAAAATGTGTAAATACATTTATGTACCGTAGGAATAGTGTTGGGCTGTAACGGGCCTTAGTGGGCTTCATTTGATAAACCTTGCAGTTACGATCTGATGTTTCTCGAGCCTTAGGTTGATCTGAAGGGTCTGTAGCACTGTGTACATATGAACTGTACTTCTGCTTTCAGAACCACTTAGCTCTTTTGTAACAAAGAAAAAAAGGAAAAAAAGTTTCTTACAATGTCAATAAAAACACAAAAGCCTTTGTACTTAAGTTCTTAGTTTTCAGCTTCTAAAATACCTCCCTGGGGAGGGAGTTGTTTTGTTGTTGTTTTTTTTTTTTTATTATTCAGCTTGGGAGCCTGGCTGCAGTCAGCCTGCGCAGCACTTCAACTCGCAGGCCTCCCTTTGCTGCCCCAGCCCCTCAGTTCTCTTTGGTTGTGGTTTAAAACATGACGGGGAAGTAGAACAGGGCTTTGCCTTCTCTCTGAAGAGCAACTGCTGAGGGGTGCCAGGTGGAGAAATAAATGAACATGCAATGTCACACAGGTCAACTCACAGAGTCACTGAATCATAGGATGTGTTGGGTTGGAAGGTACTTTTAGAGGTCATCTAGTCCAAACCCCCTGCAGGATGCATGGACATCTCCAACTAGATCAGGTTGCTCAGAGCTACATCAAGCCTGACCTTGAATGTCTCCAGGGATGGAACCTCCACCACCTCCTTAGGCAACTTCTTCCGGTGTTCCACCACCCTCATGGCGAAGAACTTTTTCCTAATGTCCAAACCTTACCCCTCATCCTATCACTACAAGTCCTTGTACACAGTCCCTCCCCAGCTTTCTTGTAGGTCCCCTTCAGGTACTGGGAGGCTGCTATAAGGTTTAGCATTATGTTAAACAAAGCATCAGCAGAGTTGCATACCAGCTCCAATAAAGGAAATAACATGCCTGGACTGCCAGTCCCTCTCTCGGCTCCTTAAATCACAGAGGCATTTTGGTTGGAGAAGACTTTTAAGATCATCAAGTCCAACCATCAACCCAACACCACCATGGCCACTGAACCATGGCCACTGAACCATGGCCACTGAACCATGGCCACACGTTTTTTGAATACCTGCAAGGGCAATGACTCCACCACCTCCATGAGCAGCCTGTTCCAATGCCTGGCCACTCTTTTTCAGTAAAGACATTTTTTTCCTCACTTCCAGTTTTCGTAACCACCCCGGCACAACTTGAGGCCATTTCCTCTCATCCTATCTCTATGTACTTGGGAGGAGACCAACACCTACCTCACTACAACCAACTTCTCTTCAGGCAGTTGTAGAGCACCCTGCTGACATACCACTAATCATCCCCACATGATTGATTTCAGTTGTGTCTTCTCCACCAGCTGGATCAACTTCAGGATGACTTTCAAGAGGGCAGGAGATGCAGTGGTGACTCTACCTCTATTCATCCCAGTGCTTGTTCGCTGTGTCAAGGGTGCAGAGGAAGGTGATGCCAGCTGGTGCACAATCAGGCACCAGGGCCAAAGCAGTTGCAGAGATGACCACTGCTAGAGGACAGGCTGGGGTAGCAGCATATATTTCTGGTCCTCCAGTCTAGCCTGAGATTGGGCTCATGAGGAGCTGGATGTGCAAGGCTGCAGCCAGGGACAAGAGGACCAATGTTGCCATGTGGTGGAACTCAAAATAATATCAAGTCCTCAGGAAAATAGCAGGGCAGTCGTGGTTTGTACCATCTAAAATTAGCAGATGCTGTTGACCTTTAGTATCTGCTTTAGTGCCAAGGCTGGAAGTGAATTAATTGAATTTGCAATACATCTTACGAGGAGTGGCTGAGGGAGCTGGGGTTGTTTTGTCTGGAGAAAAGGAGGCTGAGGGGAGACATCACTCTCTACATCTCCCTGAAAAAAAAGTTGGAGCCAGTGGGTGTTGGTCTCTTCTTACAAGCCACAACTGGTAGGACGAGAGAAAAATGGCATCAAGTTACAGCAGGGAAGGTTTAAGTAAGTTAGACATTGGGAAAAACTTCTATACCAAAAGGATTCTCAAAGACTGTAACAGGCTGCCCAGGTCAGTAGTTGAATCCCCATTCCTGGATGTATTTAAAAACTGTGGTCAAGCATATGGTGCTCCTGGAAGAGTTACATAATGATTGGACTTGATGAAGAACTTTTCCAATCATAGTGATTCTGTGAATTCATCAAATTAGTTTTCCTGGGAGAGCTGCAATTTGCCAAACCTGAAGGAACACAACAGAGATACGCAGCACTTGTTAGAGGGGCAGGGGAAAACCACAGCACCCCACCACCACCACTACCCAAAGGAGGGAATGCACTGGTAATATGCTCCACCACCACAACACCAAAGTCACCAGTAAGGCTAAGGCCAGACCTGCTGGGGTTGGGGATGAAGTGGGGAGCCATGGGGGAAGAGCAGGCAGCGTGGACCCAAGGTGCTGCTGGCATTACTCGTCTGGCTGGGTGTAAGCAGTGGCACTGCAGGACAGCCTAATGCCCGGTCTCCTTTCCCAGTTTTTGTGGGCTTGACTGTGCAATCTTAATGCTTTTTTCTTTCTTTTTCAAAGAGAGGTTGATGGGAAGGAGATGACTTGTGAGGAACACAGCTTTGTTACATGATTAGGGCAATGCAAGCCCCCAGGCACTACTTCCCACTACAAACAACTAATATTAATAACTCATGCTAAAATTGCCTGCTAGTTAATAACATGGGCTGCCTTCCACCCCAAGAATCACGTAACAACTTTGTGGTTTCCCCGGTTGTGTTCCCACCATCTCCACCCAGCATCACTCCCTGGCTTCAGACATGCATTTCCCAGGAGAAAGGAAGGGGATGGTTGACCAAAGGAAGAACTGATGGTGTTTAACAGAAATCCCTGCACCTCACCTCCACCTGCACATGCCTCCTCGCCTGCCCCATTTGTGGGCTGCAAGCCCCAGCAGCTGATGCAGGACTGCTCCTAGCTAACTTGTCTTTCAGGCTTGGTTCCCTGTTTCACCCATGGCCCAGGGACGGAGTGACCTATTTCGTGCCTTGCCAGGGAAGCAGCCACCCTCCCTCTGAGCTGTCCCGGCAGGCTGAGACGTGATAGACCAAGGCTGTTAGTGATGGGTGGGAGGCCCTTTGAGTCACGCTTCCCCTCGCAGCCACACGCAGGGTGGCACTGGCAGAAGAGCGAGGAGCATGCTGGGCTGCATCTCCCTGCCCGGCTCGGCACAGCTGAGCACGGCAGCAACACAGCTAGGCCCAAGCAGTGGGCAGATCAGATGGTGATGAACCGTAAACAGGATCGTTTCCCAGGGGCTGGCTGAGCTGCTCCAGCCCTGTGCCAGCAGCACGGGGTTGGCTGTCAGGTCTGCAAAGCAGTCTCCAAGCCACCCTGCGCTGCAGAAAAACATCTCTAATGTTCGCATGACTGGAGCAAGACAGAAGAGACAAATAATGTGGACAGCAACATGAAACAGTGGCAAAAATCTGGAAGACAGAGGAGGAGAATGAAAAAAACCCAAGAGGGTAGAAAGCTCTGTAACAACTGAAAAGAGCCCCAGATGGATAGGAACTGAGAAAAGGCCAGAGACAGAAATAGCAGCACTAATTGGCTGAGCTGAACAGCTTTTGCTGTACCTGAGCATCCTCCACTGTCCTCAGATCCTCAGTGCTGCCAGCCCCATGCTGGTGAGGGGGAGTGGGAGCAGGGAGCTGCTCAGGCCTGGATGCACAGAAGTTCTTAAGTTCCTATAGCAACGCTTAGTGAAAAGACCCAAAGTAGAGGCACCTATAGAGCTGGACAGAGAAAGGGTTGTGGCTCCAGGCATCATCTCCTGAGGGAGGACTGTGGGAAATGTGCGCTTCTCCCTCCTGAACACGTTTCCCACTGCACCTTTGCTGCTGAAAGACTTCCCATTTCCATGACATGAGCAGCCAGCCCTCCCAAGCCATAGAAAACACTCAATTTGCCTATCTCGCCTTGAGGCAGTTTTGCTTTGAAGACCCACAGCACATCCCTGCAGTGCCAAGGGGTCATGGCAATGTTGTCATTGGCCAAATTAGTTTCCTGCCTAGAAGGCTTTTTCTGGGAAAGGGCAGATATGCCTCATTCCTGGCATTGCTTCACTTCACCCCTCAGCCCACTGCTTTTACTAAACTCCTTTGACTTTGGCTGTGGGACCCTCACATCATGGCATTGCCAGAATGTGGTGTTTTGGATGGAGCTTCAAAGAAAAACAAATGGTCAAAGGCATCTCCATCCCCATCTCCTTCCATCGTCCTGCTGCAGAAGTTGCACTTGAGCCCTTACAATGGGGTTACAGAAGTCCAAGAGGGTTAAAGAAACAAAAAGATATTTTGCCCATGTGTGAAAACACTCACTGGACCCTCAGAACTGTGGAGCTCAGTGGCAAATAGGTATCTTACAGAGGCTCTCCAAAGTATGTGGCTGCACATCAGGTTCTTATTTGCCTGAGCTGAAAGTCTCCTCACCTGTGTCACTCACATTTGTTGCTACCCAGTGGCATGACATAAGTGGGAAGAGGTCCCAGCACTTACACTGAGGCCAGGGGCTGGAGCAGAAGATGGAGGGCTGCAGGGCCACAGTACATGGCAAAGTGCCATAGCACTTATGGGGTTCGGGGTTGGTGCCCCTTCAGCAACAGTAAATGCCAAGCTCCCCTTTGCAGCCATGCAGGGAGGAGCAGCAGAGCCAGTCCCTCAGGGCTGCTGTCTCCTCTTCACCTTACCCTTGCAGCAGGGAAGCTGCTGCTGCTGACTTGACCAGTCAGTGCTCTCCTCTGGGCACCATTACTGGGGATGTGCCCAGACACCTTTGTCTCTTTTATTGCCAAACTCCAGGAATTTGTACCACTTTGAAGTCCACAATGTGATGCCCCAGCCCACCACATGGCCTTGCTGAAGGCTGGTACATCATGAGCAAACCTGGTGGCACAGCTCCTACACCTGCCCCACATCCTTACCCTGCTTTGGGATCCTCTCCCTGCCCTTTCCTCCTCTTCTCAAGGCTGGGGCTGTGGCACAGGGGAAAACCAAAAATATTGCATGTTATTTTGTCCTCTCCCTGGCTGGTCCCTTGGAGATTGCTGCTATTTTCTCCCAGTGACAGAAAATGCTGGGAGCTGCACAAGGCTAGCCACACAATTCAGGAGGCAGCAATGCCTGCCTTTGCTCTCTGGAGTGCAGTCTTGAACCAGTACAATGCTTCCTGCTTACCTTCATGCCCTGAAACAGCTTGGGTTTCAACTGGCTCTTCACCTGAGATCTACTGTATTGCTTTGGGACCCTTACTACAAGAAAGATATTGAGGTGTTGGAGTGGCCAGAGAAGGGTCTGGAAAAAATGTCCTGTGAGGAGCAGCTGAGGGAATGGAACCATTTAGCCTGGAGAAGAGGAGGTTGAGGGGAGACCTCCTCGCTCTCTACAACTACCTGAAAGCATGGTCAGGTTTTTAAAAAGGCTGCCCATAGAGGTGATGGAGCCACCGTCACTGGAGGTATTCAAGAAATGTGTGGCCAAGGCACTTTGGGACATGGTTTAATGGCCATGATGGCGTTGGGTTGATAGTTGGACTTGATGATCTTTTCCAACTGACACAATTCTATGATTCCGTGAGAGGACTGGAGCGTCAGACATCAAATAAGATAGGGAATGCTCCTCTGCTAAAGCTGAAGCCAGAGCCTCTTCTGAGATATGAGATGTCCACTTTGTCCACTTCTATTTGAAACACAGCTAGGATATGAGGTTGCGGGCTGCAGGTTCAGCTCTGCCCTTAGTAGCTCCCCTAGTTTCAGCAGCTTGTGCAAGCCCTCTCTGCCAAGCTTCACTTAGAAGTGACACACAAAGTGTCACACAAAAGTCACACCAAAAAAACCAAACAAACAAAAAAAGTTTTGAAGCAAGTAGTAAAAGCTTTGATTTAGCCAGTTAAATACGAGCCCTGCTGAACTCCATCCTCCTTTCTTTATACATGCTCTCAAAGTCTTTTCCTTCAGGATAATGGGCTGCAGAGTGACAGGCTCTCTTCTCCCTTCTCCTGCACCAGGTGACGAGTTTTACGTCAACACTGTCCTGAAAACTTCAGGGTTCCCATCAATTTGGGATGAAAATTCCCTTTCCTTAAAACAGGCATGCATAGTCCCATTAAAGTCAGCCAATGCCTGGATGGTCTTGTGCTAAACTTAAGAATTGAAAGCCTCAAAACTTGAAATGATCTTGTTCCCAGTTTGCCCCACACAGTGGCATTGTGTGGATTTGCTGATGCCACTGTGGTATGTTTGCCGAGCATGAAAAGTCTTTTTCTGGTAAATGCTGGTCCACTGCAATGAAAATGTTAGATTTAGATGAAGAAGAGCAAAGCAAAAAGACAGCATTTAGTCATTTTTAGACTAAAGAGACTCAGGAAAAGTGGTGCCTGCCCATTTCTGAACTGAGGGCATCCCCAAAGGCTGCAGCCACATGTGATATGGGGCTGTGGCAGCTGGAGTCCTGGGCCAGCTCTTCATCTTCCACCCAGGGACCACTTAATGCTTTTTGCAACACAGGAGGGCTCCAAAAAAACACACCTGAAAGCCTCAGGAGGTGAGCACGATAGCTGCCTCACCACTGCTGGTGCATAGCTGAACTGGCTCCTGGATTTTGGGTCTTTCCCCAAGTAACACAGCTGGGGCATGGAACTACCCTGTGCCACTCTGCTCCCAGGGCTAGAAAACCCCAACCTCATCTTGGGTCAGGGGAGGAACAAAAGGAAAACCTTCATGAAAAGCAAACAAATGGCAGAAGTGAAAAGATGACCCAGCTGCTCCCCAGGAAACCCCCCTGACTGCTTCGTGGTTGATGTGGCAGTGGAGTCCCATCCCCATGGCTGCCAGGAAACTGGGGCCCCTCTGGGCAGCCGGAGGAGCCAGAGGCATGGCAGGGATGCCAGATGAGGAGCACACATCCTGCTGCCATCCCCACCAGTTAATGTTCCTGAAGATCTAGGGTGCCTGTGCGGGAGGTTCTGTGCGGGCAGCCCCGCTCAGAGCCGTGGGACTCCATGGCAGGAGGCAAGGGGTTGCCCTTGTCCGATCTTTCACCTGAGCGCCTGAGTAACGCAGCAGTGCTGCTTGCTGTGCATCCCCTCAGCTCCATCGCACTCGCTGGCTTCTCTTGAATCCTCGGTGAGTATTTGACGCTCACCTCCGAGGGCTCAGCAGTGACTGCATCTTCCCTAGACGTGTGCTGTCGCCCGAAGCCGCAGCGGAGCACGCATGGTTGGAACCAGCAGGGACAGAGCCGCCTCTGGAGCGAGGTCCGAGCCTGCCTCAGTTCGGTGCTGCCACGCCGTGGGAGTCAGCTCACTGTGCGGGGCCGGCCTAGCTGCGCCGCTCGGGCTCCGCGCGTCCATCCCACAGCTCTGCTCGGGATCGCTGGCCCTCTGTGAGATCCTCCCTTAAGGGGCTACAATGCAGGCTTCTCACATCCTCCCCAGCCCCACTTCTGCCCTGCACCGAGACCACTTGTGGGGCAAAGCTGCAGCCACACTTTCTCTGGGTGAGACTTCTGCAGCCTCCACCACCACCTTCCTGCTTTTTTAATTTTTTTTCAGGTGATCAAACATCTGGTAGGGCAAACACCACAGGAACATAGAATATGACAGTGCAGGAGTTTGGCTGGGTGACATGAGTGTAGTGTCATTTTGCCCTGCCATTGCCCTTTCTCCCTGGGAGCATCTGGACAAGTGAAGGAGGCATCCCCAGCAAATCTCCTGCTGCCAGGGTGAATTTTGCAGCCATGTAGCTGTTTCTTGCAAACACTTTAAAGAACATTTGGGGATGGCAAGTAAGAAAAAACATAGGTTTGCCTTGGAAGGGCTGGAGGATGGCAGCTAGCCTGAGTACAACCACTTGTGCTGACTGCAGACCAGCATAGCAGGCAATTAATAGCAACTGGCTTATGTAAAGTAGCAAGAAAGCAGTCCACTTTCCACCCACTCCCAAACCAGCCTGGCAGTGGCATTACTGCTGGGACAGAAGGCTCATGGATGGGGGACCAGCACCACCCACAGTGATGCCCAAAGCAGAGTTTGCATCCTTGAGCCACGTGGCACTGCCATTAAAGGCAAACACCTGGTTGGGGCCAGCTCGGCTTGGGAAAGCTGGTGGGTCAGCAGCCCAAAGTGGTGTGGAGTTTTCCATGGTCAGTTGCTGTGCTGGCATGGCCAGGAGCTGCTATTATTAGCTGGCATGTGACTCACCAGTGAGACAGGAGCTAGCAGCCTCAGCCTGAGCAGGGCTGGACACGGATCGGAAAAGCCCCATTGACAGCCCAGCCAAGAGCCGAGAGTGAGCAGTGCTCAGAGCAACCATCTGCCCAGTGCTTGGCTGATGCATCTCCCAGCTGAATGGGAAGCACTAGTGCTGTGGGGGCTCACATGGCCCTGATGGTTTGGCTGGGGGAAGGAAGGGGCAGGAAACTGCAGCCCTGATCATGCACTCTCAACTCCATGCAAAACATTGCAAGAAAAATGAATTATGGGGGACGAGTAAGAGGCCACAGCCTGAGAAAATGTGTTTGACTGAAATGCAAAGAAAAACACTGAGCTTAGAAGAGCCAAAGCCCCAGGGTCCTTGTGTTGGCAGAGTGGGGGATCCCATGACTCAAAGCTCAGGGCAGGGGAAGCATTTTGGGCTGTGTGGATGAGGAATGTGTGAAGCAAAGCCTGCTCTAACACAACCCCTCTCATACAGGCAAAGGGTTCATGGCTGCCATGCCTGTGCCATGGCTGGGTCTGCTGCAAAGTGATGCCAATGTGTGGCATGAGCAGATGCTGAGCAGGGTGATGGGGCTTTGCAGCTGTAGGGCCAAAGGCAGCAGATTACTGGGAGCTCACTGAGTACAAAGAAAAAGGAAGAAGGGAGGGAGATGGAAACACATTCACTTTTCTGGATGGTGATACCCTATGATTCCTATTTTGACTCATTTAAGCCTGGAACTGCAAAAAGACAGCCTGGTAAGTAACACAACTTGTAGGAATTGCAGCTGCTACAGTTCTCCTTCAGTCTCCTTGCTAGTAATTCTGCCCATGTTGTGCCTCATTTTCTCTGCTGCAAATGAGAGAAAGTCCAGTCTCTGGGTCCTCTTGTACAATTGTGAATCAAATGTATCAACAATAAAATGAGAGAATCATAGAACCACTAAACCATGGCCCAAGGTGCCATGTCTACATGCTTTTTGAACACCTCCAGGGATAGTGACTCCACCACCTCCATGGGAAGCCTTTTCTAGCTTTTCAATCATCAGAGCTGTGCTATGATGTTTGCTTCACCCCACACTTCTTCTACCCAAATTAAAATTAGCTCACTGTGTCATCTTTGCACAGGACATGCAAGATGATTTTCTACGCAACCCCAAGTCCCGTTAAGGCACATTGCGACGAGCGGTGCAGCACACACCGTGTCTTACAGCCCCAGAAAGGCACCTTTATTTCAGGATGAACTATTGGAGCACAGTGCAAGGATTTGCTTTGTGCTGTGACTAGAAATTGTTTGCAGATTTTTCTAACCACCAGAAGTTGACAGTTCACTTAGGAAATAAATCCTTAAAGTGAGAGTGCCTACATGCCTGCTTGGCTCTCAAAGTGCTGCAAGCCCAGAGCTGCACAGGGTCCAGTCCAACTCTCTTTCTAGTGGACTGAAACAGGAAACATTTGTGGATATATATCTCAGTGGAGGAAGCAGATCCATGGATTCAGCTGTTGTTCCTCATCACCCTCAAGAGAGCATCAAGCTTCTTGGCCAAACTGCTGAAGACAAAGGACCAGAGGATGAATCCTGGAGCAGCTCCGTACAGGCTGGTCACTTTGGCATGAGGCAAACACATCACTTGGGTGCCACAGAGGGCTGAGATGCATGGGGTTAACTCTCAGCTGTCTGCAGCCAAAAACCACTCAATATCCTAGCACAGATGACAGACACAAAGGCAGTGAGAGAAGAAGGAAAGAAGGAAAAAAGGAAGGAAAGAAAGAAAGAGAGAAAGAAATAGGAAAAAGAAAGAAGAAAAAGAGAATGAAAGAAAGAAAGAAAAGAAAGAAAGAAAGAGAAAAAGAAAGAAAAGAAAGAAAGAAAGAGAAAAAGAAAGAAAAGAAAGAAAGAAAGAGAAAAAGAAAGAAAAGAAAGAAAGAAAGAGAAAGAAGAGAAAAAAGAAATAAAGAAAGGAAAAAAGAAAGAAAGAAAGAGAAAGAAGAGAAAAAAGAAATAAAGAAAGGAAAAAGAAAAGAAAGAAAGAAAAAGAAAGAAATAGGAAAAAGAAATGAAAAATAATAAGAAAGAGAAAGAAGAAAGAAAAAGAATGAAAAAGAAAGAGGAAGCAAGAAAAAAAGAAACAGAAAAGAAAGAAGTAAAAGGGAAAGAAAGGGAGGGAAGGGAAGGGAAGGGAAGGGAAAGGAAGGGAAGGGAAGGGAAGGGAAGGGAAGGGGAGGGGAGGGAAGGGAAGGGAAGGGAAGGGAAGGGAAGGGAAGGGAAGGGAAGGGAAGGGAAGGGAAGGGAAGGGAAGGGAAGGGAAGGGAAGGGAAGGGAAGGGAAGGGAAGGGAAGGGAAGGGAAGGGAAGGGAAGGGAAGGGAAGGGAAGGGAAGGGAAGGGAAGGGAAGGGAAGGGAAGGGAAGGGAAGGGAAGGGAAGGGAAGGGAAGGGAAGGGAAGGGAAGGGAAGGGAAGGGAAGGGAAGGGAAGGGAAGGGAAGGGAAGGGAAGGGAAGGGAAGGGAAGGGAAGGGAAGGGGTGGGGTACAATGCCTTGGGTGATGCAGTGCAGTGCGCTTTCAGCAGACAAGAGATAGGCAGTCAGGAAAGAGCTGTGATTTTCTCCTCTCCTAACCTCTTCCTCTATCTCTATTAATAGGCACTGGTGCCAGTCCAGCCTTGGGGCACAGACACATGGGTTCCCTGGGGATCCCATCTCATGGGATTTCACCTCTGGCAAGGGAGGTGTTTACCTGGGACAGCTTGTTTGGATTATACAGAGCAGGACAGGTTGTGCCGTTCAGCTGGAGCACACCAATCCCACAGCCAGGGTGTTAATGAATGAGAAGCAAAGATGTAACTTTCTGGACAAGGACTGTGGATGGAAGGAGAGACCAACAACTGGCATTCACCCAGCACTGTACCTCCATACCTGTGATCTGCAACAATCCCACCCTGGGGGGTAATGCAATTACCAGGCTGTTTTCTCCTCAAGCAGCTTCAAGTATTTTGTTCCTCCCAATGGAAGGAGGAACAACTCCTCCTGTAGCAGGAGTGTACTTGGCCCTTTAACTCCAAGTGAGGACACATAATGAACATACCTCTCCTTACCTCCCAGCCAGCTTTCCCAGAAATATCCAAGCACAGAGCAAAGAGCTTCCTTGATACCGACTCCTTTGGCACATATACAGGCAGCAGAAGCCCGGTTCTGCCTAACACATGGAGAAAGATCCCAGCACAACACTGTCCATCGCTGTCCTGTTGAGGCTGAGCAGCCCAGTCCCTGAGTTCAGGAGACGTCCTAAATTCCTACATCAGCTTCTGAGAACTTCCACTCCTTGGGTCTTTCCAAAATACATCATGTGCTTGTGAAAACACATGTATACAGGGTATTTTTTTAGTTTTTTTGTCTGTTTTTAAGCAAAGTAACTCATTTTTCTGATTTATTTGAGGGAAACCAAAAGCTCCTGCAGCCCCAGCCCCTCTCTGTCAGTCAATGACCTAGAGCAAGGAGTTGAAAATTTGGCACTTCACCCATGTGCTAGCTTCAGGTTAGCACTGAACTGCAGAAGATCTGAAAAGCCTCATCAAGTCCTCTGCACCCTGCTTTGTACTGCTTGGCTCTGCTGTAATTTCTGCCTGTGTCACTCTGGTGAGTGCAAAGGCAGTTTCAGTAAAGCGGCTTGATGCATACTGGAACACAGCAGTGAGAAACTTGCCAAATGCATTGCCCCATGACATCACTTGAGCTTTTGTTTGTCTTTCAATGGTGAGAAAGGAGAAGAAAAAAGTGAGGGGAGGAATCTGACTTGGAGCAGCTCCCTCTAACCCATTTATTTACCTTGTATGCATGCTTCATGTTCTTACTCATGGGTTACAGTCATGAGCCTTGAGAATCCCCAACAGTAATCCCTCGACAGAGGAGCTGGCTCATGGCATGCTCAATGCGTTTTTGCTTCATTACTTTTCTCATCAGATAACAACAGAAAGTAACTTGGTTGGTGTTTCTGGCAGCTGCTGCACTTCCTTTCCCCATGCGTCCCTGATACACACATACCATGGGAAATGCTCTTCTGTTGCAACACACAGCTCAGTGCTGGGCCAGGCAACCAGGCAGAGGACATGGACAGAGCTGAGCCATCAGGAGCTACAGCACAGGGCACAGACAGCCAGCATCCCACCGGAAGACACCCAAGTGACTCACAGCTCTATGACGGACGGTCAGTGTCCTTTGTTCCAGGCCTGCAAGGGGATGCAAGCACTCAAGGGCATCCCAGTGCTCCACAGGGATGTGAAGATGGGCCCATTATGTTGAAGCCTGGAAAGGAGAGGTGGGAAGGAATAGAAAGGCCTTGAGCAGGAAGGAATTGGTCACACAGAGAATTAGAGTGGTGTCAGGGAGGCAGTAACTCTAGCCAGCAAAAAGAAAAGCAGAGGTGCCTGCTCTGGTTTAAAATAAACAGAGTCTTGGCACAAGGGTGACATCTCACAGTGACTTTTACAGGCATGTCTCTTGGGCCATTTATTCTCCAGCACTGTGCAGGAGGCAAAGAGCCTCCTGTTCCACAGTGAAATAAACTCTATCTGAGCCAGTTTACTCCACTTTGCTGTGGCTTTTGCTGGCAATGCCCTCATCACAGCTTGGTCCCTCAATCCCAGATCAAATAATTTGGTTTGGATGCCAGATGAAGGATGGGCTTCATCTAACTTTACAGACCTACACTTGGCCTCTTTGTTGCAGCTCTTCTTACAGGCAAAGAAGAGAAATGGGCAAGATTCGCCTGACCTGTTTTAGACACTGACCTGGGGAGGGGATGACTCATAGCTGTGCCTATATTTCCCCAACTTCTTCTCCATAAGGGGAGCCTAGCGTGACTAGCTCAGATGGAGACATCTATGTTTAGTCAGATGAATCCCACCCAAAGTGACTGCAGCTGCTGAAGGAACGTGAGCTTTTGCATAATCGCTTCCCTTCCCCATAGTTTTGGGGCAGAGAGAATTGCTTGAGCTGATGAGTCCTTGAAGGATTCCTTGAAAACTGCACAAAATCTGCTCGGAAGGATGTGTGTCTGCTTGCATCTGTCCTCAGTGTGGTTCAGCGGGCCGTGAAGGTCCCAGGCAATAGGGCATTCAGAGGGTAGCAGAGTCCTGGCGTTGTCACACTCTCTGCTTGCAGGCAGCCTGAATTGGAAAAAACAGAGACAATAATAGAAGGAGCATCCAAGACATCTCTTGGGTTTGGACAACTACTAAGTTGGCCACACCCCAAGAGAAACAACTTCCGCTCTGTCCCCTGGCTCCTACCCTTACCTCCGCCTTCCTCCTTTCGCTCTGCTTTCTTCAGTCGTTTCCCTCCTGACTAGAAACTTTTGGGAAACTTATTTCCTTGCACCTGTTTCAGCTGTGATGTAACTGTGGTAATAACTCACCCACTGTTGGATGGAAGGTTGCAATTATTTCTCGGGTTCTTTGCGGGGGGAGGGGGGGGCTGTTGTTGTTGTATTTTATTACGCTATGGTTATATTTAGAAATAGGCCTGGATCAGATCTGTGTAAGAGGAACACTCCCATTGTTTGGGAAGGTCTGGAGTGTGAGTCAGATCCCTTCATCTCAGCTGGTCCTCCTCCAAGGTCCAAAGCTGAAAAAGTTCAAATATGTAGTGCAAACTCTGTAGGTGAGGCCAGTTTGTGGTTGTGGGGGGACAAAGCAATGTGCAAAGACTTAAATTCTGTCACAGCATGAAATACCTTTCTGCCCTCTTTGATGGGAAAGTCATCAAGGCAGACTGGGAAAGCCAGCTGCTGCTTTGCCTTCCAGAAGCAGTAAATGAGACAAAACAGAGATCAAAGTTAATGGCAATAACTTAGGACCCTGTCCCAGGAATATTGCCTAGGTGGGCTTATTCCTTCTCTGCCTGTTATAAGATCTCATGTCCTTTAGTCCCTTAGAGAAGAACACATTTTTTGACCTGTTGTTTGATACAACTAGATGCTTTCTTCAAAGTCACATTTCAGCCTCCCAGCTCTTAGGGTTGAAGATGAACTTCTTATGACCTATTATGTATAGGAGCTCCTGTGCTGTACAGGCTGGTCAGCAGATCTGCTTCTGAGCCTGAAGGCTTCAGACAGACTAAGGCAGCACAGTCCTCTGAAAGTGAAGCTGCTCTCTGCCACAGGGGAAGAGACCAAAGCAGAGTGGCTCATGCAATGTGCCCAAGTGATCTTTGGCAGACCATTCAGTGGTCACACCGCAAGGCAATGCAGCCCTGCTGTGAGCTCAGCAAGTCCTCAGGAATGTGGTAGTCACAAGCAAGACTACAGGTAGGTGCCAAGAAAAGATGTACTGCACCAGCTCACACCTTCCACCATCTATTTCCAGCGCTTCATAAGAAGGGAAAGAAAAGCCAACAGTACCTTACAACACACTGCCTATTTGTACTGGAAACAAAATATCTCTGCTCTGTTGTGGCCCAAAATCCTTAAAGCTGAAGGCAGGGCACTGGCACTGTCCCAGTGCAAAGCTGCAGCAATGAGCAGGTTGAGGAAAATGCAGGGTTTTCTTTTCTTTTCTTTTTTTTTTACCACCATAACCAAATTGGACAAGAATGAGAACTCAGAGACAATAATCCCAATCAAACTTTACATACTCCTGCTGGAGCATGCTGCAGACAAGGAATGCTCCTACTGATGCCTCTGCTATCCCCAAGTCCCATTGTTTGCTTCTAGGTTCCCAGAGTCAGCTGAGCCCCCTTAGCCCCATTGAACCAGCAGCTATTGTGGAGGTAGTGACCACAATGACCCCATAATCCTGTTCTCCAAGGCAGAGCCTCCTGTCCTGTAGGTACTGCCTGAACTCTTTGTTCCCAGATGTATTACTTTTCATTTAGCTAAATTAAAACACATTTTCTTGGATTGTGACTATTCAGCCAGGCAATTCCGATCCCTCTGTAACAGTAAACTATCCTCACCATTATTTACTGGGCTGCAGGTGGACAGACTGAAACACTAGCCCTGCACAGACTGCCCCTATTCAGCTCAATGGCCTGTTGATGCTGTACAATGACAACGGTCATGATGTCCGGGGAAAAGAGTATTCCATAGCTGACTCTTTCAGCTGGAATATTCAGTTCCTCTGAGATTTGGGAGCACATTGGGGATTACTGAAGGAGCAGCATCTTTTTTCTCCACAGCCTGTCTCATTGCTACATGATAACAACCTCTCACTGCCTCCCCCTCTCCATTTCCTCTGGGTGTGGAAAATCACAGATAAGAAAGGGAGAGAGAAGGAAAACAGATTTACTTCATCAGTTTATGCTCCGAGTCATGCAGTGACAGAGCTGACATCAACCCCTTCCCTGTCTGCTCTGCAGCAACTGCATCCTTCCCTGAGCCATGTTGTGTGGCCAGATGGAAACTGAGGCACAGGAAACATGGAAAATCAAACTTACCTTTCCTTTGCAGTATAGCAGCTGCTAGTACATCGTAGGCAGGTAGAAGCCTGGAAGACCTCTCCATGACAATTTTAATGTTCTAAAGCAATTACAGACCAATGACATGTATTTACTGGATAAGTACTTGTGGTGGGGTTGGTTTTATTTGTCCCATTCTCTATATCCACAGCATATGCAATATGAGCACAGGATAAATACTCTTCCCATGCAGCTCCATTATGGTCAGTAAACTTACCATTAGGAATGAGTTTGGTTTCATTTGGGGCAGAGTTACCCAGCAAAATCATTATTATTAAGTCTGGATGAAGCATGCAAGCACAGCAGCTCTTGTACCCTCCCTGTGCTGTGTGGCCTGAATTCATTGCAGCCTGCTGAAGAGACATGGCTTTTCAGATCTTCTCCTGGATTATGGCATAGAGGAGCTGCACAAATCAGGACAATAAAACAAACCTAAGTGATCTGCCAAAGGTCAATTCACGTTCCTCTTCCCAGGGTAGGATGAGCCACCAGGTCAGGAGAACTCACCCTCTGTCTGTGACAGCACATTAAGCAATTTTCCAGGAAAATCACTCTGCTATGACCACATCTAAACCATGGCGTCAGTAAGAAGCATGCAGCCTTGTAGAAGGGGTTTTAAAACCAGACCACACTGCATTTGCTGGGCTGCAGAGATGCATCATAAACATGGTGTGTGTGGCTTTACCACCTAGTCTCTTATCCCCCCATTTATTGAATAAGAGGGTGACGTCGTCACAGCACACGCTGCAAAGGCCACCAGGCCACACACACGTACCTTTCTGGTGCACGTCGCCTAAATCCCATTGATCAATGACTTCCTGCACGGTTACTGGAATGCTGTGGGAAGAGGCACATAAAATTCCCTGCTCTCATTTAGCCCTCCCGTCAAAGCTAGAGAAGTCCTGGCCCAGCTTCAGCTACAAAAACATATGAAATATATCAGCTGAGGCTGAGCAGAACAGAAACCGATGGCCAGCCCGGATATTGCTGCTCTTTTGCTGAGAAGGTTTCCTTACGAAGCCAGGGTGGATGATTCATTCAAGAGCCCAGGTGCTCAGGCAACTGCCAGGTACTGTGGTAGAGGGGGCCAAAGCCAGGCTAAAGGTCAATCTCTATAAAACCACTATCCATAGGTGTAACTTGCCAATGGTTAAAACCCCACAAGAGTGAAAAGCAAAATCCATCCTCTAGCGTTTGTATTTTTCTGTTCTTTTCATGGCTTCGTCTTGGGCACTCAAGGTAAAGGAACCAGAGAACTGCATGAAGAGTGGAAGCCCTATCCTGCAAAGAACTTCCAGATTTTGATATCTGGCTTCATTTCAAACAGGAATGGAAACCAAAAAAGTTCACATGCTTCTAATGAACCAAGAAAAGAAAAAGAACCAATGGATGACTAATAGTTATTGATTGCTTCAGCTCCATGGGACTTGAAACACTTTGAAGCGACCCAAGTTCCTGAAGTTAGATAGTTAATGCCTTGAGAAAATCAGGTTTTCTAAAGCACAAAAACCTGAGCACACAAAATGGAGATATGAAAAATCATTACTCACATGAAACATGCAGCTCTCATTAGAAACATAAAACTTTGAGAGATGGCTGGTGAGACTTTCACACAATCAGACTCCACAAGAAACATGCAATTCCATAGCACATGCTGCTATGAAACAGTTTCTTGTTTCTCTTTCTAAAGCTGGGATTTCCTATTCACATTGAGCATTGTTTGTATGGAAACAAATGCAGGGAACTGCTAATGAGCAAAAGAGAAAACATTGATGCTTTCAGTTGTGATTGCAAGGTACAAACCATGATAAAAATTTTACTAAAAATCAGTAAAACACTTGGTTATGCTTCTTTAAAACAAAGCATGCATTTTTTTTCTTTCACTTATAAGCTCATATAATTAAGTTATAGTCTTATTCAGTTAGAATGTTTGTTACTTGATACATGCAAGGCAAAACCTTATTCTCCAGCTGGATTAGTTTAATGGAATGCTTCACAGCAGTATGTGCATTGCTGTGCTAGGAAGAAGCTCAGTCTGAAGCTGCAAGTCTGTAAGGCTGGACTGGGTTTTGTTGTTAAAATGTTGAAAGGTGACCACTGCGACTTCCACAACAGTTTAAAAGCTTGATGCACAATGCTATTCATTCAGAAATATACTTCAATAAACCACTTGGTTGTTGCAAGCCAGAATCAAAGCTGTTTAAGCTCTTCAGACAGATAAAAACCAAACCAAACCAAACCCAAACAAACAAACAAAAGGCAACACACAAAACCAAACAGGAGAAAAGCTTCAAAACGTTTCATCTATCACAGAATCATAGAATGGTGGAGCTTGGAAGGGACTTCCGGAGATCACTGAGTCCAACCCCCCTGCCAGAGCAGAGCCACCAATCAATCAGGAACATGTCTAAGTGGGTTTAGAATTATTCCAGAGATGGAGACTCTACAGCCTTTCCGGACAGGCTGTGCCAGTGCTCCGCCACCCCCAAACTAAAGAACGTTTTAATTGTGGAGCCTCCTGTGTTCCAGTTGGTGTCCATTGCCCCTTGTCTGTTGTTTACTTCTCTGTATAATCAAAGCATTGTAACTGTTTGCATCAAAGGTATTCTCTGCATATAGCAGTGTGCAGGAATGACAGAATGGGGATGAGGAAGAAGAGTACTCAAGCAAGAGGGGCAGAGATTTCTGGTTCTTTTGAGCATGACACTAGAGATGGCAGAAAATAGTGAGGCTGTGTTGGTTGGTATGAAGCTGATGGTGTTTGTGTTGCTGAACAGGAGGGAACACCAGGTGGGGTCCCTCCCAGCTCACACCTTGGATCTTCCTGGTTGTATTTTCTGGCCAATTTTAAATTAGCAGCTTAAGGCAAGCAGAAAGACATCTCAAAACTGGCATAACAAAAATGAATCAAGCTGATCTAACAACAAACTCAAAGACTGAACAATTTTGTTCAGGTGCTTACATATTAATTCTGTGAGTTGAGGTACCTGGCAAGGGGAAATGAGATAAAAAAGTGGAACTCACCTGGATGAAAACGTCCCAGAATCAGGATATTGTAATCTCATCAGGAATGGAAGAAGAAACATGGCACACAAGTTCTGGGTGCCATTGTCTTCCAGGGACTCACCAAGAGCTGAGAATCTTGAACTTGGGTGACTACTCTCATAGAAAAAGCTTGAGAGGAAATATGGGGAGCTCACAGGATTACTTGGCCAAGGAAAGGAAAAGGCTGCCTTATTGCTTCAGCCATTGTCTTCTACACATGAAAGAAAAAAAAAGTGTGTTGGTTGTTCTAGGTGATTTGAAATTGAGAAAAATACTTTTGAGGTCCCAGTGGTTTCACAGTGGTGAAACAGTCTTCAGTTTCTAAAACTATCAGGTAATGCTTACACAGCAGTTGAACACAGAAGGAGATGACTTTGCTATGGACAAAGAAGGTTACAGCAGACTAATCCTTCAGCTGGAAGTGGCTGGTTGTGTTAGGACTGTTAGTTGTGGTGTGATTGTATTCTGTATGGGCAAAGAAAGGAGATCTGCAAGTAGGGATTAATACAGCCAAAGTTTCCGAAAACTACTAAACAAATTAGGTAGCATACAAAATCTAAAGAGAAAAAGTTTGAATGAAAATAAAAAATGAATGGCAAATCTCCTTCTGTCTACAATCAAGCTTGGGGTTTCAGCTAAAAAGATTATCTAAACTCAGCAGCAACTGGAAATTGACAACTAAATAGGTTTAAAAAAGGAAGAAAAGGAAAAAAGGAAGAAAATATAAAGTATATTGTTAACATTTGAAATACAGAAATTCAGCAACGAAAGATATGGACCTTCATGGAAACAGTCCTCCAGCAGGGAACATATTTAGGTTTCCCATATTTAAGAAGAAAAAGGAGTTTAAAAAATACATTAAGAACAAAACATTATCATAGCAATGACAGAAAAAAAATTGCAAAACCATTTATGTTGCTGCAGAAAAGGTTGAAATAGTTACTTATTAATTCTGTCTTGGAAAGGAGTGGCAAAGAGTTTATTTTATACAACAAGGCAAATTATCTTCCAGTCCACTAGGAAATGGATAACTTTTAAAATTCACCTTCTTCTTCTGCCTTAGTACTGTGCCAAAGGGGTCACAAGAGGCATCCTGCAAAGAGCTATGCTTCATAATTACAAATTTGTAATACGTGGTTAGGCTGCAGGTAAGCAGAAAACCCCCATGGTCAATATCCCTCTGCCCTGAGCTGGGAGCAAGAGGTGGGATGGAGAAGAAAGAGTGGCAGAGGAGAAGCAGGGCATTGCAGCCTTGCTTTCTGGCCCTGGAGTGCTGGCTGTGGCTGCAAGCTATGCCTGTGAAAGGAGGGAGTGTTAAAAACATGCTGAAAAGCCACACAATAAACAGCAAAACTGCATCTGAGTGAAAGACTTTCAGAGAGGAGTTTATTCCTATCTTCACAAAGAAGATTCTGAGGCTCCTTGATTTCCTCCAAGAAGCATGGAAACAGTGTGTGCTGAATCTTTCATCATCTAGCAGAGAAAACCACCGCAACAGTTCAAGGAGGAGAACCCAAATCAGATCAAATGAGAGAGCTGGCACTAAGTGTTAAGTGTGAGGGTGAATAAATTACTCAGAGAGGTCATGGGTGGCCTTGCTTCAGCGACAGAGATTTCACACCACCAACTGTGGTCAGCAGAGTCACTCAGTTTCTTTAGCCTCATCCCGGCCCATGGAGAAAGATAAAAAAATCCCAGCAGAGGATGATTCAGTGTCCTTAAATGAATCATCTGATTTCAGCTGCCCTCTGGAGGGGTCCATCTCTCTCTCTTTCTGCCATGATTGCTGAGGGAAACATGGTGTGTGCCAGGTAAGCAAGTGGGTATCACCAAGTCCTACCTACCCTCTGCAGACAACAGGCTTTCCCTTAAGGTCAGGATTCAGGCATTGGTGCAAACAGTGCATGTGGCCATTAATGCAGATCCAACACTGACCTCTAAATTTCAGACCCTGAATTGCCCCAAAGAGGTCAGAAAAAAAGCATAGGCTTGAATCCATTTATAAAATAGTCCTCCAGTATTACAGACAGGCAACCTTCACAGTTTGCTTCCAGCTCACAAATGGCTCATAGCACAAAGTGAGAAGTCATAAAGCAACCAGTACCCACAGTAAATAAGTAAACCCAGTCCTGCAAGCACTGCAGCGGGAAGCATTTCTGCACCAAAAATCTTGAGTTAGTCTGTCAAGCAAAGTCTTACTGCATTTATTAATAACCAGGTGAGAAAATCTGGATTTTGGATTTGGTTGATTTGTTATTCTTTCAGAAGTGCTGTCAAAAGACACTTTCACCACCTGCCCCCAGCCTCCCCCCCCCCACCCCCAGCCTTGTTATTCTCTACCAGGAGTGATCATTTTTCTCCATCTCTGCACACACCTCTACTTCTTTCTTTACAGAGGGTTTGCCAGATGCCTTTTAATTTATTCCATCTTGCTCCTGTCAAAGTGCCATTCATCATCTGACTTCTTCAAAATGGCTTACTACAAAGATGATTAGGGGACTAGAACATCTCTCTTATGAAGAAAGACTGAGGAACTTGGGGCTTTTTAGTCTGAAGAAAAGACTGAGGGGAGATCTTATCAACGCTTGTCAATACTCAAAGGGTGGGGGTCAGTCTTTTTTCAGTGGTGCCCAGTGACAGGACAAGAGTTAGTGAGCACAAATTCGAACATAGGGAGTTCCATCTAAACATGAGGAGGAACTTCCTGACTTTGAGGGTGGTAGAGCACTGGAACAGGCTGCCCAGAGAGGTGGTGGACTCCCATCTCTGGAGACATTCAAAGTCTGCCTGGACTCTATCCTGTGCAACCTTCTCTAGGTGAACCTGCTTTGGCAGGAGGATTGGTCCAGATGATCTTCAGAGGTCCCTTCCAACCACTATCATATTTTGTGATTCTGTGCTAGGGATGGGTTGCACTCCCCATCACTGAAGCTGGTGAACAAGTCACAAGCACGCAGCTTTCCAGATACCACCTGCTCAGGTAAAACCTTGTAAACCAGAGCAGGCTCGCATACAGTATGAGCCACATCAAGGATCTGAGAAGTCGAGTGAGCTGTAGGTGTCTGTGGCTCACAGCGAGTAGAAGTCAGTCCAGATACTTGTAGACTGTTCCTACAATGAACATCTGCACATCACAGGCAGGAGGCACCCATTTTATTTTCCATGCTGGGAAGTGGCCCTGCTCTCTTTTATGCTCCAGTCTACACTCACTGCTTGTAAATCTACTTTTCCTTGAGTTGCAGTTTGGTAGTATGAAGCATACAGCTACTCAAGGCTAAGAGCTTGTCTCCATGCTAAAGATCTCGGTGATTTTCACAGCAATCCATTTCTAAACCTGGTTCAGTTAAGCCACTGAAAACTCCAGTGGGAGCATTCTTTCTCTGGCTGGTTCTGATTACCCCATCTGGATTTCCAGTTGATTAAAGCTGCACTGAAATGGGCGTGGTGTAAATCGATGCTAAGGGGATGTGATTGGAGATTGCTCTCCCTCAGCTAATGTGGTTTACTAAACTATAGGTGTTCATTCATAGGGAAGAAAAGAAAAGGCAACATATACCTGTGTATGCATAAAGTAGAGAGCTGCAAAAATGTTTTGTCTCTTATTCTTAGTCTCTTATTATGGGTTGCACATTGATTATTTGTTTCTATCTAATTTAGCAACAACAGTAACACAAATTGCCTCCTTGACCCAAGGCAGCTGCCAAATATTTAGTCCAGAACCAATTTCAGTGCTACTGTAATCCCCTGAACTAGAGAGGTGGAGCAGAAGTAAGGCTGAGCCAACCTGAAACTGTAGCTGAGTGAACGGCGCCAATCTAATTAAGTCATGAAAAACTGTCCCTCTGGAGATGAGTCTCTTGTAGTTCACAAGCAAAAAGGTAAAGAAGATGTGAATCTGGCCACAAGCCTTAGCTGTTGACAACTCAGCTTCCAAGGCATCTGTACACATGCCCTTTGGGAAGAAAGAAAAGCGGTGCTCAGGGGAACCACACATTTGTTTAACTCTTTGTTCCTCACTCATCCAGGCAAGGAGAAAATGTTTCATATTATGCTGAATACCATCTCAGATTCTGGCAGGATTAGTTGTCAATATTATTACAGGCTCTTCAGTTACAGTGCTTCAGCAATAAAGTTGCTAGACTGGCTTTGAAACACAGAAATTCAGGCAATACAATCGCACTATGAAAGAGCGCTCATTAGCCTTTGGCTGACCTTGGAAAATTGCATTTCTCTCCAATTCTTCTACAAATTGCCTTTAAGGAGACCTCCTTAGTTCTAGCAAGTCACAAGGTTCGACTGTGTGACTCATGGTTTTCAGCCACTCTCTCACGATCACAAGGCATGCTTGCCTTTTACATACAGCCACAATTGCTACAAGGAGGATGTGTAAAAATGCACCAACAGCCTTATTAATAGTGGCATGTTCTTATTTGTTTGTTTGGTTGTTGGTTTGGGGTTTTTTTCCAACCTCAAAAGTTTCATAATGAAACAGTTGGTCTTATAAAAAGTGTCACTCATCAAGTCAAATTTTGCAGCTAGGTCACTATAAGGACTTTGTCAGACTGTGACCAGACATGATAAAATTTTTTAGCTGTGAAAGCTCAATTAAGTGTAACCAGATACTTCTGGGGGCATGAGATGTCTCTCAAAGGATTGTGCTCTCTTGTTTGAGATAAATAGCACCACCACATCTTTCCCCCAAGATCCAAATGGTGCTGGACACATGCCAGCAAATATGTTGAACCAGCAGGTCAATCTGTATCCTGAATTTGTTTCTCTCCTAACAACAGCTCTTGCAGCTGCAGAGGAGTCCTCCAGCAAACCACTTGGACAAATGAGGAGAGCTTGGCTCAAGGTGCACCTTGCCCCAGCATAACAAGTTTCGACGCCTCCATGGTGCAGGTCTCAAATGTCCTGTTTTCAGCAGAACTTGGAACTGGCGTGCGACACCTGAAATAATTATCTGCCTGCAGCAAGGCTGGAGCCAAATGCTGCTCAGCCATTCTTCTCTTCCTCTTGCATGGCAGATGATGGGACAGAGCAATGCTGGAGGTAAGGCAAAGCAAGGCTTGCAGGAATTGCAGATTTGGTGACACCCAAGGAGCTGGAACCTGTCTGAGGAGCCTGCTGCAGCTGGCTCAGTGCATGCCAGCAGACTAATGTTCCACATCTGTAATGCCACAGTCATGGTGCTGTGAACCAGTACTCTTTCTAAGCAGAATCTCCCCACGCTGGCATCCCACTGCCCAGCTCTCCCCACAGGAGGATTGTTGACAGCATCGACTTAGGAGCCCTCCCTCTTCCTTGCACCTAGGTGACCCAGGGAGCCGGTGCTGGTGGAAGCAGAGGCATAGGTCTAATTCCACCCAAAAGAGGGCAGTGGTGCTTGCAGACACGCAGACACGCAGGCAAGACAGTAGTTTGCTCTCCAGCTGCTCGACTTTCCCAACCAGCTGACAGAAACTCTCCCCGGCTCTTGGCACAGCCAGAGCAGTCCACAGAGCTCTCTTTTTTTCACACACTCTTCGCTAGCCTCTGCTCTCACTTCCTCCCCCTTTGACTCATTAGCTGTTTTACCATCACTTGTCATGAACTTCAGCAGAAGAAATCACATGGATCTATCCCTGTCAGTGCTGAATGCCCTGAACTAGGTGCCTCTGTGTCACCCCAATCTATCAGTTCTTTGTCTGCCAGCTGGTACATGTCTTCTGCAGAAGCAGTGTTTCAGATGAGCTGTGGCTTGGGCGTAGCCGGGAGTGGAAAATTGGAGGGACTGCAGTTTATGGTAATCAGGCAATGTTCAGAAGCCTGATGTCACAGGAAACCACTGATATTGCAAGTAATTTAGAGCAATTAAAAAAAATCCCCACTCTACCAAGTGTTTTTCCCCTGTTCTAGCAGCTATGTATTTTCTAGTAGCCTGTTTGTCCAGCACCTACTCACCCTCAACAGGGGAGTACAAAACAGTATTACCAAACTCAAGCACCTGCAGTGAACACTTGTACCTACCACGGTCCTCACTCAGACACAGATCTGTGTCGGTTTTCATGGTCAAAAGCCAACATAGGTCACAGCCTTGAAGTGAGGAGAGATGCTGGCTTTGTTTCCTAGCATCAGAGGGTTTCTCGGCCTGGCAGCCTCTGCTGTCCTGAAGTTGTTCAGTTAATGCTGTTTTCTTGGCTTCCACTCTAAAAACACCAGACATAACAGCAGCAGCCAAGGTATTAACAACAAAAACAGCAGCAAAGACAATAGCAACACAAGTGTAGCTCATGAGCTTTGCTTTGTTTAATGCTCCAGGATCTGCACAGTCTTTGGGAGCTGGACTCAGAGCAAAAACCATAGCCAACTTTCCCTCCTCTCCTGCTCTTAATGGTTGGGAATGACCCTGCTGCAGAACAGCACAGCCTTTCTCTCCTGGTTGAAATGAGACACAGCACGCTGCAGGCCTGGAGGTGCCATTTCTTACACAAACACACTTGTACAAAATTCTGTGCCATAGGTACAACAAAGCTTTTGCGTAGGCTGAGTTGACAGCATTGCACAGCGATGGACTGCTGCCTCCACACAGCACTATAGGTCCTCAATACGTTTCCCAACAGGAAGATAGAAATCTGTCACTGCCTACAACTGACAGATTGAGATCTCTGCAGAGAAAATCTTTAAGTTCTCCTTCAGGTTAAAGGCTGAGACTGGCCCTCCACAGTGTGAGGTCTGGTTAGAGGACAGAACAAGCTGGAGTGTGAGTAGACAAGTTACACCTGCACAGCTCTTGAGCACCCTCTAATGAGACAACCCTTTCAGAAGGTAATTCTAGGTAGCAGTGTCATCCCTTCACTGACAAAAGTCAGATGATGTTCTTTAAGACTATTTCTTGCACTGACAGAAAAAATAATAGAGCAGGGTCAGACCCTTAAAACATGGATGTACCTGCCCTGAAACAATCTGATTGTACTGCATGCCATCCACTTGTTTCTTCAATGCCTTTGCTGTGTGGAATCCATGGAAGCAGATCTAGCTGCCTTAACATGGGTATGTGGTACTTATGGGGTACCTGGCAGGACCTCAGACATCTGCTTGGGGCTCTACTGCCAAGTAGGACACATTTGGGCATTTAAAATGTGACTATTCTTGCATTTGAGCTGGACTGGTGCCTAAGTAAGCACCAATGTTCATCACACTTCCTGCACATCCCCTTCTTTCCTGAGGCTGCCTGGACACACACCCTTCTAAGTAAAAACCAAAAACCTTACTATATCTCTTCAAGGGGAAAACCCTGCTTGAACCCTCAGAGCAAGACCCACCACCACCCAGCTGTATAGAGCAGACGGCAGAGCTAATATGTTGGCTCAGCATGAATCCATGTGGAAAGACTAGTGTGACTCTTGAAAGAAAAGACACGTTATTAGCACTGCACCTGAGACACGAACTCCAGGTCTCTCATGACTCTGGAGTGCTCCCAGCTTTGGAGCTGGTGGTGGAGTTGGTAACTGAGACATTCATTGTATGAATTGTCTTACAAACAGATAACTGCAGGCAGAACTTCAGCTTGGCCTGCAGCTTTATGAATGCCATGGGCAAAACCCTGTGTTTGCTTTTATTTCTGACTTTTAAGAGCATATGGTTAGATGCACTAAGTCTACATTTACTCCCCACTTCACTGCAGAAGTGATAGAACCAGAATGAGGACCCTCATAGACCAGACAATGCAATATGAAAAATCTGGGCTGTTTTTCTCCAGAGACAGAGAAAGAAGCTCTTGCTATTAAGTGTTAGGAGAAGATGAGCAATGACAGTATGAGTGCACTTGGGAAAATGCAAATATGAAATTCTTTCCCAATGAATAGTGTCAGTGCCGTGCTATGTAGAAATGCAGGGAATTAGGCAGTGTCATCCCATGTGATTTGTACATACTTAAGAGGGAATTAAAACCTTGTGAACCTATCCAGCCTTACAGATGTTGAGGCCTGATTTGGCTTGCTGATGTGCCAGTTTTACATGAAGGCAACTCCACTGAGACCTGTGGAGTCATTTAACACTGACAGAAGAAAGCAGAGAGGCAGATGCTGCCACCCTACTTGCCATGCCAAGAAATAGCATGCATTTCCCAAACACTCCATCCATTGAGCAATAACAGCACCAGCAAGGTCTTCTGTGATCTGCTTTGCCCATCATCTTACCTGGGAGTCTAGGGGGGACCACTTCCAGGAGCAAGAGATCAGCAGTTTATCTGGACTTGGTTGTGGATCTCCCTGCAGTATTACAAAGTTGTCAGCATCTCCATTCTGCTATTTGCAACATCATCAGAACTCAAAGGCTTTAAAGGATCCTTTGGTGCACCATTTGGTGCCCAGATTTCCCTTTCCTCTTAAATTACTTCAACCACTTTAGTGCTGGAGCTAATGCAGCACCTTTTCTGCTGCATCTTCTCTCCATTTCTAGTATCCCAGTTGCACTACGCCCTACTGTTACCATTATCTCTGCTGAGACATTGTCTTTCCACCACATATGGGGCCATACATTCTGCTTTACAGTGGCGCTACACCCTCTGAACTTCCTCCTTGTTTACACTAGCGAGACAAAAGTCAAGGCCAAAGCAATGCTCATTGAAGTATCACGGATCAGTGACATTAGGACTGTGAGCCTTCCCATCTGTGTGCTGAAAGCATTGCTGCATCATCCAAAAGAAGTTAGGAACACAAATTGTGCTGGGTGCAAACCATGCTCAACACTGACAGCAGCCTCTGAGCAAGTGTTAGGTTGAGAATCTACTTTCCACCCGCATCTGTGGAGGAAGGGTGAAGAAAGCTAGACAGGGATGGGAATGCAATGTGTATCATGCTACCTCAGGATTTACATGCCTACTGATTTTACTCACAGAACCACGTTGGGTCTCCCCATCTCCTCACCTTTGATGAGCTTTTAGCAGCAGAGTGGGTGTAAAGATGTGAACGACATCATCTGAGTGCATAAAGTGTGGCAGATCCAGGCTTCGCTCACGATTCATGATGTTCCTTGAGAGCAATTTGGCAGCCATGCAGCCAGGTGTCCATGCTATCCCTTGCAAATGCAGCCTTGCAGTCTTTTCTTCTCTTGGCCCTGGAATCAAACCATGGGTGCTGTGAGAAAGGATTTGGTTTTGTATTTGTTTTTTTGATATTTTCCTATGAACCCACCCAATTTTGCAACACTGCAAAACTAAAACTTTGCCTGTTGTTTTTGTGTGTGTCCTGCTGAGGGGAGGGACAGAAAGAGCTGGGTGAGATAAAACAATGGAAATTAGAGTGGAATGAAGGAGTGTGAAAAACAAGAAGGTTGAGGTTGTGAAAAGCAAGACCAGGCTTGGGAGAGAAAAGCCCTTTTATGTATTGTATTACAGCTGTACTTTGTATGGCCCAAACACCAACCCAGTATGTACAGAAAACATAGGTACAGACTTACCAAACTGGATGACCTTGCCTATAGCTACATTTTATTGCATACCCATAGGTATATGTAAATTCAATCACCTTTTAAAAACTAAATTAAAAAAAAAAAAAGTAAGTATTGGATTAAAAATAGTAGCAAAATCACATCAGGTAATCCTACAGCCTGGCAAACCCTGCAACTGCTTTGAGTTAGTCCTGACCCTGGCAGCTGCCCATTCCGTGTGTGGTCCTTGGCCAGGGTGGCTGTGCCCCTGATCTCAGTGCTGCCAGGCCTCCAGCTCCCTTGCCTGCCCTCCCCTGCTGCGTTCTCTTTCACTGGAATGGAGCAATATGGAATAGTGGTTGGAGTTCAGCAAAACCCCAAATCAGAGGCTTTAATGTTTGACAGCTTCGCCTGGGACAGATCAGCAGGGCCTGATGCTTGGGGGTGATGAGTACCTCGTCTTTCTGAGTTTTGTGCAAGAGGAACCCCTAAGAATCCCAGAAGATGCCTATCTCCTTCCTCACCACCCAAATCCATTTTAAAACACAGCACTCATTTTAATGTTTTCATAACACCTAATTTGCAGGCATGTGATTAGACCTAATTAATGCTTGTAATCAATGAATGCTTAATTGCTGGTGGTGAAAAGCGCTGGCTAAATGCTGAGCACTGCTTGATGGAGTGCTCTTTGATTGGCTAACGGATCACTCTATTACTCTTTTAGATTCTGCTTAAGCAGGCAAAATATCTGGGCTGGTGTAAAACGATCCTGCATTGATCTCTCCAGCCAAGCAGGGTCTTTCCAGTAATTAGAAGGGTGGTGACAGGAACAGACTTGGCTGTCTGGAGGACCGAGGGGACTGGAAAGAAGGGGTTTTTGTTCGTTTTGGTTTGTGTTTTTGTTTTGTTTTTTTAAGTTTTTACTTGAAAGCTATGAAAGGAGAAGCAAGGAGAAGACTCTTCAGATCTTTTGACTTCTAGCTGTAAAAAATCATTTAACATTCCCTGATAAGCCTCTTGATTTAAACAGAGAGGCAATTTCTGCTCCCTGGGAGTTCTATTTAAGTAAGTCTGGCCCAAAACTTCACAGACTCAAATCTCTGGAACCAAATTCCAGGAAACATTCATATGTGGATGATGCATCTGTAACAGATACAAAGGGGAGAGGGGAAGCATTTGGCAATTAGGAGCTGGAATCATTTATAACTCCAGCTGGTACTTCTCTTTTTTCAGGTGAAATGTCTTGAGGGGAGGAGGAGAACCTGTCAGTAGCATGTTTTGCACTATATCTTGCCTTGCTCCATATTAAAGCTTTCTTCCATGACTCTTCAAAGTAAGGCCTGTTCCACAAGCATGGAGAACCAGCACTAGACTGTGCTTTGCTCTCCAGCACCCTGCACACTGGCTGCTAAGGACCATCCACTCTGGATTCACACAGGCATGCATGAAAGCAAATTGTGAGCCACTCCCTTAGCAGGCATTCAGAAGTAGAGGGACCACGTACCAGACATGGGTCCTAATTCCTTGTCTGACTGTGCCTTCCTGCATCATCCAGTGCTATGCCCAGGGCCCAGATCCCAACAGATCTGAAGAAGGAGTAGAGGACTTCATTCTGCAGGCTCACTTCCACTGTGATGATGTGGATGATGCTCCACGTACCTCAGTAGTGAATCTTTTCCAAAGAAAAAAAAAGGCACTAAGAAAAGCAACAGAGATATTAGCTGTGAGAACAGGATTTTCAGTTTCCTTATAAATCCATATGAGCTCTGTGGTACCCAGATGACAGATTTCCCAGCACTTATTTGCAAGGTTCTTGAAGAAGCAGAAACAATCAGCACATGTATGTCTTGGAGGGCAAGTGAGTTTTCCATAGTCTAACCTATCGTCTCTTTAACTTTATGCTCTGTTCAAGTGCTCATGCCTATGCTCCAACATAAATACACTGCATGCATTTCCCTCCCCCTACATTATTCCTCTTGAGCTGTGGAAGATTATATGCAATAGATAAAAAAGTGCTTATTTCTTTGACAAATGCAAGGCTTAAAGACCACCCTCTGTCCTTGAGCAAAATTAGCTTATCTTTGCCCCAAAAAATGTTGTTACTAAATATGAGCCATCATTTGTGTGTGGCCTGAATGAGACGCTCAATTCATCTTATGAGAGGTTATCCTTTGAGGAGCTTTAAAAGGAAATGCATTGTTCTTAATTATTCTTATCTCAACAGCTGTATAATTCCTGGGTTTGATTTTTAAAAATGAATGTCCAAAGAAAGATTATCCTGAAAGCTGGAGACGTGTCTGGACCCAGATTGCAGAGTTGAACTACAGCTCTTAGTTTGTGCCAATCTCTTTCCTTTGAGAAGGTGTGTGTCCTTTTTCTTCTCTCCAAGTCAGGACACAAATCTGTGAAGAAAAATGACAGAAAATCTCAGAAAAATAGGTTGCATCTCTCTTTCTGGTTTTAAACATTTTCTAATAATGTTCTTTTTGTTATATGAAAAAGCAGTAAGCAAGGTGAGGAAACACGACTCTCCTCTGTTGTTCCTTCAGCCTAAGCTACTCTGATAAATTTTGTAAATATTTGCATCATAAAGGCCTAGATCCACGATTTCTTTTCCATTCAGTGAAAATGCTACAAAAAAAAATCAAAGCAAATTGATATTTGAGTGAAATTTACTACCACGCTAAAAAGCCTCTTTCTGTTGGTTAAATGTTTGCACAAAAAGTGACATTTGCTGTGATGCTGTACGGTTGTCACAAGCTGCTACCCACTTTGAAGTGGAGCAGCACATAATGGATCAAATTCTCCACAGAGCTCAATGCCAGAGTTTCAAGTGCCTGGCATCTCACATTTGGTCCAGCTTCTCTGAAGTGGTCAGCATCCAGCAGCTTCTATTGTGACAGTAAGTGGCAAGATGTTTTGCAAAAGGGCTTAGCTACAAGCTGCTGAATTCTTCTGAAAGATCTGGTCCAGGATGGTAGTGAAGGCAGTTTCAGCTGGTTTGATTGAACCAGCTGTTGAATCACAGTGGATTCCTTGAACTTCTTTTTATAACATGCCTTCACCACAAAACATTGCCCACTCTCCCAACAACCAGGTATCTGGTACATCCTGCTTCTCATTGGTACTGTTTTATCCTCCCAGAAATACAGATGGATCCTTCTTTTTCTTCCGTCCCTTCTGCTCAGGCTCACCCTCAGTCCCTATGTTTACATTCATACATGAGTTTCTTCCCATGGTTCAAGGCTGAACCCAGTAATATAGAGAGGACAATATATCTTTCTTTTGGTTTCTTACTCAATGACACATTGAAAGTTGAGTCCTGTGGATGGTGGGCTCACTAGAAACATTAGTCTATGCACACACTGTGTACTGAGATGCATGTGGAATATGTGTGCACTACAGTAAGGCTGTGGGAAGGACTGAAACTATGAACAAACAGGAGCCTTACATATACCAAGTAAGATTTCTGTTGATATCTTGTATAAGCAAGCCTGATGGAGAGGTCTCAGTTTTAACTGCTGGGTTGTTTACTGCTCATCACACATTTGAAAAGCAAACTGATTTGGTGCCACAACATGGAAGCAGGCTCTGATTTCACAAGCATTTGAAATTAAAAGGAACTGGACACCCCTAACAGCATGGCTGTAGAAGCCTTATTTTTTCCAGTTTAGCAAACCTTGGCCTCCCCTTATTTAAGCTTCAAATATCAATTTAAAGGTGTAAAATAAGTTAAGCAATTGCCATGACTGATAACTGTGTTCCTCTTGGCCATGATGTAGGAAGCTGGAGGATAAACTTGTCTTGGGGGTTGTGGGGGACTGTGTCAAAAGCCTTACCAAAGTCCAGGTAGAACTTCTGCTGTTCACTGGTGCAGTCAGTCTGTCACAGAAGGCCACAGGTTTGATTTTTTCCCATAGAATATTCAGGAGTTCACAGATGTGCTGAGGAAGGCGTGTGCAAAAGGTATCACATGAAGTGGGGCTGTCAAGAGGTCACAAAGAGCAACTGGAGCACTAAGTGTGCTACATGACATGTGATGTGGTCTCATGGATGGGAATCAGAACTTAGCCTAACCAGTTTCTCCTGAGGACCTCAGGCTGAACCCGTTGCCCAGTTTGCATGGTATCACCACTGCACACACAACTGACTTGCTAGCACCCAAGGCACTCACTTCCCCCTCACATAGCATGTGGTGAATCGCTAGAATAAGCCATCTGCCTCTTGTCTTTCTCATGCGTCATTTTCCAAAGAGCTAATCTTGAACTGAAAATGTTAAGAAGAGCTTCTGTGGGTGTTCCTCTAGGTATATTTCCAGCTTCATCTCTGGCAGATAGGAGCAAGTGACTGCAATCCAAAAAATGGTAGCACAGAGCAGCACACTGTTCACATTTCTCTTGTATTTTGGGCTGTGGAAGGTATGTTTTTCTTTTTAGTACATCTTAGAATTTCAAGCAAATATCATGTTTGCAAATATCTAAATCATAACATTTCTTGCTTTGCAATCATTCCTTATTGCATAGTGTGATAACGGATGGCATAATAAACCAGTTTGTGATGGGAGTTCTCTGATGACATCTGTACAGTTGTGATCTGGCTGCTGGTAGGTTCAACAAGGGATGGTTATTTTGTGAAAACATCCCCAGTTAAACTGAACTTGCATGTGAAGGTTACCTCCTGTCCAAAACACAGCAACTACTGAAAGCACCTAGACACTATTTCTCTGCAAGAGATACTACTGGTTAAGCACCAGGTCAGAAGACAGAGATACACTTGAAAAGATGCTCAGCAACTATTAGTAGAGGATTTAGGTTTTCCTTCCTGAATAGCACAGTCTCCATTTCTAATTCCCAAACACTGTTGTTTGTGCTTTTATTTCTCATTAGTGAAAGGCTACAGGAGGAGTACAAGATTAATTACTGCAGCACAGCCTCACTCAGTGCCTACAGCAACAGCAGCTGCTACCTCACACGAAACAATATTCTTCTCCCAGGTACTCATTCTACCCACACCAGCAACAGAGATAAGGACATTTACACTTTCCTAAATTCCTCATCTTTATTTCTAGATGTTCTTAGCAAATGTATAAAGCACCACTGCCAGGCATGAAACAGAGAGTCAAAAACCAACCTCCACAAAGATTAAAGATGCACTAGAGTCAGATTTAAAAGAAGCAGCAAAGGGGAATGGCAAGAGGCCATCTCTTCCAAACCCAGGTCTGACTCCTATCCAGACATATGCTTCACAAAGAGTGAAACTGCCAAACAGGTATAGATAACAGAGGAAATGTTTTAAAATATTTATTTTCATCTTGAAAGATGAATATCTGCAATAGAAGATAACCTGACTATTAACAGAAACTTTACTGCACCGTCCACACAGAAATAACCATTTGCCACTGCTGCAGAGATCAGACATGACAAAAAACAGCTTGACTCATCCAGACAGTAATTGAAAGCAGCAAAATATATCCAATTCTACCCAAAATCCCATCATGCATTTTTCACGTGGAAAGTAGACGGCTCCCACAGAGAATATCTTGTTGTCCTAAGCACTTCTGAAGTTGCACTAGAAAAATCTCTCTTCCAACAAGTCATGCAATTAATATTAATGGACACTTTGCTACTTATCATACATGTACAGCATTTTGCACAGCTTTGTACATTTATATCATTGCTTAGGATACAATTTAGTGAAGAAGAAGAATGATTGCGTAATCTCTATATGTGCTACGATCCCAGCAAAGAACTGGAGCTGCCCAGTACCACTCCTGAGCAAGTCTGTGTTCCACACAGTTATTCTACATTCTGCAAAGCATGCAGCTTATTTATAGCAATTGCTTGAGTGCAAATTGATTTGGGTAAGGCTTGTTCCTGTGATGGAATCTCATTCAAGATGTAATCCTGCTCCAGTATTGCTGGTCTCATTTTATGACCTTGAGTGAAGCACTGGGCCGACTCTAAATGCGTGCATTAACTCTGTTAGCCATCACTCAACATCCAGAAATGATGAGAACAGCTCTCCCACTCTACATTATCCTGATCTTCCTAGCAGCTATCAGACCCTCTGCTAACTGGAAAGGAAGGACTGTGCATTTGTGAAGCGAAAGGATCTCTCACATCATAAACACAAAGTAGTGAATGTCATCTTACCAGAGGATGCAGCTCCCTTTTCTTTTAAATTAGAGATGGTTGATCCAGTTTTCTTCTTATGCCTGGAGAGATGGCCTAAACAGAGAACTAGGTATAACGGACATGTTAAAATAACTAGATCTCCTTTGAAAACATCAAAGAAACAGAAACACCACAGGCCACATTTTAAAAACTGGCTGCCTGAACAGTGAAAGGAAAACTGTGTAAGCATCACCTCATATACCAAATATGCACTGACGTGTGCGAAAAAGGATACTCACATCCTCGCCACCATTTCTCCTCAGGCAGTTGCCCATTCCCTGGTCTTGTACAGGCAGAAAGTAATCAAATCCATTTGTAAGAACATTTTGGTTATCTAATCTTGAGAACATATCTCCAAACAGTACATTCTGCCTGAGAAGGATTGGTATGCTCTACCAACATGCAGAGCTGTTGCCAGCATTAGTATTCAGGCTGGGTCAAATTTCCATACAAAGCTTGATTGCAAGTATATTCATTTCTGAATGCCCAAATGGAAACACTGACTTCTGTAGAGCAGGTTTTTAGTACTCTCTCTTTCAAAAGAGCCCTTCAGGATGTTGTTTTGCTAGACTGCTACCACAGTCACTGTAGATGGTTTTGGAAAGGGAAAGCATGGTCCTTAAACAAGCATTTTTCTCTACCTTTTGTGAAGGAATCCATGGTCTTTCTTACAATGCTACCTGGCAGGAGTGTCACAGTGAAGTTTCCAGGTATTTCACAGAGTGAGTAATAAATTCCCTTGGGAAAATTTCAGTCTTACACCGTCAGACTCTGGGCTACAGCTGTGTCAAGAACAGAGGACATTAATTTAGTGCATCATTCCACCCTGTTATCTTTCCATAAACGTGCTCCATGGAGCCTGAGGTGGGCTGGTTGATGACCACTGGCTCAGACATCCTAGCCCTCAGCCCTTACAGGGCCCCTTGAGATCTGCTGCCTGCCCTGGGCACACAACAAGGGAAAATGGGTCAGGAGGATGGGTGTGAAGCTGGCTGAGCAGCCTGGAGGCTCTGGCCCAAGCTTTTGCCAGTCAACTTTATTACAAACATTTGTGGTGTCCCAACGAGAACGCTTCAGAATGTTAGAACTCACACCACAGGCAACAACTGTAGAGTGCAGTGCTTATTTATTTATTGATTGTTATTTATTAACTGAAAATTAATCTGTTTCTACACTTTTAAAATGGGCTTGTGTATTATAAAAAACTACTCCTTGTGCCGTGCAGTGGAAGGACTTATTTTTCCACTGGGGGAAGAAAGGAGCATGCTGAAGATGAGCACTACACAGCCACGACACCACCTCCTGCAGACACTGTCTGTCACAAACTGACCTTTTTTAAAACTCAAGAGTCAGTTTTAGAGCTCAAAAAGGTGAGGAAAAGGTAGCACAAATATGTTGTCCAAGCTTCCCTGCACAGCATTGCCAGCAGAGTGCATCTTGGCCATGTCCTCAATAACTTTGTTATGCTAGTCCCTGGGAAGAGACTTCATAACATTCACATGATTTGACATCTCGTATAGACTTTCCGTGATTGAGGAAACCTCAGTATCAATTTGGGCTGGGAGATGATGAGATTGAGAGCAGCCATGTGGAGAAGGACTTGGGGGTTCTGGTGGATGAGAAGCTGGGCACGAGCCAGCAATGTGCACTTGCAGCCCAGAAGGGCACTCGCATTCTGGTCTGTGTCAAAACCTGCACAGCCAGCAGATCCAGGGAAGTGATTTTGCTTCTCTGCTCTGCTGAGATTTCACTTGGAGTACTGTGTCCAGCTTTGAAACCTTCATCACAAGAAAGGCATGGAGCTGTTTGAGTGGGTCCAGAGAAGGATCTGAGGGCTAGTGCACCTCTCCTAAAGAGACAAGCTGAGAGATTTGGGTTTTTTTCCAGCCTGGAGAAGAGATGGTTGTGGGAGGAACCTTATTGCAGCCTTTCAGTACTTAAAGGGGAACTATAAAAAAATTAGCACTTCCCAAATCCTGAGAAGTAGAAAGAGAGATATCTCCATTGGTCAGTCCATTTTCAAACCATATGGACTTGAAATGCCTGGAAGGTCAGTGCTCTGTAGAGGGAATATCTGGCAACATCAGCTTTCAGAAGCAGTGACATCTCACCAGAAAATGATGTCTCAAATTTACTAAATATATGCAAAATTCTGAGGTTCTCCTCTTGCATTTCCTAGGCACAGGCAAAATATTTCACATTTGTTAAATTTCTGTTCTCTTTGAATGATAGCAATTTTTAAACACACCAGTATAATCCATGAATATTCAGAAGAAAAGCTAAAAATAAATTTAAGCAAATAACCCAAGTATTGGGGTGTTTGTGTGTCTCTAAAAAACGAGACTTTAACCCTGATCTAAACCAGACTGTTCCTCTCCTTCCCCCTTGTGCTCTTATATAAAGAGAACTGGAAGGGAAAAGGCTTCATCAGTCTGTGAGTCTGTAAACCTTTCCCCTCCGTAATATCCGAGACAAGACTTAAAGAAGAACCAGTCTGGAACAGAACATGAAAAACCTTCTGAAAAATGACTGGAGGCCTAATGCTGTCACTGTCCCGTGTTTATTTTTCTTTCTTTGATGTCTGATGTCAAAGAGAAAATAATGTCATCTGCTGGAAACTCAAACATGTTTGCATTTTGAGGTAATTAGAATTAATGTTGGAGGGCAAAACTAGCACCGAGCCACTCCAGTCTTTCCCATGTGAGGAAAACATTCCGTAATGACTTACATTTAATCTGGGAGCTGGCAGGCGGTCAGCAGCAGCCCAGATTCAGGCAAGAGGGTAATATTTCAGAAACGTTTTCTTAAAATAAAAATAAATAAAATAAGCTATCTATATAGGCTCTGACTTATAAATGATGGCAGTGTGACTGCTCTAGTTCCAGAAGGGTGCAACTCTGCTGAAAGTCAATGGTTGAAAACAATGTAAATCAGGGAGTAAAGCAGCCCTGGTTCAAGACCACCACTGCTTCCTAAGTACTCAGCACCCACGACTGCAGCCAGATTTTCTGAAGCGCTCAAGTCCCCGTTCACATCGAAACAAGGGCCAGATTTTTCTTAAGTGCTTAGCACACAATCTCTTCCCATTGTGACATTAACGGCAACATGCTGAGCTCTTTTGGAAAATTGGCCATACATGTTTGTTTTGGACCAGATCTTTTCACCCTTATACATGTTGAGTAGCATCTCAGTGAAGAATCCTACTAAGCAGTGCCTCTCTGTGTGAATACTACTGCAGAAAGACTCTCTCTTAAAAGACAAATGCAAGCCCTGCTGCTCAATGCCCTTCTGGATGAGTCTCAAATACTATGGTTATTACTGGGCAATGAAAATCTGATCTGAATATAATCAGACTGAAGAGAGTACGTATGGGTTAAAGCTTGGTTGATGAGAAACTGAGTTTGGTCCTCACAGGGGAAAAAAAAAGAAAAAAAAAGGAAAAAAGAAAAAAAAAGTTATTTCTGGACTGAGGACTTTAATTTGAATTACTCATCTGTCTTCAGGGGTTAAAAATAGAAAAGCAACCTTTTCCAGGTCAAAGAAAATAAATGGCTACACTTATCTGTGTGGGTAATTAAAACCAGCTGAACTCCAAGTGCTGAAACCTTCCACACAGCTAGTCCTCACTGAGGAGCAACTTCCTAGTGACACTTGACATATTAGAAAAAAATTATATTATTAGGCATTGTTCTGGGGTAAGTGCAGTGCAGATTGCTGCTACATTCAAAGGCAGGTTATTGGTGATAGACCTGTGGAACTTATTAAAACCAAAACTTCAAAAACCAAAACAAAAAATCTTTTCCTTTCACGTGGGTCAGTTGTGACTCATTAACATCGACTGTAGTTCAGAACAATGCTGTATTTTCCCTTCTGCAGCTTTGCAGAGGAGTGTGCCCTGGCCCTTGGCATTGTACAGCTGCTGTGGCAACCCAAATGACTGCAAGGATGGCTAATGCACTCACATGATGTGCCTTGTGCTGCAATTCCACCTCATCAGTTCCCTAAGACCCATGGGGATTCACTGGTTCAGTGATCATTTTGCTCTTGTCATGCACTGTCACTGAATTTCTCATTTTCTGCTTTTTCTGACAGGTCATGTGGTCCAGCAGCTACACATAAAAGAGAAATGACGCAGGGCCATTTCTGTTGGCTGGCCCTGTTTGGCTCAGTGAACTTGGGCAGGATGAGTACGTATGCAAAGAGGAAGAGATGGAGTGTTGGGAGTCTCTCCCACGGTACATCTTGATCTGCTGTCTGTGGTCATGACTTGTCTCTCCTCAAATGTCTCATCTCTGCAGCTGAAGCCCTGGTCTTACACTAGCATAGTTCGGTGGAGTTCCTCTTATTCTATACCTCCGTCATGGCATGGAGAGTTGTTTTAAAGTTAGATCAGCATCATATGTTGTCATCCTGTGGGCTGCCTCCTCCACCATGCTGTCACAGTGCATTCCTTAGACTCATAGAATTGTTTCAGTTAGAAAAAACCTTTAAGAACATTGAGTCCAATTATTATCCTAATTCTATCATGTCCCTTAAGCCATGTCTCTCAGCACCACATCCCTGTGCCTTTTAAACATGTCCTGGGGGAGCCTGTTTCACTGTTTGAGAGCCCTTTCAGTGAAGAAGTTTCTTCTAATACCCAATCTGAACACCCCCTTGTGCCACTTGAGGCCATTCCCTTTCATCCTATCCACTTGTTACTGAAGAGAAAACACCAACCCCCACCTCACTACAGCATCCTTCCAGGTAGTTGTAGAGAGAGAGAAGGTCTCCCTTCAACCGTCTCTTCTGCAGACTTAACAACCTCAGTTCCCTCAGCTGCTCCTCACCAGACCTGTACTCCAGACCCTTCACCAGCTTTGTTGCCCTTCTCTGGACCTGTTCCAGCACTTCAATGTCTTTGTTGCAGTGAGGGCCTCAAAACTAAACGCAGTACTCAAGCTGTGTCCTCACCAGTGCTAAGTACAGCTGGCAACTGCAAAGGCAGCTGATCAACTGACAGGATCAGCAATGTCTTTCTCCACAAAGGACAATATTTAAAAGGCAATTTTTCTTCATGTTTCATCAAAGCAGCCTATAGGACAATGAAATCCCAAACTTTGATTATTATCCAGATCATCAGTCTTTTTAAGCCTGCAAAGCTGAAAGAAGATGCCTCTTATATTTGCAACATATTTTCTTTATTTAGCTGTGGCCAGAAAAATTAAAACAATAGCATACCGTCCTTTTCAAATTTATATTGGCCCATACAGACAACTCCAAAGACAATTTCCCTAATCTGCAACTGCCTCCCAGGCCTGGACTTAACCAGGGCATTTCCCATGTTGACAAGACAATAACACCTCTAACAACTGTAGAAGGCATATTCCTGTGAATGTCAAGGCCATACAAATTCCTGGGCCCCGAGTGCTGCCTACACATCACATGTGGTCCAGCCATAGCCATGCAGGAGGCTAGAAGAGGAGGAGGGCTGTTTTTTATAGCCCTGGCCTTCTCTGCTGCTTCCCATGTTCCTTACACTGCTCACCTTCCCCCATTTTCTTTCTTGTCCTTCCAAATACAGGGTGGCTCACTGAGGACAAGCAACCTGCTGCTCAAGATCAATTTCTGTAGCAATGGGAGGAGCCAAGTGCTGATCAGGAGCTGAGGTGAAATTACACAAACATGTTAAACCAAGCTGGGAGGTTTTCTTTTGGAAGAGCATTTGCCCATTGACTCTGCTTAATTCGTTCTCAGGAACAGCTGATGACTAGTGGTGGGAAATGGATTGTCAGGAAGCAAGTTCTCACGCAGAGAAAAGGTAGTACAGTGCCAGATTTCTAGGTCTTTTTTTTTTATCTGCTAAGAAATATTTTTCTCTACTTTCTTCTTTTCTAGGATCAATACTGCTATCACAATGCTGCCTGCTGCTCAGTGCTCCTCTCTCTCTAGGTTTTAACTTCCTACCTTTTGCATTGCTTCTCTCCTTTGTTTCCATTCTTCTATTCCATGTGCTTTTGCTTCTCTTGGCTCTATTTAATTTATGGCAGCCAAGGTGTGCACAGCAAGGATATAGTCAGATTAACCAGGTTTAAAAAGTTTGCCTTTGCTGTGCACACACGCTCTGTTTTCTTCCCTTCACTCCCAATGAGGAAAACTTTGTCCAAAACTGCTGTGAAGTTCCTCAGTGAAGAGCTGGCACAAGACCTCCCAGCCAGAGCAGTGCCATGCCTTTGTCTTGAACAGGAACCCACACACAGTTTACAACAAACAGAATGGCAATTGTTAATAAGAATAAAAATGTCTCCCTGCACAACATGCTCTAACTTTAGTAAAAAAAAAAAAAAAAACCACAACCAAAAAAAAACCCCACAATACACCAAACCCAAAAAACAATTATAAAGCTATCACACTAATCACAAATCTTTCACTGCTTAATGTAGATATATTGTACCCAAAACTCATTTCACTTCATTTGGTGTGAAGCTCTGGTAAGTCCATTAGAGCTGAAGGAGCTGCATCTGCCTAGAACTGTCACAAGCCAGAATGCAATCAGATCCGTTACATCTATTGCTATAATATCATCACCTTCCATATGGTGCCACAACTTGTCCGTATGCTGAACTGAGTGCTGCCTAAAATCTGTTCATCCCAAAAGCTGCTCTGATCTTTGCCTCTCTTATACCAAGAGAAGAATCTCCCTCTCGATCCACGATAACACCGACATTGTCACAGGGCTGTTTGGCAGTTGTGGTGCATTGTGGAGGATTTGCCACTCACTCTTGCCTATTTCTGAACTCAGATATTTAGGTCAGGCTCTCCGGCAAAGGAAGAGGAGAGCTGAAATTTCTTAGTGGAGTCTCTGTGGCCTTGGCCCTTTGTAAACTCTTCATTGCAAATACGGTCCTTCACTCTATTACTAACTCACTCCTCATTTTCCTGAGGATTCATGTCAAGCTCACCCCTTTGAAGTAAAAGGTTTCCAGCTTCTTCCTCTGATCTATTGCAAATCGTCACCATGTGGACTCTCTAGTGCTGGTTAATAACAGCTATATGTAATTACTAAAAAAATATATCCGTGCCAGTATCCCACCTATCATTTCACACTTCATCTCCTTTGGCTAAGCACTCTGGTATTTCATTACTTTACTGAATATGTTTCTTCCAAGTCCCTCCAACCCGAGAGTCTTCAACCCTGATCATACTGTACATCCCTGCAAGGGGAGTGTTGGAAACCAGAACCTATGAACAACAAAGGGCAAACACACAAATACATTTATGTGCTCCAAAATCCTCTTTCTCTACCTTTCAGACATGGTATCTACCAAGCAGCATTTATCATTGTGGACTTAACCCTCACCTCCTCTTCTATCTTTATCGACTGTCATGGCCCAGTTAATTTCTCATTTAGACTTCACCTTCTCTGGGTGAAGTGGTTTGTCTGGTTTTCTGTCAGTCTTGTAGAGTGAACTGCAGCAGATTCTTCTTGAACCACGTATCATAATTTAACCTTTTATTTCTCCTTCGCTGTACTTTCCAAGTGAGATTGTCTTACCTGATCTTCAGCTTAAATCTCTGATCTAAAGGGGAGAGACATTTGCTGCTTTATTCCTTGCACTTTTTGCCCCACTGGAATTTCTTCATCTTTATTCTAACCAAATTCCCCACTTTTAAAATAGCAAATCTAAACTGCTGGTGATCAATACCATTCAGTGGAGCACTGTACACTCACTGTCTGCATTAACTCCTGCTTTTTCCTTAGGGGTAAAATGAACCTCCCCCAAACTACACATCAAAATGAGTGGCTTTAAATAGCAGTCATCTGTGGTATTAATCAAGTTTCTTCTTAAAAACATCCCAGATGTGCCACTCAACCAGCTTATACTGGTTTCTGTAAGAACACCCACTGTTATTATTGTACCAACAGATTTTGCAACTTCCTTAATTTCTTTTAACACATGAAGGTCTTGGGCTGAGCTCTTTTGCAGCAATGAGGCTGAGCTAACAGCAGAGGGTCACATAAATCTGTGCAGCAGGCCAGCATACCCAGGGGGCTGCAGGTACAGTGTGAATGAGGGCAGGGTTACTTTAAACAGCTTGTATGCTCTGTAATGTATCTGACCAGTTTCTTCAGTCTGGAAGCTACTGGAAGCATGACAGGAGCAGGATGCAAGCTTGGTCTTACACAGCTGCATAGGCACGTGAACACAGATTGCGCGAACCCAACTGCACTTGCCTGATTTATTTTTTCATTGTTTGAGGGGCAAGGGAATGTGCTAGGAAACCTGCTAGAAAAGGCAAGCGGATGGTAGCCATCCACAGCCACTCTGTAGCAAAGTGGTGAGGAAAAATTGTTTGGCAGAAGATGAAGATCCTCTAATAGAGCTCTCCGTCTGGGCCTGGGATGCTTGGGACATTCTGAGCATTTTTCTTTCCACCCCCCTCAGGCAGTGGGAAATTACTACCTTTTGTGTGAGTGGAGAGAAAACAACTAGGCAGTCTTCACTGTAGCATGCAGGAGGTAAGCTGGTTGCCTTGCCAACTGAATGCTTTTTATTTATACCAATGGACAGGTATCTCCATTCTGATAATGCCTTGGGGATGCACTGTCTACTCAGTAGACAGAAGTACTGCCCTGTGTATCAGGGCAGTACTTCCCTCTGTCATGAGGTGGATTCCTTGATGAAAGTAGTCCCCAAACTGCTCTCTGTAAGATGACCTTGGATGCAAAAATCTAGGTATGCATTATCATCCATTCTGGGTCTGCTTTTTGTTGGATTTGCCACACTGAAATTTTGAGATCAGCACACAAATCCAAATGGTAAAAGTAAAATCTGAGGAAGACCCAGTGAAATGCCAGCACACATAGCTGAAAAGTCTTTGTACTGTGTGCCTTTTTCAGTCATATCCCTAATATAAACATTAGACTTAGACCTATGACATGAGAGAAATCCAATAACGGTTTCTCATGCAATGGAAACATTTTTCTAGATACTTAAATTTTACTGGGGAGCTGGCTATCTCTTACAACCAGCAACTCAAGCTGAAGCAAAGGGTAATATTTAAAAAATGATTAGAGCAAAACAAATAATCACATGAATGGTATTATTTTGCAAAACATGCAATCCTCAGTAATTTGTGGTTTTTGGTCCCTGGTGCTAAAATTGTGCTGTGTCTTTAATCAAGCTAATTATGCAAAAGTCTCTGAAGGTCATAAAAGGTTCAGGCAGAGGCCTTTTGATGCTGAAATGCAGACCAAACGCCCATAGTACTTTGTTCTGATTAGCAGTGAAACACTGCTTTCTTCACGTTAATATCGTTTGAAATTCCACTGTGGAACACCAGCATTTATACCTTCCTTAACCTCAGACTGCATTGGACCCTACTGCAGAAATCAAATTAGCTCCTCCTGCTCTCTTAAAGTGAGTATGGAAATGAGCCTTCTCTTTCCATCACCATGCCCTCTAAAAACATTACATTATACTTACAGCATTTATTTATTTTTTGGCAGCCAGCCAGAACAAAAATTATAATCCTCTTTCAAAAATACTCCCTCCCTGTGAATTGGATTATGTTGTAATCCGTTCTGGATCTACCCCAGGCCTGCTTGACTTCTGGGGTAAAATGACAACGTTTTGGACGCTCTGCAGGGCTGGGTGGAGGGGGTGGACCACCAGGACACTATGATACAGCCCAGGTTTCTCTCCCACTCCTTAATTTTACAGCCATGAAGGAAAAACCCTGTACACAGAGTGGGCTTTGTCCACCTGTGAAACACACGCTCGCCCAGGTTGCTGCTGCTCATGAGATCACTGTGGAATGGTTTGCAATGCTGGCAAAGTGGTGACACTGCCCTGCCAGGCATTGCTAGCATGGGGTGAGTGAGGAGTGATGTGGAGGCATTTCTACTCCACCAGTACAGCTCAGGGCTACCAGACATAGCATAAGCCATTGGTGCCATACCCCACACTGTCATGGGGCAGTGCAGCTCCCAGCACTCCGCAAGGGTTTGCTGTGGCTCTTCTGCCCCCGGGCCACTGTTTGTGCTGTTTTGCTGGCACTTTTCTATATTTCCTTCCTCTTCCTGAGTGAGCTCCATGGCCACTCTTCTCCATCTGACTTTATGGTGTGTTGGGGATTGCTGGTGTTCTGGAAAGCTGATTGTTGTGTCTCCGGCTGCAGTGTAGGGAACAGAACTCTCTTCAGCTTAAATTGAGGGCAACTCGATGACAAACTGAAGGGACTTCAGAGAGGGGAAAAAATGATCCAAGGCTTAGATGTGGGCTGAAGGAAAATGAAGGGAATGGGCTTTGCACATATCTTGGCTGAATGATATCTAATTGGGGTATGATGATTTCCCATAAGTCTTAGGAGGATATAAACACTTAAGAGGCAAAGGAATGGATTAAGAACAGAGAAAGGAGTATAAGTAGAATTAATGAGATGAAACTGAGAGCAGGAAAACTTTTGTTTTAGAGTGACTTTTCCTATTAACAAGATCTACTACAATGTGGGGTAGGATTCCAAGGAGAAGCAATGGAAATGCTGTTGCTTAAGTTATTTCAGAGAAGACTGGACAAAACACTCAAGAACACACTGTAGGGAACAATTCCACAGTGACAGGAGGATGGAAAAGATGATCTAATAGTAGTTCTTTCCATTTATAATTTACATGGTGACTTTATGTTAGAGGAGTTGGTGGTGGTTTTTTTTGTTTTGTTTTGTTTTGTTTTTTTTTCCTGAGCTGCCAATCAGTCATAAGTAAAAGAAACATTCTAAAAAGTTCCTTCTGGTATTCCATAACAGTCACATATTTCCCTGCTTCCCAAGTCCTGCCTATTGCACATATACACAGTAGACTTGATGATTTATAGCAGAAATGTCATCCTCCATTCACCCTATTTTGCTGAGTTACTGCAGGGTCTCCGCACAGTGGTTATCTTGTGCGCCATATGAGCTAAAGCACTGCAGCACAGCACATCAAATCGGTGAGATGATTCAGTATTAATTTCCTGGCTTTGAAAACTTGAGAAGTCAAATCTTCAGAGTCATTTGAAAACTATGTCTTTTCCCTACTACCTTCTCTTCACATACACAGACAGTTTCACGGAATAACATTTGGAAAATCTTTGTAAATAGAACCTAATCAGGAGAAAGGCAGAATCAGGCATTATTCAGTAAAAGAATGGGGGAACAAAAGGCTTTTTGTACTGTAAAAGGTACCATGAGAGAAAGGGAATTCTTTCTGAAAACACATTTATTTCTGTGCTACTGACTTAGTAATATATACCATTCCATATTGCACTAGCTGTATTTTTTTGATTGCTCTGCATCATATATGTGAACGTCACATTCTCATTTCAATGAGGGAGGACAATAAAGGTTTCCTTAATGTCTAACCTAATAATTTGAGTTCTGAAGTGCTAACACTGATTACCTGGGAAGGTAGAGAGAACAGAAGCCGCTAGAAATGATGTGGGTAAAGCCCATCATGCTTTAGAAGAGGATAGATTAGATGCCTGCTCAAGGTATAATCCATTAGTGTGTCTGCAAAATTTCCAGAAGTCTGTCTACCAAAATCTGTGCAGATGCACATAGATCAACTAAATCCAAACACTGGTAGAGTCTAAAGTCAAAATAGATTGTTGAGTTTATCTTGTCCAGCATTTCTGAACATTTTCCAAACCATAATCTCATATTACTACAGAATAGCATAATGGGCCCATTTCCCTCATTTTGACTGTAAAGGAAGGGAAGCTGAAGTCCTGTTGGAGGTCCCAGGACCCTAAGATTGAGAACGAAGGCCCCTAAACAGAACTGTACACACCAACTCCCACACACACCAACCAAATTGCAGATGGGAGCACAGCTGCATGACTTAAGTGTGCAAAAAGTGACATACAGACACAGGATGGAAGGCATGCAGAGAGGGAGAACCAAGGTCTCCTGCCTGCCACAGACCAAATGAATTGCTGGTAGAAGGTGACTGATTTTCACAGACGCATACTAATGTATGCTGACGCTGTTTGGAGACCTATGCTAGCCTGTTCTACAGCTAATGCTGACTTCATTAGAGCCCTCTGATCAAGGAAAGCAGTTGTGTGTTGTCTGGTGGTTGGACTGGAAGACAGGAAAGGATTTGATTCAGTGCTAGCTGCACTACTGACTCATGGCTTACCCTCCAAGTAAGTCATTTGACCTTTCTGTAGTTCAGTCAATCTGGCTGGAAAATTGTGCAGGAAGAAGGGAAAAGCACTATTCTTACTGAAAACCACAGACAGAATCTGAGCTGAGTTTTCCTAGGGTAAAAAAGAAAGAGACAATATCAGAACGTGAGTCAGGATCGGAACCTCCCTGGCCTTTTCCACTCAGGACGTCTGGTAGTATCATCATTATCATAGCAGAAAATAATTTACTCCAAGTCTTACTTCTAGCTCAGAAAGCAAAAGGAAATACTTGGTGCCTGTGCCAGGTACACTCAGCTCCTGAATAGATTGAAGGACTATCTGAATGGATTTAATAACTTTGGACTTCTCTACATGGATCATATTTAAAGGGTATAAATAACCAGAGCAAAAACTGGAACAGAGATAGATTTATATAACTAATATTTTGTAAAAAAAATTTTCTGATGGGAAAATGGAAAAAAAGTAGGGACTTAAAAATACCTTTTTTTTCCTTGTGTTATGCTTTCTGTCAGATTTTGTACTATGGAGACCTAAAGAACATATTTTGGCAAAATACCAAGCTAAATACAACGTGGTGTAAGTTCCTAATAATGGAAAGAAAGTTGTGGTGGGAAAGTGTCTAGAGCAGATTTTGTAGACAGAAGGTCCCCGAATTGGCTGCAAAAACAATTTCTTTTTCAGAATGTCTTCCTCATTTTGAAAATATAAATAGCTCTAATTAAATGCCCCAACCTTTTTTCTTTTAGTATGAATAGGAAGTGGAGTTGTAAAAGATTGATTTTGGCCAGTACTGCCATAAAGTGGTGAAAACAATAATGACCTGTAAGGGAAACTGAAATCCAATGGGAGCTGGATTTGTGGTTCTGAATATCTTGAAAATACCTCTATTTTTGTGAGAAACCTCTACTAGATCCATGAAATCAGACCCCCTCTGGATTTCAGGAACGTTTGAACTTGAGCAAAAGGCTCTCACTCTGACAGATTACTCAGGCAGAGACTTACTGTATGAATGGTACCACTGAAGACACATCCACCCATACAGCAGCACTCAATGCACTCCTGCACAGCGAGTCTCAAGGGGACAACTGAATCAAACTCCACAAGCACTCTGGAGTGAGAGAATCTGAAGGTGAGTGGGGCTGTTGGATTCAGGTATTGCGAATTTTCAGTTTTGAGACAGCTCTTAATGGGCTTCCAGCTTGATATCAAGTGAAATATTGCGGTGCTTTGATCTGATGGCAGAAACATCACCAGAAGCGTGCCTTTAGTGTTGTAAGCCATCTCATTGCTGACCTGTCAGCCATTTATTGAAGGGCCTACAAGACCTGCTTATAAAAAAAATGGTTATATATTTTCATGGATCCAAACATTTCACTTAGGTCATCTGAACTTCTTTTTAAAAGTCTTGAGAGATATCTAGCCTTTCCTCAGTTTAGGTACAGGGATTATCAAAACTTTGAGGTTAATAAGACCAATAACTATACTGACAGCATTGCATAACAGGTGTGATGAGTGGGGAGGAGCTGGAATGTGGAGATGGGTTTTTCTCAGTCAGAAATTTTATTGGTTATAAAACGTGGTATGGTTAGAAACAGTTGTACAAGTCCTAGGAATACTTCTCCATCAGCATAATAAGATGAAAAGAAGCCTCTCAAATTTATTTTCAGTTAGGTGGTAAAACATGATCAAGAGGCTCCTTGATGCCTCCCGTGAATTAATCATCATTGCCAACCTCTTGTGTTAAAAGACAAGGAGGACATATAGGAAAACAGAGGCTTGGCAACATTTTACACTAAACAAACCCAATCTGAAACTTGAGATTTCTTTGAATGCAGACCTGACCTTGACCCAAGATGGATTTACATCCATGACATAGGCTTAGCCAGTTGAACCTGCTGGTGGGTATTCAATACCATGCTGATCCCATGCTAGCTCTAAAACAAAAGCGCTGGCTAGAGCAAAGCATCATGGGGCTTGCAGGTCAGATTGTAATATGAGACGCTTCCTGTTTCTGGTCGCTGCTTCTGGTTTCCTATTTTGGGGTGTTGAGCTTTTCTACTGAGGTGGCTGCAGGCTTGGGGGAGGTAATTTTATGGTTGGCTTCTGCTGCTACCACTGCTTTTGCTTTTATGGAAAATATCTCAGCTAACTGTACTGTATTATTTTCATTAAACTCCTTATCTCAACCCAGGGATTTTTGTGTTACTTTCCCTCCTGATCTAGGAGGCAGGGGTGGGGGGGCTTGCTTGTGAGAACATTCTGAAACCAGAACAATCCAGAAATTATTCTCTTGTTTTATACGTATGAGGTCAGAACTGTACTGCTAGGCAGGAAACACTATGAACTCTGATGCTCTGAAACACAGGCATGCATCTGTATCACCTGGAAAGCTTAAACATAGTTGGAAGTAGAGTTTGATAGGAGTTGTTAGCATGATAGCCATGTCTCTTCTGTTACAGTTCTGAATAGTTTCACAAGTTTTGCTTTCAATCTGTGCAGACACTTCATTTTTGAAATTCCCCTCTGTTACTTCTTTAATGTAGGAGACAACTATTTCCTAAATGGCTATTTTTATTTTTCTCAAGGGAGTATTGTCTTTTTCTCACATGCTTTTACCTTGTTAATAAATTAACTTTGTACCTTCAGATCATAGTGACATTGCAGCTTCAAGGAATTCACAATTTGGTAATAAAGTACAAGTGCAACATGACCACACTACAGGAATAACATTCCTGAAGCAACCCCAAGTTTTCTTATTTCTTTCAACCTTGCTTTTACAGTAATACTGCATAAATTACCTTACATTGCAGCAAGCAAAAGAAACCAGAGCCAAGTCCTGAGGGACAGATGGCAACAAACCACTTTTCTTTTTCCCATGTGTTGAGCTGGTCAAACATGAGCCAGCTGCAGGCTAGAAGCAATGGATGCGTGGTAATTTTGTTGAGCTAAATTTGCCCTGAATTCTTCTTGTCCAGACAGCTTTAGAATAAAGAGAAAAAATAAAGGTACCTGCACATATGACGATTCAGCCTTCCTCTCTTCTTGAAGACCAAGAACTTAAATGAAAAAATTGCCTGTGAAAGATAAAAGTCAGATTAACTTCCAGTGTAGCACAGATATTCTAGTATCATATTAACACTTTCTAAAACACAGTGCAGTCAGAAGGCCCTAACACGGCCCGTGGTATGCCAAAACTAGTGCCACATTGTGCTCTGTCATTGTGACTCTACGCTTTTTGTACAAGGTGTGATGATTGTTATTCTCTTAATCTACAGAAGACTGCAGATTTTGAGGCTCTTGCTGGTTTTTGCGCTATTTTTCCTGTTCTGCATGGGTAAAGATTCCCACCTTTCACCAAGGCAGGATAAGGCAGGCGTTTCTAAGAAAATTTCTTTTACAATCCTCCTTCATCCTGGAGCTCATCAAAATCCTCTATATCCAGAAGTTTCTCTACTGTTCAAATTTGTATTAGTGCATCAAATTGTCAGATAATGTTTCTCTGCAGAAGTCTGCTGTGACTGTCATGCTTCAGAATCATCTTGTTCAATATTGTTTCCCTATTTAATTATATAGATGACATACTAGAAAGCTTTTATTTAAATGATCTTGACTATTATAGTGAGTAAGAAAGGGGCCAAGATGAGAAAGAAATGAGAAAACATGGCAGGTAAAGCAGATGGAAGTTGTTTATGTGAAATTGTGTAGCAAATACAGCTGCAACATCTAGCAGTCTTATCCCCCAGTATATGAAACTGTTCTCAGAAAAATCATGGGGTATTCAGACTAAAACATTGACTTCTCTTGGCAAAGTCAGGAGTGGAGCTTGCAACTTTCTAACCCACTTCATGATAAAGTACAATGAACGGAAGTCAGTCTTTCAGATTAGAAGGCCAGTTTGCTTAAAGAGGGTCAAACAGCACAGGCATGGTGGCAGTCTGGTATCTCCCAGAATTAGAGTGCAGTACTGCTTCTGACTGAAAACTGCAGTGAGGATGTTCCAAGTTTCTCTTTTTATTTTGGTATAAAGCACCCATTTTTTACTAGATGGTTCATAAAGTTATAGCTTTTCATCCTATAACTAATGCAGCATTTAACATTACTTTTCTTGCAGCACAAGCCACTTTCACATTTGGAAAGTAAGAAGGGAATGGATTTGTGGTAAGTTTTTGTTTGTTTTCTTTTCTTTCTTTCTTTCTTTCTTTCTTTCTTTCTTTCTTTCTTTCTTTCTTTCTTTCTTTTTCTTTCTCTCTCTCTCTTTTCATTCTCTCTTTCTTTCCCTTTAAAAAAAAATTAAATAAAACTGCAGTCAGCTCTAGAATGTAGGAATTTTTGCTACATGTGAGGGTATGATACCATGGAAGACAAAGTAATATGGTTTGGAGTCAAATATACCTTTATGCTTCTGAGACATTCACCTGAACCTTGCTCTCTCTGCCACCACCAGTGTCACAATTAACCTTCTGAACACTTTCCAGGCAGGCAAAGGTTTTGTAGACAACTGAGAACTCTGCTGCAAAATAAGTCTCTACCTTTGTCCCAGTCCTGCTAAAAAAAATCCTCTCCCATCTCAAACTGCATCGTTCTGGGCTGTAAGTTGTTACTTTCATATCTGTATAATCAGTGATGGACAGTTGGTCACAAATTGCATCAGCTGTGCATTTCCAGAGGTTCTCTAAAAAACCCCGACTTTTAAGAAGTATGTGTCGTTTCTGTTCCTAAAAACAAAACTTTCCTCTACCCTCCCACCATTCTCAGCCTTTCCCCAAATCAGAGAAAAAGTGCCCCAATATATTGCCTTGGCAAAAAGGAGTAATCAGAGCAAATCTTGACCCTCAGGAGGCATGACCCTGAGGGCTAGGCGTGGGCAGAATAGAAAGGGGAGATTCCTGGTTTTCTACACAACTCTGTAACTACACTTGGAAGGTCCCAAGAAATCAGACTAGAAAGTTGGGTTGCTCGTAGTAATAATATCTCTACAGTGGTATTTTTAGTGACTTATTTATTTCTCAAAAGTCCCCTTAAGGAATAAATACCAGAGAACCCTACTGGAGCTTTACAGATAAACAAAAGACAACTTCCAATAGAATGTTTTGAGTTGGAAGTGATCTTAAAGATCATCTAGTTCCAACCTCCCTGCCACAGGCAGTGACATTTTCTATTAGATCAGGTTGTTCAAAGCATCACCCAACCCGGTCCTCAACAATTCCAGGAAGGGGGTACCCATAACCTTTCTGGGCAACCTGTGCCAGTACCTCATCATGCAAACAGTGAAGAATTTCTTCCTAATATGTTATCTAAATATGCCCTCTATCAGTTCAGAATTCCTACCCAGTGTCCTATCACTACACTCCCTGATAAAGAATCCCTCCTGATCTTTCTTGTAGGCTTCCTAAGATTTAAAAACATTTGTCTGTGTGGCACATCCAAAAAACCTGCTAGAATGGCATAGTATAAGATATTGGTACTTGTGTGGGTTAGTCTCTCTATGCCAATAAAAGACTTGCCATACTATGCCATGTCTTCTCCCTCTTCCTCTCTGAACAAAGCAAAATGGAAATTAATCAGTAAATTCCTTTAACCTTGGTAGAATTTCTCATTAATCTGTGGTTTCTCATTTCCCAGATCCCCATTGCTGCACAGAACTTCCCTTTTTAAAGACAGTTTTCCCCATTGCTGCACAGAACTTCCCTTTTTAAAGACAGTTTGCTGTTTACATGATAAACATACTTCCTGCATTACCCTTCTGGACTTGAATTGCTCAAGTGTGAGAGCTTCAGTACATCCCATTTCCTTACCAGCCCCTTGAAACCTCCTTGATGACAGTGCTTGGTGACCACAACAGGCAGTGACTACTAATATTCCAGAGAATTTCCCCCCACCAATGAAGCATAACATTCAGTTTCTCCAGCTGTTCTTATTCCTGGAATCCTGCTGGAAAAAACCACTGTGGAGGTACATGGCAAATGTGGAGGTAAAAGCTTGGCACAGAGGCATCACCCACATCTCAAAAGAATTGACTGAAGAGGATGGGGCTGTTATCCTGAGACTGGCAGCTCCTTTTGTTGCACTGCCAGGATAGAAAAACTCTTTAAAGTGGAAGCGCACCAAAGACATTCCTCCAGAGGTTTAGCTGGGACAATTGACTCCTTGGGAGCTGCTGGCATGGAGAGCATGCCTGCAAGGCTTCATGGCTAGTGCTGACCCTTGCCCTGTCATCCTTGTGCTGTTGGGGATTCACAAAATGCTAGTTTGCATCCAACAGGCACAGCCCTTCCCCAAGTGGCAGCCTGCACCCCAAAGCACAGCAACAAACCCAACTGCCCATTTCTCCTGCTGGCAGGGGAATGTGCACCAGTGTTGGTGAAGGGTGGGTGTTTATATATTTTTCTTTCTCTCTTTCTTAATTCTGTAAAACACCTCAGGCAGCAGCCTTTGAAATCAGACTTCCGTCCTACCTGACATAAGATACATCATTTCAGTGACTATGTTTGCTGTGGAAAAAATACTCTTACTATGAGGACTTGCTAGAGATAAACCCTGCTGAGATACCTCGTAGCACCAGTGATGTCTCTGCCTGTCTAGGCACCCAATCTCATCACCTCATAGGTCTTTTAGCTGCGTCCTTCCAGAATTATTTCTGCAAATCAACTGACAAGGGCCAGGAGAAAAACATTAAAATCTACCAGCACCTTAGATTATACCAACACAGGATCCCAACTACACAAACCCAGAGGGTTTTATACTGTATTCACAATTTACCAAGTTGATTCGTATCTTCCTCCCAATTAATTAACTAAACAGTAAGAGCCAGGACCCAGTCTCAGATCCAGGGATACCATCTGTCACAACCTGGCTCAGTCCCATTGTGTAAGGTCACCAGTCTGCTGTGAGTGGGCTCAATCCATGGGGTCCCACCTGCTTCAAATCCAGCCAGTTCTGAGGCAAATGGCCTCTCCTTGCACTCCCTGTGGCCCTGGAACTCCTCCGACTCCTTTCCATGGAGGCTAAACCCTGCACTGCAGCCAGACCCTTTGTGCTGCCCAGAGCCATACACTGGAAAACTCATTTGGGGTTACTGAGGAGCATTTCCACACTTATAGTTTAACCTCCCCACCAGGACAATATGATGGAAAAGCATGAAGCAAAGTTTAGGCATAAGTACTACAGATATGTTACTTGTAAAAGGAACTGGAAATCATGGACTTCTGAAAAAGGGCAGCCCTGTCTTGGTCACCTGGTCTGTGAACGCCAGGGCTGGAAGGAGCCCACCCTTGTTCTCCACACATGCTCACACAGGACTCACCCATGTTCAGCTGCTGTCCTTTGCAGTGTCCCATTAGGAATCCTTGGCCCTTTTCTCTCCACTTTTCTGTGTGAAAAATGTCCCGGGAAAAGGCCAGTACCTAGAAGGTGATCAGCATATTTAGTCCTAGTTTGGCATCATGGTGGTTTCTTACAGTGAGTACCTAGAAAGGCCACCAAGCATATTTGTGAGGCAGAATGAACCCAGTAAGCTGCCTAGATGATGTCTAGATATGTGTCTAGGAAGATGAAGAAAAAAAAAAAGTCATGCTATCTGACCCGTACATGCACTTAGCGCTCCAGGAGAAGGTTCCCTGATGGGGCACTGCCATGGGGCGCAATGTCACAGAGCAGGAAGTCACTACAGCTAAGATCCTTCTTCCAAGCTGCACAGCAGTGTGCCCACAACATATTGATTAAAGATTGGCAGGGTGAAGCCATGGAATTAGAGAGCTCAAAGGAAGACCTGGCTTTGATTTTACTGAATTCCAAGTTTCAGTCACAGGCTACAAAGGAATCAAGGGTGTGCCGACAGATAGATGTGTTTTTGTGGATTGCACTCAGAGTACTCATTGCTTTGTAAGGTCAGCATGCACATCTTCACTCTGGTTTTGACATAATTTGAATTATTATATTTATTTTTCAAACCAGTTAGGTGTTTGGAAATACTCTAGACAAAAAAAACCATCAAAACAAGCCAAACAAAACCCAGACCCAACCAAACCAACCAAAAAAACAAAAAAACAAACAAAAAAACCCAAAAAAACCCACCCCAACCCAAACCAACCAACCAACAATAAAAAAGCAACAACAAAACAGCCAAGCAACCAAAAAAAAAAAAAAAAGCCAAACAGTGAAACAAAACCAGACCAAACCAACAAAAAATCCCCACCTCAATGAAACTATCAAGAGACTCAAAGGAATGATTTGTGATGAGAAATTAAAAGCAAGTGGCACACCTACCCCCAGAACAGTAATTGTCTGCCTCTTAAGCTGTGTGGAATATAAATGTGCTCCTTAAATGCATATATTACATAATGAGAATGATGCTGAAATGGACATTATGACTACTGCATAATGAACATAATAAAACTGTATATTTAATGTGTGTGTTTTTATCATGTCAAGCAAAATGCACAGCCCATATGTGTGAGTATATGTGCAGTCATGCGTTTTTAGCAATACATTTGAAATTTGAAAGCAAATGAAAAGAGGGATGTTTAGGATGGATCATGGAACGGTGGAAGAAATCAAACCTTCCTCAAAGTTACGAAAAGGAATATTTATCAATATATGTATTTCAAACAGGGAACTGCTTGAAAGAGTCCAGCATAGAGCCACAAAGATGATTAAGGGAGTGGAACATTTCTCTTGCAAGGAAAGGCTGAGGGAGCTGGGGCTCTTTAGCTTGGAGGAGACTGAGGAGTGACCTCATTCATGTTTATAAATACATGAACGGCGAGTGTTGGGAAGATGGAACCAGGCTCTTCTCAGTGATCTCCAATGATAGGACAAGGGGCAGTGGGTGCATGCGGGAGCGTAGGAGGTTCCATGAGAGAGTGGCAGAACACTGGAATGGGCTGCCCTGAGAGGTTGTGGACTCTCCTTCACTGGAGACATTCATAACCCTCCTGGATGTGTTCCTATGTGACCCGCTCTAGGTGGTCCTGCTCCAGCAGGGGAGTTGGACTAGATGGTCTTTCAAGGTCCATTCCAACCCCTAACAGTCTGTGATTCTGTGTATGCTAAATCTGAAGTTAAAGGTGGAAATTACAGATATAGCTAGAGAAGCTGTATATAGTTTTGTCTGCATTTATAGAAAAGCAAATGAAGACACAAAATAGATTAAAAATAATTAAGGACTTTAGGTGCCACCCCTTTTTTACTTATTTTATTCACTGTAACTGCTGAAGGTGACTTGCTTAGTGTTAAGAATAGGCCCTTTTTAGTGTCTGAAGTTCAGCACCTGAAAGACACAGCTGGAAATGTTAGACAAAGAACCAGATGTGTGAATTATTTAATTTCCATTGATGTAAATGGGAGTGAAATGCCTGAAGAAGGAATGATGTGCCTCTTTGCTGCAGCTCTGTGTTTTAATGGATTCAGCAGAGACTTCAAACTTGTGCCAAACATTCAGAGCTTACAGAATTTTTCAACCAAAATCACCAACAATCAATGAATTAGTAAAAGTCTGCACTGCCACTGAGCAGTATACTTCTTTTTTCATTGGTATAATGCTGTTAAACTTTCCAAAGGTAACTTAAGCTATAGGACATTTATCTTGCCTACTCCCTAGAAGAGAGCTGTGTGTGCAGTGTCATGTTTTAGTTCAGGCAAGGTTTGGGATTGTGCTGGTAGGCACAGCATGGTGGAGAGAAAGGGCTGACAAGAATATGTCCATGTGGATCTTTGTTTGGTTTAGACAGGATTTGCTTTCAAGGCCAGAATGAAACTCAAATCAAAATTTAGACTATTCTTTGGCAGCCCACCATGGATTTGAGCATATGTCTTGTTGGGACTTTTCGCACCTGTCAGTCCAGAAGGTCACTTGGACCACTTCCTTCTACACTTGGGAATACCAATCTTTTTTTGCATTTTTTTGAGGATGTAAGAAAAAACAAATCCCATGGGTTTTGAAGGCTGAAATGAAGCAGAAACCTTTTGCTGCTGGCTTCAATGCAAGTACATAGAGATGGCCCAAAGCCCAAAAAAATGCCTTTTTTTTTTTCTTTAGGACCTTACAATTTGAGAAACTTAGACAATCTTGTAGCTCATTAGTTTGGTAGTCCCTCTGCTTCAACAACAGAAGCAGAGGGAGATGTGACTCATTTCCCAAACACCACTACCTCTGGCAGCTGAAGACAAATTAGTGCCCAGTCTCTGGGCCAACAAGATAGTTGCCTGTAAGCTCAGATGCACCAGGCTTGTGGCAAAAAGGTGATGTCACCTCAATGCATGCAATAGTCATGCCCTTTTTCCTAACGTGTTTTATCATATGGAAAAAATATCTGATTCTAAGCTTAATGTGGAACAAATATCTGATTCTAAACTTATCAGTAATCTACAGTTGTGTATCAGCTAGGGGGAAAGAAGGGTCAGGCAGTTCATAAACAGCCATTGCATTTGAATCTCCTTTTTTTTTTTTTTTTTTTTTCAGGCATGTTTCTTATTTATCTGAAAACATCCAGTTCAAATTTTAGGTTTTCTGTGGCTAGTTGCTGTTCATTATTATCTGTTCTCAAACCAGTCAGGATGGGAACAATTTCTGATGAGAGACCAATAGGGAAAATAAAACAAATGAGGACAGAATATGTATGGGGAGTCCTCGCAAGGTGTGATTGACGTTATGATCTGTATTTGAAATGGGATAGGATATGGAGGGTCTACCAGCACTTCTAAGAAAATCAGCTAGATACCTTGGGATCTACAGGATACCTGCAGGACAAATACATCCATGTATCCTTTTTTGACTCTTACTCACTTCTGCACAGTTCAAATAATGAAATAACCCAGGTAACCTCACATTCTAGTTGTCATGGATGATTTGCCTTGTGCTTTTCCTCGAATCTATCACATAGATTTTTAATCAGACATACATCGTAGAAGGAACTATTGGACTCCTCTTTTGGAAGATAGTCCTACAGGTGCATTTCAATTAATCTTCACTTGTAATGTGCTCTTGTAGACAGAAAGGCCAATGCTATTCTGGAGTGCATTAAGAAGAATGTGGCCAGCAGGATGAGGGAGGTTCTCCTCCCTCCTCTACTCTGCCTTGGTGAGGCCATACCTGGAGTATTGTGTCCACTTCTGGGCTCCCCACTTCAACAGGAACAGTCCAATAGAGGGCCATGAAGATCATCAGGGGACTGGAGCATTTCTTATGAGCAGATGCTGAGAGACCTGGCACACGTCTTGAGTCTGGAGAAGTATGAGTGCAGATCTTATAAATCCATATAAATATCTAAACGGTGGAGGCCGTGAAGATGGGGATGAGCTCTCCTTTTCACTGGTGCCCAATGATAGGACAAGGAGTAACGGGTACAAATTAGAGCAAAGAAGGTTTTGCTTGAACTTAAGGAGAAGCTTCTTTACTTCCAGGGTGCTGAAGCACCCTGGGTGAGGCTGTCCAGAGAGGTTGTAGAGTTTCCTTCTCTGAAGACTTTCAAAACCCTTCTGGATGGATTCCTGTGCAACCTGATCTAGGCATACCCGTGTTAGCAGCGGGGTTAGGCTAGATGATCTCCAAAGGTCCCTTCCAACCTTTACCATTCTATGGCTCTATGATTCAACATTTAGTTTCACAAAGCTATCTGAATCCAATGTCCAAAGTTCAGGTTTCCTAAAGTTTGTAAAAACCTCTGTGGAACTGTGGAAGCAGCAGGGCATGCAGAATACTTTTGCTTTTGTTTCTGCTTCAGTAACAGTCACTTTTTGTTCTTTAGCTTATGTAAGGCTCCTTCAGCTCCAAGAGGCTCACTCTGCACTGGGGAGTATTACCACAAGGAGAATGCTGAAAGAGTTACACTGCATTGTCTTTTGGTTTTTGTGTGTATAAATCAACCTTAGATCATAAAACACAACCTGTAATAACAATCTCCAATATTTAATAAGTTTCTGACTCGTTTGAAACCTGTTCAAATACTTTGTACCACCCACAAAAACATTTGTAATAAATTGCAAAGCAATAAAAATCACATGACACATAATTACTGGCATTATTGTATACTTCACCTTTTTTTTTTTTTTTTTGAGGAGGATGACCTGGGTAAAGAGAGGAAGAGGCTGGGTTTAAGGGAAAAAAAGGAACTTTTCAGCTGTATTTCCTGAGCTGATTTGTTATATGGAGGGTTTTTTGTTTGTTTGTTTGGGTTTTTTTATATAATACATTTTAAGCAGTGCTAAATATGGAAAAAAGCCTTTTCAAACAGTTCACATGTTCTGTTTCTGAATGAGTCATTACTGATCAGTAGGATTCTCTTAGCAGGGGATTTACAGCAGAACCAAAAACCTACTTCCATTGAAATCAGTGGCAAACTCCCACTGACTTCAACAGAATATTGACCCCTTTGTTGGTGCATTACAGTCAGGGATGGAAAAACCTAGAGAGGTGGTGTTATTTGTAAATAAAAATGCTCTTCCAATTCGATTTCCACAGATCTTGGCACATTTTATCACTCTCCCAGATTGCGCACAGGAATGAGGTGTAAATGTGTAAATGGCTTAAATATATACAAATGCAAAGTCCATGTTTACATCTACATCAATGTAAGTTTCTCCTCTCTTATCTGTGGCTTGTGGTAACTTTACAATACTTGAGTGTTAGGTCATTTTACCAAGAAGTGGGTTACTGGCCAGAGTAAGGCTACTCAGTTTGTGATTCAGTTGTGTTACCCAAGGAAGAGACCAGTAACTCTATTAACCCCACCCCAAAAGAACAGAACACCAGTTTTCAGGTGAAAACATAAGACTTTGTGCTTAAAACAAGGATTGAGCTGATTGGAGTGTAATATTTGCAAAGCACCAAAAGCGACTTAGAAGCATCAATTTTTGGTTGATTTTGTTTTGGTTTGTTTGTAAAATACCTAGCAAGTCTAACTGCTATGGAAAATCCCAGGAACTTGGGAACTTGCATGCCTCTCAGAAAGGACTCAGACTCTTCTAAATATGCTGCATATGAGCATTTAGATCTTAAAACTAAATTACCTATTCATTTTTTAAAAAGAAATATCAGTTATGAGTTTTAATTACAATGCAAATTCATTCATTCTCAAAAAAAGATTTATTCCTTAATAGATTCCCTGGTAATTATTGCAAAATTAAAGCCATTCATTTTTGTAAGGAGCTCAGTCTGCTCAAAGGTACAATATAGGAGAGATTTAAAATGCTGTAAGGCTTTACAGACATGCATGGTAGACATGGTGCCTCAGGATCTCTACACAAGCTCATTTTTCAGATGGGAGCTGCAAGAAATGGCTCAATGATTCTGGAAATACTCTCAGTATCTCTAACCTGGATTCTGTTTTGCCCAGGGATTTTTGTGATTTAAGCAAACCAATACAGATCATGTTTAATTTTACAAGGACATATAATGTATTTTATAAATACCATTATAAATCTTTTTCTACTGCAAAAAGAAAAAAAAAAAGGCCTTCAGCATTTGAACCAACATGAACTGGTTGCAAAGCACTTACAGACAGCTGGGGTCCCCTCTGCAGTGGCAGAATAGGAGAAGCAAAATCTCAAAATTCTGTCCCTGCTTTGTCCAGGACTTATACACACACACACATAAATGTGAGATGTTACTGAAGCATCATCTTGCAGGGCCCTGTCACTGGGCAGGTTCTGTTACTAATGTGGTCTGAGAAGGAGATGCTTGGACTTTGAGAAGTGGGTCAAAATGGCTTGCAGCCCCAGTCCAAAATATTAATCTTGGCTCTGACTTGAAAGGCACTTGCACCCCTGGGGGTGCAGGGATGCTACCAAGTGGAATTAAAAAAGACAAGAAGACCAGGTACTGAACCTTGCCATGAATGTCTTTGTCCCTGGCAGACGTCCCAGTATCTCTGTGGCTCTCAGAAAGACTTCCATTAGCTTTGGAGAATAAACTGACAGCTCATTTGAAGGGAAGTAAACTGTCTTTACTTCCCTAAAAATAGGATTAAAAAGAACTCAGCATGTGAAACTCTGCAGTTCCCTATGTCTTTCTTTTTCACAACTAGTGTATTTTCATCTTTAAACAAATACTTTGAAAAAATTCAGTAATAAAAAGTAAAGCATGCAATTAGAAAAACATTTATTTCAATACTGCTGAAATGCTTTTCCTGTCTCTAATTTAAAGTCCTGCAGGTGAAAATGCAAGAAAAACAATTTGGGGCATTTCCGCAGGCAGTCACAAGATCAAGTAAGACAAATTGTGGACTGAGGGAGCAACAGCCTCTGCCAACTGCAGCAGCTGAGTTAGAAAGTTACATTCTTCCACCAAGCACTTTTCCCATTGTTAACATGTGTACCAAGGCATTTGGAGATGATATGCATGCACTGCACACAGACAATCACGGGATTAAACAGAGCAACTCACAGAATAAATTAGCCTCAGGATAAATCCCGCAGACCTTCCAGTCCTGCTGACAAACCAGAGGCTCTTCTGGTTTGTAAGGATTACAAGGAGTAGAGGATGGCATGCAAAGAAATTCTAAGTATTGACCTCAGTATCAGGGTTCCATTCATCTTCTAAAAATAACGGCTGCATGCACATGCAGGACATTATGTGTCGATCAGTCTGGGGTCACCAATGAACAAGCAGTGTGGTTGAAGCAAAAAAACCCACAAAAACCTCTCCTGAATGATATTAATAAAAACATGAAACCAAATTTTTAACAGACTGAGATGGAGGAAGCAAACTGGAATTTAGTGTACACTTGAGATGGAAGATTAATGCTCCCAGAGCAAAAACATTGAGTCCAAATGTCTAAGTTAGTAAAGGCATATTTAGACACCTAAACAAAAATGGCCTGATCTGCTGCATCACTGAGCACCTGTGCTTCCCAGTGAAATCAATGGGTTCAGCAGGCTCGCTATAGGAGCACAGGTTTGAAATTTGTGAATATGAAATGGAATAACAAACAGGGAGAGCAAAAGCTGCGTCAGCAGTTGCACTACTCTTCGCCATAGTAGTGTCCTGCAGATGTTACAGAGACGAAAGCAATTTTCCACGATAGATGATACATTCAATGTATATAAATTAAAGTAATGGGAAACAAAATGAGAAATGGGGTCATGCTCATCTGCTCTTTTGAAGCTGTTTTTTCCATAGAAAGAAGCAGCTGAATGCAACTGTCGTTTAGTTACATCCAAACAACATAACATGTGCAAGTGAGGGAATCCTGGCACGTTAATTGGCAGTGGAGCTGGTAATGTGCTGTGTGCTGGACCCTGATGCCTCTCTCTCTCTTTCTCTCCACTCCCCCCACTCTCCATCTTTTCCCCTTCTTATTAAGAAAAGTAAACTCAAGGGAAGGCTTCCAGAACACAAATAAGCATTGTTCCCTGGATGGCAGATACGTGGGATGCACGCAACAGATTTTGTTCCACCGGGTATGGGAAGCTGAACAAGTCACTGCAGGGTGAGCCAGTAGGCTGGATTGACAGCACACAAGCTGCTCTGTTGTAATAATCCTTATGCACCCTGCAGGACACTGCAGTAAATGCAAAATACTTCACCTCTCGAAGGATTTGGATGCCTAAAGAAACTCAGTCTCCATGCCTCTAACCCACACTGAAATCCATGGGAATCTGGCACACGAGTGCTTTTGTAAATATTACTAGCTGTCCACCTGCAACTTTATGTACCTCAATTCCTTTGAAAAACCTGACCTTGGATCTCAGGCAGGTAATGAGCCATTTTCATACTCATTTCATTTGATGCATGTAGCGCATGTAGGCCATTAGGAGAACTATTAACTTGCTCGCCACCGTGTGAGTTCCTGGTCCTTATGGCCTCTGCTGCTGGGGGAAGAGCAGGCTCCTGGGGAGGGTGGAAGGGATCAGCATCCTATTGCATTTGGCAATATGGCTCTTCCACATCCACCTGCATCCAGTCCTTCTGCCAAACTATGAGCCCTAGTTTTCTCCTGGTCCTGTTACATCTCCCAAAGTGCAGGTGGACGGGTAATATAGGAGACTGGAATTTCCTCAAGTTCAGCTCTGAAATCAATATGCTCCATTTGTACCTAAAGGGGGGGCTGATTTTCAAAGTTGAGCAACTCTGGCTGAGGTCAGAGGACTGAAAGTCAGTCCAACAGAAAGCTTGGGATGTGAACCCCTGAGTGAGGTGTGTGGGTTCAACCTTCCTCATTTCACAGTAAGACCTCTGCTGTGGGAGTTAAGGAGCCTCAATTCTCTGTGGAGTCAGCTCTTTGTTAATGCTCTTTCCTCTTGCTCTTTTGCTCACATGACATTGCTGGTGCTTCCTGCAAGCCCCCCCTTTTGAACAGAGGAGAACATCTGATGAAACTACAGATGCATTAGTCTAAATGAGATGACTGGCACATATTTTCAGGCAGTGATTAAGGGAAGTCTCATAAACAGTGTTACAAGATTCAGGGTCTTTGTCCAGGAATGATAAATGAAGAGAGCAGTGTGATGGCACAGTCTGAAATTAGTGTATTTCCTACTGTACACATATTTTACTGTGATATTGTGCCTCATCTGGCTCTGACATTGTGCTCTGAAACTTACATGCTGTGATACATAATAATAATGTAATAAAAATTGTAAATGCTGCAGGAATTAAATGGTATTAAGGTACACAGTGCTTATCATTTCCACTCTGAACTACAGCCTTAAGAACTTGAAAGATGCAGGCTTAAAATTTATTTGTTAGTTTGGATTTTTGCAGCTTTATTAAATAATCCCAGTTTAACCCCTTATATTAAATACTGTATAAAAAGAATTGCAGTGAATGAGAAGGTGCTAAACCCACTGAAATAATGAACTTTACAAAAAGAATCTTTTAATTTCTCCTTAAAAAAATATTAACTAAGCCTGTACTGTTCTATGCATACACACACACACACACACACAAAAACAACCCAACCCAACAATGTTACAAAGAACTATTGCATGGCTGATTTAAGCCTGAGCCTTACTGCTAAATGCACCTGTGGAGATAAAATTCTTCATTTCATTTGATGGGTTGAGAAGCCTAAGTGTGGGAAGATAGTAGCTAGTTAAGGGCCTCATAGCCTTTCTTGTTACCAGAGGAATTTTCCTCTGAGCAATTTGGAACAGATAAGGAAAAAAACCCTCCTGTCTCCCATCTCTAAAGCTTGCACTTTAGCCACACATCCCTTCCCTCCCTATCTATCTGTGTGAAAGCTGGAAGACCACAGCGTCTGGCAAAATATTTAATGATAATAATACTCAAACATTTCCCACTGACTGAGGAAACTACAGAAGTAACACATAGTGTGTGTAGGCCTCTGTCCAGGAATAATAAACTATAGGTTTCAGTTTGATGGTGAAAAAGAGCTCAGATACCAGTGAAATAAATACATTTATCCTTATAAGACTAAAGGATAGCTGTGCTGGGCCAAATATTAAGTGATAATTACTAGGGATAAGTAAACCCTGTGGAGTTGGAGGTTTTGTAAGCAGCTCAGGCTTTTAATGTGTTTTGGAGTTAAGAGTTTTATAAAATCCCAGGCTTAAGAAAAAACAAACAAACAAACAAACAAACAAATAAAAAACCCAACCAAATTGGAGAGAGTTGGAAAACTCATACCTTCCATCTTTCTGTTCCTACTTCACTGCTTCTGTTAGAATAATGGCAGTAGTCATATAGGTCTCACAAGAAGAAGAATGAAAATATCAGTGTCCCTCTGCATGATCTAAATCTTGGTCACCCTTCAGGATACTAGGTTGTCCCATTGCCTCTCACACACCCAAGCAGCTCAAAGAGAGTGCTCTTCCCTCAGCTGAGCACAAACATAATGGTTGGCAAATGTCAAAGTGTTCAAGCTGCTCAGTTTTTATTGCACCCATAATGATAGCTGGTGTTTCTGTCTCAAGGTCTTGGCTACTGCAGCTGGCTTATTACTTAGGAATCTTAGTGTTCTTTTAGGAAAAAGGAAGAAAAGATAAAGAAAGGAAAGCAAAGAAGCTGTCCTGAGTCATGACTCCTCCACTCCAGAAGACTGCATTGCTGACTGTACCACACATTTGCAAGAAACTATGACACTACCAAGAAGCCCATCAGCAAAGCAGTCTCTGAGATGCTGCTCAGCTTTCTGAGCCCCAAGCAGAGAAAGAAAAAAACAAGAGCAGAAGCACAGAAGTTGTGCTGGCAGCAGCAGCAGCTGGGAGCAGGGAGTTACTGCTCTCCAGAGATATCCAGCTGTCTCAGCAGATAGCTCCATCGTGCCAGCTGCTTCTCCCTCACGCACAGTTACCTAGCTTCACCTCTGCTAGTCTGAGGCCACAGCTGCAAACCTCGCTGCTCTTGCCCCAGCTTCAATGCACAGTGGCAAGAGACAGTGACTTTAAGGGCAAATAGTGTGTAGAGTTATCACAAATACGCAGATTTGTGAGAGGTAATTTGGATGGTTGCAAAAAATTAAGTCACATAAATCATTACACGGGGAGCTACGTGGGCCTTCTTCCTTCCAAAACCTCTTCATTTGCTGTGAAAAACAGCAGCCTCGTTCTGCAAGTGGATTCTTTCACTCATTCTGATATCCAGCAGCAGCTAAGGCATAAAGGGAAGGTTCCATAAGATATCAATATTCAAGGTATATGCTGCCATAAACTAATGCAGTCTGGCTTTGCTCTGACACAACCAAGCCCCTGCTTTTGAAGAATTTTGCATTCAAAGATTTTAATGCAGAAGTTTCACACTAGTGACATGAACAGAAACATTTTGCCCAGAGCAGCAGCTGAGTATTTTGGCTTCCACCTTCCTTTCATCTGTAAACATCTTCCACTTACCCTACATACAGTTTATATTCCTGGCCAGCAATGGCAGCAGCAGCAGCAAAGGCTTGGACATAATCCTTTTATTCAGCTTCTCCCAATTGCACTGCCCTTGCTCTTCTCTAGGTTCCACCAACCCAAAAAGGAAATTACTAGGAGTTAGTGACTCTGGAAAACAGACCTCTCAGAGCAGATGAATGTAGCAGCTGCCTTGCTGTAGAAAGGACAAGCTGCCATTACTTCTCCCATCCAGAAATGAACAAACACAAAGATTAAAATTTACATCCCCAGCAAAATTTCTTTCTGGGAGAGTGGGAAGATTGGCAGAGCTTTTCAGAAGTTGTAGGGTGCAGCTGTAAGAAGTGGGATCCATTGATAAGATGGGATTTTTCCCCTCTTCATAACAGCCAGAGGGAAAAGTGTTTGGCTACAGCTAGGAACACATACATTGTTAATTCAGGACTTCCTTCTCCTCACAGCAGCCCAAATTGGCATGTTGCCCCCTTTAAAAGAAAAACAAATCTAATCCTTTGGAGTTCTGTTCCTCATTTCAAAAGTGTGTGAGTGGGTTTGAAATGAAACAAAATATGTCCACCTCTTCATAGGAGTGCCAAATTACTGGAACTGATTGGAGGAAGGAGTGATCAGAGGGCACATTGCATGAACTCTGCACAGATTGCATGAAGCAAATCTCTCTCTGTAAAACAATGCAGCATGGGGAGCAGTGAATTGAGAATACTCCCCTGAGAGAAACACCAGCCCAGATACATCACTACAGCATTGCTGTTTCAAAGGATCAGAAAGATCCAATCAATGCATTTACCAGAGAGTATTTGCTGGAGGCTGCCAGTCTGAATTCTATTTGAACTGGTAAAAATTGTGTGTACCAGTGTTTGAATCAATGATCTGATGTTAGTAGAAATGAAATCCAAGCCAGCACTACAGTCTAGAAATACACCCTCCAACACTTCCACCCTCTTTTGTTTTCTTCTTTTCCTGCCTTTTCCCCCTACCCCAAGCTGAATCAGAGAACTCAGCTGGAACAGTATTGTGTCACTGAAAAAACTACCTGAAATGGCTTCTGCTGAACTGGGTAAACTGTGAATACAGCTGTGTAAGCTGAACATCAAGCAAGGAACTGGTAAGAAAAATTCTCCTATGTGAGATCTTAACAGCATCTGAAAAGGGTGCAAACCATACAAAAATTGCATAGATTTTGTCAGTCTTTCTTTAGAGATGTAGCAACATTCATGGAGTGTGAGCTAGAGAAGTCTGGAGGAGGCACCAGTCTGTTTGCATTATGTAGTCATAGTGCTAGCTGGGGTTGACTTGCAGCATCTGTGAACAGGCTTCTCCTAATAAAAAAAAGCTCTTTAATGGAAGGATAATGAAATCCTGCCATTTTATTACCTAGGGTAGAAGTGATGGGGGAATGACGCTCATACTGAAGAAGGGTGCGTGATTAAGAGGAGAACAAGGCAACATTTATGGAGGGAAGCAATACAACTTGCTCTGCAGGAAAGCTGGGTTTCTAGACAAATAGTATTGCATAAGCATTGAAACAGTACAAAGGAAAAATGGATCCAGAGTACAGAACTGACAGTAGGCATTAATAAGACAAAGTTTTGTCCCTACCTCATTCCCCATGCTTTGGCTGGGAAATACAGGAACGATAGAGATAATTGTACAGGATTTTAGGCAGAAAGATACTGTGGAGAGGTACTGAAGTTGTGATGGAGATGGGGAAAGTATTTTGGTTTTACGTAGAATCAAGAAGAAGAACGTAACATAGATATGTGAGTTACACAATGGAGAGCTCTGGTATCCACATGTAACTTTGGGGAGAAAAAAGATTCCGTAATCAGAAACAGCACCATTTATGAGACATGTGATTTCAGTTTATAGGAGAAAATATCAAGAGAAATCTCTCCAACCCTGGGGAAATGCATACAAATGTCAACAGCTCAGGAGCTGTCCACGTGAAAAATCAAAACAGTGACAGCCATTAGTGTGCAGAAACAAGTATATGGATGCAAGATAAAGAAGCCAATGACTCAGGACATAGCCAGAGAAAATCATGGCTCCATGTACATACTGTAGGAAGAACGTGAAAGGCAGAAATTAACATTCTCAGCCACTGAATACAAGTGCAAAGAGTGTGAGAAATCTGTCCCTGCATACAGCCAGCAGAGAAGAATGAACAGCTTTCAGCAGATGAAGGGATTGGAAGGGCAATGGAAGTGTCAGAAGTCAGGGAAAGATTGGGAAAACTCTTATTAAGGTTGTTGTTATTTAAGATTATTTATTATTATTATTTAAGGTATGAAATGAAAGCTGAGAATGGCTTTTTTTCTACAGTTGTGGCTGGATCTGTGGCCATTTCAGATCACTGGCACACTTGAAACAGCCATGTAGGGCTTGGATTTAGGAACGTAAGATGGGTCATAGAAAATACAGATAAAACCAGAAGTCCACTTGCCTCTGTGAAGGATCTTAGGCAGATGCATGGAGTATACAACAGAGTAAGCCATAAATTTGATTTTCATGGCTAGAAGAGGTTCATAGCTGCTCCCGGGGGCAGGCCTAAGTTTGTTTTGGAATTTAGAATTTGGAACAGAAGTATGGGTTCTGTTGCATCCAGCAGGGCCTGCAGGTTCCAGAAGAGATTTAGAATGAGGAGGAAATCCATGCCACCAATGCCTTCAGCTTCAGAGGAAATTGCTCCATAAATGCTGATAAACAAAATTGTTTCTGGACACTAGAAACATGCTTCTACAGCAGGAAACTGCTAGAAGCAGGTGATTTTCACCTGCTGACAAGCAACTCTAGGGCCTCCTATCCTAGCTGGGATGAGATTTGGCATGCTCTGCCACAGTTCCTTGCATCATACTGTGGTCAGCTAGGACCCCAAGACTTGGGGTACAGAGACCAAGGAAGACTGTTGGCCATGACAACCTCTGGTCCTGTGTACTTCACCAGGCTGGAACTCAAGGCTAGAGTCCCAAGGTATGCCTACTGAGTTTCCACACCTTTTGCTACTAGGGTACAGGAGAAATATAGATGTCTTTGGGTGACATGTCTTATGACAAAGGACAATAAAGAGAAAAATTCAGCATGCCTTGGAGTAGGAATTAATTTGCCATTGCCTGAAGAAAGAGTCTCTCGTGACAACTTCAGCAGATGAAACTAGGAAGTAGCTAGGAAGGACATCTTCACTACCTATTGTATACTCAGGGACCAGCTGCAGCAACCAGTTACATGTGTCCCTATAAGAATCAATCCTGACAGGTATTTCTACCTAACCAACCATGTGCATATGGGTTGCTTTAGTAAACTTCACCTCCTTCCCCAGCTGTTCACCTGCTACCTTGCCAGAACACTCATGGGGCTGCCTGAGAGCATTGTGCCACAGAGCAGTGGCACAGCAAGCATGTTTCTGGCAAAGGCTGGGATTAGGAAGCAGGGAGCTGCTTTCCTTCCTGAAACTTGGAATTTCAAATGAGCAGGTGAAAGATACATCTTAAAACTGTGACTTTGCAAAGTAAAATATGATATGTTTGTAGTGTAAACTGTCTTGGACTACTTTTACTGCCTTCAGGCTAGGGTTGGGGTCAGCTCAAGGGTTGCAATTTAATACAAGAAAATCTAGAGTGAAACACAAGTCTAAATCTTGCAGGTGCTGGTAAAGAAGTATGAAGAAGGTTGTTAGTGTCGAGAAAGGGTGTAAGATTGATTTTTTTGTCTAGCCCCTGACTCAGCTTAATTAATATTAGCATTAATACTGTAGTTGGCATCAGGTTTTAAGAAAAGAAAATCCAGTAGAGATAGTCCTACTATCAAACCCTGGAATTTCAAATAACTGCTCTTGAGTTGTAAACATCTCTTTCAGCTGCTTAGGCTGAGTAGGACAGGAAGAGAAGAAATATGAAATGAAGTTTATTTCTAAGTCTTGAAAATCTTGCTCTGATAAAGACAGTGAGATATAGTTAGCAGAGAGGATTAGTTCACAATTATTTTTTTTTCCTCTAATGGTTTGTGATTTCTTGCAGAAAAAGAAGTAACATTATTGGACTGGAATCTTACAAGTTGTGCCAGAGTCATATGTTCATTTGACAGAAATGATTTAAGTTTTGTTGCTGTAAGAAGGCAAACCTCCCTTTTGGGGTTGAAGCTGAGAGGGAGGAAGTCTGAATAATTTTATGCTTGTACCTTACAAGTCATAACAGGTAAGATGAAGGACACAGCTAGCAGGAAAAAATAACTGATGAGTGATTTTAGCACTTCAAGAACCTGTCTTTCAGGGTAGAGGTAAGATAGAGGAGAGGAAGTATAGGACTTCAGGGACTTTTCTTCTTCTGGGAACTTGCCAACATCACCAACATGAAGTAAATAGCCTGCAGGTCAAATAATTTATCATTAATTTTATGGTTCCCATGAGCTGCAGGCTGTTTAGCCCTAGTCAATTTTGATCTAGTCATGCCTAATGAGGGAAAAGAAATTAATCATAATCTCTTTCCCTCTAATAACTTCATCCCATATCTTACCCTCTCAGTGTCTGTAAGATTCAGGAACAAATCTAGCTTCACAGTTTTCACTGACTAAACCCTACTCTGAAGGAGAAACCTGAAAACCATGGAAGGCATCACAGTCATCATGAATTTTGTCTCTGTTAGCTACATACATCATCTTCTCTCACTGGTAACTGTGAATTCCAGTAGTAAAATTAAAGCTAGGATTCCTCAGTCCTAATCCTTGTCCAAACCTGAAGAACTGCAATTTACAACTGGTTTACATGAATTACAAACCATTTATCTGCAATCTTATCAATCCTTTGGGACTTGCAAGACTCGGGCAAGAAGAATTTTACTGTAGAGTAAACCACAGAATTTTTCACTTTCTGAAGCTACCTGTAAACCTAAACTAATTCTAACATTCAGAAGATCTTATACTCAAACCAAAACCAGAAGGCTTCCTTTCCCCTTGCCAGGACAGGGAATCTGCTCAGTTATGTTTAGCATTCAGGGCAGGATGGACTGAATATTTTAGGTTGTTCTTACTTAGCAAGTCCTATTACAGGACTGAAAATTTGCCACATTCAAAGACCAAGCACTAGAGAAGGATCTTTACCAGTTCTTGGCCTCTATATTACCATTAATAGAATGTTAGTATTTAGAATAGGGAAAGATTTCAAGCAGGAGATGCTATGGGACAATTTCTTTTCCTTGTTCTGCAAGTTGTCCAGGCAAAGGGTGATGGACAGCTCAGGAAGAGCATGCAGCTTAGTATTCTTATAGAATCATAGAATTGTTTCGATTGCAAAGGACCTCTATGATCATTGAGTCCAAATGTTAACCTAAGACCACCATGGCCTGAAATGCCATGTCCACATGTTTCTTGAACATCTCCAGGAACACCGACTCCACCACCTCTGCTGGCACCCTGTTCCAATGCCTGACCACTCTTTCCCTAAAGGCCACTTGGAGGTAGAGTAGATTAGGTCTAGGATGTTGAAGACAAATTGTAGTTTTCTGTAGCTTGCAAGGTTGGAGAGGATTGGTTCTATATAGACTACAATAAGGATCAGGTGAGCATTATGTATTTAAGATTAGATTTGTCATGCTAGTGTTTTCAGATCTGAAGACTAGGGCAGCATCTGCCCATGATGCCTCTAGGTTTACAGTACAAGAAGATTCTGGCTCCAGACCTTTTCTTTGCCTCATTGAAGAGGAAATGATACAGTTGAAAAGCTAACTTATTAGTTCTTCATTTTCTACACCCAGACATACTCCTAACTATGAACTGTCAACTTATCACAGCCACAAAATTAAGGATTTCTGCCAGCTAGTTTCAGTTGCATTTCTAACCATAATAAGACCAGATATTATCCTTACACATCCAGATTTGCTTTCATGAGTCCACGGGCTAGCACAGAACCTTACAGCAGTTAAACATCATCAGCACCAAGGTTAACCAACATCTCTTCATTGTACTACAGGCTAAAGTTTCATGGTTAATTCAGGGTCAGATACTGGTTTTCAGGTTAGGCTAAAAGTTGGGGTTAAGGCTCATATTACTTTTGGGACAGCAGAGCTTAAAGAGATAGTTATACTGCTGGGTACTGCATGACCTGTAGGACTAGAAGCTAGGCTATCAGAGACAAATGGCTTGTGATTAATTCTTTTGCTGTTAGGGGTCTCTGGGCTATTAACTTTAATTTTAAGGTTAGGGTTCACAAGATCTGGGTCATCAGAGATAGATTTATTGCTGGATTCTGCAAAACCCAGAGGGCTAGACTGATGGCTTGAACAGGAATGAGCAAATGACTTGTGGTTTGGGGCAGTTAGGGATGACTAGGCCATGGGAATAGTGCAGCAAACCATTCACACAGATGCCAGTTTTGGTTTCAGCAAAGATTTAGGCTGGTCGCAAGCAAATGATAAGTTAGAGTGCCTTTCATATTTAATTAACCTGTCACCAAAAAAGGTTTCTTTGAATATATTAGATTAGCTAATTTATCAGACTTACTTCTGGCCTGTTAGGAACACAACATTGTTAAGCAAGTCATATAAGACTGGATTAATTTACTAATTCAGTGACATTCTTGTTCACTGAAAATTTCCATGAAGAAACAAACACATCCATACACACAAAACTAAGTGCAAAATTTTTTGTAACTGACAGGCCAACCCACTAAGAGCAGGTCAGCACAAATCATGCAGCTAATCAGAATGTTGTTCTCAGTGCAAGACAGGAAAAAGAGTGATTACTTTGGTCAATATTCCTCAGCACATAAAGCCACATTTCAAGAAGACACAAGACAAACCAAAGCCAGAATTGGCTTTCCATGTGCAGCTCAAAATCTAGCCATGATGAAGTCACTAGCAGTAGTTCTACAAATGACAATAACCATTAGATCCAAAACTCTCCACAAAACCCCCACAATGGTCTACTAATCCAGAGAAAACCTTCAAAGCAAGGCTGAAGGGAGCCACAGAGCAGAATGCTGAAAAGACTCCCACCCTCCAGTAAGGTGAGAGGTTACTACCTGAACTGCTTTGGGCAAAACTGCTCAGTAGTCTTCATGTCAGCAGTGGATTGAGGTACTGGATCTACTGCCAGTCACCTGACTATTTGCCATCACATTTGGCACTTATCCTTAGTCTCAATACTATTGTCACAAATGTGGCCACCCAAATTTTCTGATAAGAACTAAAGCTCTCACTAACTAGAGGCACTCAGAGGCACCAGGTGTGCAGTTCCTCACAGCCATGTTGCAGCAGCCAAAGGTAACAAGAGCAGGCTCTCCAGTTAGTTAATGACACGATAATAATCACAACCAATTCACAAGCGATTAATAGGAGTGTGACATACCTGCATGCAGACAAGTTAAAGCCAGACATCTTTTGATCTGAGTGATACTAGTCACACCTGAGAGAGAGACAAAAGCAATGCCTAGACAAGGAGATGAAAGGAAGAACCCACTAATTTACACTGATGGGCCTTTGGTTTTCTGGGTTTTGCTTCCTCCTATCTCTGCCTCAGATAATTAACATACAATGATGCCACAGAGGAGTGGTCCTTTCTGGAAGCATTCTCTCCTTCTCTGACAGACAATTCACTTTGAGCCAGCAGTGGCACAGGTATAGGAAGCTGACAGGACCAAAGGATATGGGATGCTGAAGATCTTTTTGCATGAAGCTACCAGGTGGCTGCCTACACCTTCCCATGCCTTCCCTTCTCTGTGCAATGGTTAGTGTTACAGTGTGGTGGGCTGGAATCTCCCTCCCACATTAACAATAACCAGGCTAACTCAGTTCAGAAGCAAATGAAGCTGTATTTACAGGCAAAACTACAATCTATAATGAAATGCAATGAATATGTACAAATATGCACTCTTCACTACATTTACAAATATGTACACAATCAAGAGAAAAACACAACAAAGCCCCCTGGCCCAAGAGGGGCTGTGCTTCTTCCCCCCTCCTTCCAAGGGCAAGCATGCAAAGCGTAAGAAAGCCAAGAAGCAGAGAGATTTGTTAAACTTAGCTTGTCAAGGTCAGTATGTGAGTGTGTGTGCTATCTCCAGCCAGAAGAGAAATGCAGAACAGACTGAGACTGCCCGTACCTTGTTTTGAGTACTGACTCTTAAACATTTCTATGGAAGTGTTTAGAAGAACCATTATTTTGCTTTCTTACACCCAATAGTGATTTATTTACATTCTCTCACCTTTCTGCTCGAACTCTGTGAGAAAAAATTAAAGGTAAAGTCTTAAAACCATCACAGTTAGCTGAGACAGACTGAGGGGGATAAGCTGCGGCTCTTCAGTTGACAACAGGGATAGGGATTCATTTCCACTTTTGAGAGGTGTTCAAGATCATCAGCTCAAGGCAGGCCTTTGGGGAATAGCTATGATGGCTACACCAGGGAAGTTAGCATAGGTAGCAGGTGCAAGGACAGGACACAGCAAGGAGGAGATGGGCTAGGCTTAAGGAACAGAAACACAGAGAAACAGATAGGAAGTGGTGATGGACCAGGAGCTGAAAAGCAAAATTGGGAAGTTGGGGAGAGGTAGAATAGACAGGCTCTGATGTGCTAGCATTTGAATTTCCAAGGCTTGTTAGGAAGATATTTTTTTTTTAGACAACTATTTGTTATTTGAGGTGGGGTGAAAAGTCTGCAGAAGGCCAGGGAGAACGCATGCATGCAGGGGAAAGAGGCTGACAAGGAAAAGGAAGTGGCAGAAAGAAGGGAGGAACAGGGACTTCAAGAAGTCAGCAGAACTAGCAGCACAGAGCATTGCTTTGAGCACTGGACAGAGCCACGTGAAAGGCTCAAAACCAAAACACTGTATGACCTGAGATCTTGGGAATTCAAGGACACTATCAGTTCACCTTTCAGTTCTGGTTGGATATGAAATCCCAAATGAACTGGTGTGGGAGGAAATCACTGTCAAATACACCTAAACAGTTAGTAAATCTGGTACATGTAGAGCAGTATAGCAGGCTGACAAAAGTTATGGACTGGCTCCCATATAAGGAACAATTACACAGACTAAGACCCTTCAGTCTAAGGGACACTATGGCAGATATCTGTAAAATCACAAGTGGCATAAGACTGGTAAATAGGAAACAACTACACAATGATCCTTCTGATATACAAGCCAGAGGGCATTAAATGAGAAGCAGGAAGTATTTTTCAAGCAAATAAAAAGGTAGCATTTCCCTTTCTTAACTCACAGTAAAGCCAGCTAACCCCTTGCCACAGGATGTTGTGGGACACCACAAGTTAACTTGCATTAAAAAATTCACAAACGAATTCACAGAAGAAAAATCCATCAGAGCTATTAAAAACAAAGGCCCCATCTCTGGCTCAGGAATTACCCGAGCCACAAATTCCTGGAGCCTGAAGAGTGTTTTGAGGAAGTCTCACTACATTTGCCCTCTTCCCACAGCCTTCTTCAGTCATCTGGCCCTGACCATCCTCAGAAAAGGGATACTGGATAAAGGATGGACCTTCAAGCTTAACCCAGCCCATTGTTGTGGGCAAATGCAAGAGGCAGAAAAAACATGAACATTCCTACAGAGTAAGTGCAGAAAGTCCATGTGTCATGATAAATGGAACCAAGCCCAGAATTTAGAAATGCTGAGCTTTAACCGTCACTGAAAATAAAATACACCAGTCACACAAACAACCACGAAAGCACCAAACAATTAAGGGAAGCTAGATAGGGTGGAGGCAGGTCCTTCACTATAATTCAACCACATAGTAGGAGTTTCATTTCCAAACCAATATATTTGAACATCTGTGAGACTTATGAGGCTGTAGTGGGCTGGCAAGACAAGATTCCTTGTCTCTTCTGCGACTTACATGCTTGCAATGTCTAGCCTCAGATAATCAGCAAGTACCAGCACAAAGGATATAGCAACAAGCAAGTTGCTCCATGTAGCAACCTGCATGGAGCTTGGAGGGAGGAATACAGGCTGCTGGTGGTCAGAGGGACAGAAAGCAGCAGGAAGGTCAGTATACACTGGAGGGATGCTAGCTGCAGCTGTGGCACAGCACTTCTGCTCATCTCTATTCTACCCAAAGCTTTTCATTAGCCTTCTGATACTCACAAAGCTCATCCCAGTTTCCCAGGCTAAGGCATACACATGTATTTTATATCTGTGCATTCCTTTGCTTTTATTTATGTTAGAGAACTCTTCTTGAAATCCATTATTGACTGTCTTCCTCCTCACTGTCCCCATACCTTCAAACCAGCTCCACCTCTTCACATATATTTATAGAACTGAACAATTTCCTGCCTCAGCCTCTTTTTTTTTCCAACTAGATAAAGCAGGCAAAGCTGGTTTGTTTTGTTTTGTTTTGTTTTTTTTTTTCTGTAAGACAGACATAGGTTCTAGTTTAAATTCACCAGTCTTCACCATACAGAGTCAAAACTCTATATGCTATACTCTTTTCTTGGATGTCCTTTGTAAAATAATATTAATTCTTTTCTGTCTTTACTGAAGTTACCTTTGACACAGTTTAAGGATTTCATTTGCTACTTCCTAGGCTCCTTCAAATGACATGAACATTTGTTGTCACAATGTAACTCAACCCCCCAGGCCTTTTTCCTTCTCATGCATCGGAAAATTGATGAGATCTCAGACTAGAAGAAAAATTTCTGGCTTTAGTTCTTTATGTGCATGACCTCAAAAACAGTGCAGCCTTCAGTGTCATGTCATTTTTTGTATATGATATTTGCATTTCTCCTTTTCTTTTTTTTTTTTCTTTTGACAGTGCTTCCCATCTTGAAATCAAGAGCAGGTTTTATCAGCCTGCAGTTAATTCTGAGGCAGTATCATTAATGAGAATATTTGAGCAGGTAAGACTAAAATCCTCTTTCCAAATGTTTACTGGTGTTGTCTTGCCAGTTGTCCTTCACCTACAAGTACCAGCCATTCCCCCACACCTTTTTCCCTTGAAGCCTCACTATTAAACCTTATTTGTTGCCTCTTAACTACTTGTCTCATCCACGTATAATCTACAGGAAATTTTCAGTGAAGTACACACACAATATCCACTGAATATCAAGCAGATACCAGGTTACCATGGCATGACAAAATTTGATACACCCCAGTTGCAATTCAGTGTTTTCTCCACCATTTCTAAATGTCCTTATCTTTAAAACATAATCTAAAATGCTGCATATTAGGTAGGTGAGCCTAGCAGGCAAGTAAATTCCCCAAAACAGATTTCCTCTCTTTCAGCAGCACTAAACTTGTGCTTTCAATTTACTAGAAATAGCAAATACAATTTCATAGTAATGTGCCATTTACTCCTGTTAGTTGCCTGGCACCAGTCCTTTTATAGATTTATTATGTTACTTTGCCTATGACCTGCAATTTCATATGCCAGTTCTTTCAGCATTCAAAAGGGGAGATTATCCACTCTCCTCACTTGCTATAAGTAAACATTTTGAATTACGCTTCACCTTGTTTTGGTTTCTCCAGATCCTTATTCCTGTTTATCATCCTGTCCATCATTGCTCTTATTTGAAAACTGAGGTAAAGTATTTACTCACTTTTTTGGGTTATACATTGTGAACCAAATCCCTGCCATATTCTTAGCTCATATAGCATTCCAGTTTCATCTCCTTTCTTCTCTTTTTCTCATTTTATTTCTATACCCAAAGAACTTCTTGCTGCTTGCTTTAATTTTCTTTTCAAGGTTGAAGTCAGTCTGATTCCTGGCAGTTCTCACTTTGCTTTTATACTTCCTGACATCCAAGACATAGCTTTCTTTGCTGGTCAATCCTTTTTTCCATCCTTTGTAAGCTCCCTGCTTACTCTTAATATCCCCTTTGAGATGGTTATTCATCCAGTTAGGGCTGGGGCCTTCTTGGTAAATCTTTTCCATCCACCTTGTTGGGATCCAAATTGTAGATAGTTTTGTACCTTTGACTTGATAAGTTCCAAACTTCCTCTGCATTCAAATCCCTGTATTTTTCATGCCAGTTTCTTCACTAACCAGTTCCCTTAAAACTTATCATATGGATATTTCAGAGTATATAACATTACATAGTCCTTGATGTGTTTAAAACACAAGTACCACTAACTTGAGTTGCAGCTGTGAATGCTCAGCACTTCTGCAAAACAGACTCCAGAGCCTCCTGTCAGGACCCCAGAAATGAAGAACACACAGTTAGTGACCACCTGTGGAAAGTGTGATGCCTGGCAAGGCACAGCAACCAAATGGTAAAGGGAGAGAATCCAACTGTGGGAGCCAGTATTCTGTTCTTGCAGCTATATGTCTTGTGCTTTATTCTTCCTGTAGCCACCTTGTTCTATCTCTATATATCTCACAGGTTTTTCTAATAAAAGGAGAAAGACCATTAAAGGCAATACCTTGCCCCAGTACTCATTCCTGATTCACACCCAAGGCAGGTCAGTGAGTAAATGGCCTGTGGAGAAAAAATGCTCAATAAAACTCCCCCAAAACCACCCAGTATGCCTGCAATTAAAGATGGTATCAGAAAGCAAATGTATGAGATAGGACAGAGAAATGCAAGCAAAGCTCAGAGTGCTTTGTAAGCTTTAAAACTTCCAGGTGCTTAAATGAAATTTTAGTAGTACTCTAAATATATTTTTCTTTCTTTTTTTTTTCTGTGCAATTTGACTTATTTTTAATTTTTTTTTTTTTGAAAGCAAAGTGAGAAAACAGAAGTCCCATCATGTAACTACTTGTAAGCACTTCATTGTCAATCATATGAATTTTCCACACAGGTCTAAGTAATTTAATTTAACGGAGTAGCTTATAGCAATAGGTTGTTGACCTCTTCATTGGCAGTGCTGCGGTGGGATGACACACACTCCACTAGCATTTAAACAGGTTTTTGCTGACAGCAGAGGAACTGTGAGAGGACCGAAATACCACATGTACTATTCCATGGTCCTTGGCTATTTGTCTATCCCATGTCAACATTCCTTTCTCACCTCCTCTGACACAGCTTTTCCTTCATTAATCTCTTCCCTGCTGCTGCCTCAGGATCCAAATTTCATCTTTCTCATAAAACCTTTCCATTCACTGCTCCCAGCACATCTCTCTCCTTGCCGAACAAATCTGAGTCCTCTGGATGTTTATGCATAGATTTTTTTTTCTCCCATTTCTAGTATCATTGTCCACACAGTCTGAATTCCCTTTTTACATTGTAGCTTCCTGACCATCTACACTTCCTTTTTACCATCTCTCTCATGTCTCAGCACAGAATATGTAACAGTGTTGTGTCCACCTTCTCATCATCTTTTTGCCCTCAGATGTTTCGCAGTCAGTTAGCTCCAGTTTACCCCTGCTTCATGATCTAGACTCCTTTTTAGAACACCTCTCCCTCCCTCTCTTCCTTCCCCTGCCCAGCTATATTCTAATTCTATTTTAATTTCCCAGCCAGCACTAGGTTCTTCCATCTTTTTAACCACCACCACTTGTCTTCATTCTTGTAGTGGTTCCTGATGTCTCCTTGTCATTGTCCCTTTTCCCAGATAGTTTGTAATTTTCTTCTTAATCTCAAAAACATTTTTTGTCAGGGATTGTGACAAATTAGTTTATACATTCAGGATCAAAACACTTCTTTTAATAATTTTTCGACGTTTTTCTCTTAATATATGTCTCAGTCTGCAGATATTTCTGATGGTAGTTGTTAGGCATACATCTATCAAATACTTTACTTCCCTCTTAACTATGTCTTCCCATTATTTCTCTCCATCTCTCACGAAGGTGGAAACAGCCCAGCCTCTCAGCCACACAGGAAATTTTTTTTTTAAATGTCTCTTATGTGAGTCATTGCAGTGAAATAAACTTGAACAGAAAGTTGGAGATCTTCTAAATATATAGATAAATGAAGGTATTGGGAGAGGAAGAGAGGAAAATATTTTGTATGGGCAGTTTACAAAACCACAACAGTCTTAGAAACGGCTGCTGCTCCATGCACACAGCTGAACTGAAAGAGGACTGCTTCCTTTGATAACTCTGTGTTTCAAATAAAGTAAGTCACCTCATACCAGTTTCTAACAATTTTTTAAGATATGTTTTATTTTCACATGGGATGCCTTGCAACTGCTGTCACACTGACTAGGGTGAGAGGTGACAGATTACAGCATTGCTCAGACTCATTCATACTTGCCAGCCAGAATGAGCTTCAGCAGTGCCACAACCAATACTAGATTTAGTGCCTCTCCCAGACTTGGAGTTTCCCCTCACATACAGTCTGCCTCTTTTGGCTTCTCGTGTAGTATGAGTTGGTCTGAGGAACCTCAGCTTTGGAGTCAGCACGTATAGGAAAAAACCCAACCAAACAATAACCCCAGCACCTACTGAAATACTTGCTGTGCTGCGGACCTCAAGCACTGCATGCTGTGAAGTGACACTAACCCTGCAGGCTCCTGCCATGTCCTAATAGAAGCAGTCTGCTGGAGAACCAAGATTAGCCACATCTGGGACCTCGACGGGTCAGTTCAACCAAACACATTCAAAGGCACATTGGGTGGGTATTTCTGGAGCAAACTATTACTATCACCAATGTAAGCCCCGCAGCAATGTTCCACTGCCAAGGCTTTCATCTGGTGATAAAAAAATGTCTCAGGAATATAACACCAGGAGAGACAAACAAACAAAAGCAAAAGTATCTCCGTCACACACACACCCCCATGCACACTGAATGTTGCAATGGTGAGAGTTGTTTCAGACCACTGAAGTAAGGGGTGAGGAGAGTTTTCTTTTTTAATGAGCTTATATAGAAGTTCAAATTGTCATTCTGTTCTGAATATATAACTAACTGAGCAGTAACTTAAAACCTTGAGCTCTGAGTACCCTTGGATGGAGACCAAGAAGCCTGAACACTATATCCATGCAGCTCTGATTAGCTAGTTCCATGGCTGTACTGAGAATGAAGCATGGTTGAAAATAATTTGAAATGGCTGTTTCACTGCTGTGCTCCAACACAGGTTAACCACCTGACAGGTAAAGAGTGCCAGACCATGCTACAAATTTTGTTCAGAAGCAGTGGTTAAGTGGAGGTTTGGTTTGTCTGGCTGGCTTAACCAAGACCTGGGAAATGCATCAGGAGGAGCCATCTTCAGGCTGATTTTCAAACATGCCTTCACCCATTAGCAATGGGGTTAATCAAAATAAGGCCAAAGTTTGTTTGCAAGGTTTGTGAACCTTAACAAACCATTTCCTCCACAGACCATCCTGGTCTGAATTTTGAGTTTATAATGAAAACTGAAACCTGGTCGGTGTTTGGTGGTTTGGGATTTGACGGAGTATTTCACATGGCCCTAGTTATTGGCTAAGGAAATACACTGTGGCTGTGTCCACAAAAGAAAACCAAATCCCTGAAAACTGGATTGGTAAAATAGCAAAAAGGAAAAGCGTAATGTGCAATGGCAACCTAAGTATTTTTGTGGTGATTTTGTTAAAATAAAAAGCCCCGACTTAGGGTGGATCTGGCAGTGTTTCAACTACACTATCCTTTACTTGCCTAAGCCACAGCTTTCACCACAGCTACCTGAAGATCTGGCTTCTAGCTGAATGGCAAGATCTTGGAAGAGTCCAGGGCTACCATGGAAGGACAGCTGGTACTCTTGGGAAAGAAACATAAATCTGTGATAGGTCTGCTAACGCTTCAGGAAGGAAGTGGCCTTTGACACATGGGCCCATATGCTTCTTTTCCAGCCAGCACTGTAAAATATTTGCAAATGGTGCTCATGAACTCAAGCACAGCTTTTGTCCATGAATGGTAACAGGAAGGAAAACAGTGCAGAGACCCTAACATCTGACATGAAATATAACTCATAAACAAATAAAATGTCAGTCTTTCAGTGTTGGTAATAAACTTTGTACTTGGCATAACAGTGAAGATCATCCTGTGAAAGGGGACTGTAGATATTGTGGACTCAGCACTGACAGTCAAGGAGGCCAATGGACATAATTAGCCCCCATCAGTTTGGATGCAGGCTGCTAGTTCTGGTAAAGCAGAAGACAAAATGTATTTCAGACCCTAATATCTGTTATGTGCTGTTCTGACTCCAGCTTTTTAAGGTATCTTATAAGGTACATTGAAATGCATTCTCCTTCTCCTCCACCACTAGTTTAGGAAATACACTGCAATTATATTGATCAAAGGACTGACAAAACCAATTTGGTCACAGCCAGCAAGTGAAGGACAGTGACTGTGAGCCAGATGGGCTGGTGCAAATTGGTGTTTTTCTGTGGGCTTCACTCAGGGTAGGAAGTACCAGTGATGATTTTTCTGTGTATCCCTGTGCTGTTGCACATGGGTGGAGCCTGACGTGTCACTCTCCCAAACAAAAATGGGATTTAAAGTGCATAAATCTTTATGCATTATGATGAAATACATCCCAGAAAAAAAAAAAAACAGACTTCTATTTCATGCTTGTGTTATAACACTTAAAAGAGGTGCAAATTTTAGCTGGGAGGGAACTTTTATGACCTAGTTATAAATCTCTGCAAGGAGCAGTTTGCAATTGAAACACTGACAAACTCTCAAGCAGAGCAGTGCAAGAGGGTGTGCCAGTAACATCCCCTCCAAATGCTGCTCCAGTGCAGTTAGTATGTCTCATGCCAGCATTTAGTGTCCACAATGAAATAACCAGTACAAAGAGAGGAAAATAGTCATTTCTGAATTACTGTCCCTCTTTAGAAAATAACCACAAACCCAGGGTAATTTTGTTACTAGAATGTTGTGGTTCGTATGTTCTAACAAGAGACTGTCAAAGAGAAAGCAACATATTCCCTTATGTATATGTGATCAGGAGAAGGGGAAGACTAAGAAACTGATTAGAACAGTCCTGGTGTGATAAAGAAAGCATTGTGCATTGTGCTTAGGGACAATCAATTGTTTTTTAGATTCTTCTTTGTCTCTTTCATAAGAGTTGTTTCATATCTCTCCCCTTCCCCCCTCCAGGTTTGTTTTATTGCTACTTAAATCTTATTTCTGTGTTGTAATTTTCCTCATTTTGGTTATAGGCATGAAGCTTCATGAATCAAACCCAAGCTCTTTAAAAAACTCTCAATGTGAGCACCTTTACCATACCAAGGTATGCCCTGTCCTAGTCAAACTGCACTTACGACAGAATGGCATTTCTAATCCCACTGATGGAATTAATGACTATGCTTATTAATTAGGATTATTGGAATTTCCTGTCTTTCTGTTTCATAGTAGCACTCCACCTCTGCTTGCCAATCACAATTATAACTACTGACTATATCACATTTTGCTTTTTTAAATGAAATAAAATGTTTGGCTTGGCCCTATGCCAAGAATAGGGTCATTCCCAAACTTGTAATAACATATCCTTAGCTGATGTTTCTTAGTAACATGTGTAAATAGGAAAAAACAGTTGCACTGCGGGGGTTTAGCCTGGCCACATGTGACTATAGTTAAAGAACATGGGAAGAAAATCAGTGGTCTTTCCATGATATCTGTCCAGTTCAACAGTGACACAGACACAGGAGTGCAGACACACACAAAGTTAACCACCTTCTTTACTCTGCAGCAAACCACAGCAGCATGTCCCTTCATTGCTACCAACCAGCCAAACAGCCTCTGTCTGGAGCTGAGAAGAGGACATGAGCCTCAAAGGTGAGCCTAGCAAAAATATGGTGAAATCTACAGGACTGCTCCTTCAGATATCCTCTATTTACTTCTGGCAACACTAAGCTTCTCTTACAATTAAAAACATATCTTGAGAATAATGACATTACAAGTGGTTTCTTGATAGCACCCTCTGGATAAAAGCAGAATGTTAGATGTCACTGTGAGAGATGGGATAAAGCTGTGAAGGTTGGGCCAAGATTTGGATCTGGGATAAGCCAAGATGTTTGAGATCAAGGGTTTTGCTCTGACCATTACAAAAATGGGCTGCCCTTCAGCTTGGCTCAGACTTTGACACTCCTAGCAACTAAAGTTCAGGAACTTGTGAACTGAGGGTATTCAGATACATGGAACAAATTTCCCCCCATGCTTTGTTGGAGAGCAAAATGTTGTGAAGAATGGAGATTTAATATGGAAATAAACCAGAAAGCAGTGAATACATGTGAACATGTGAATTATCTGAAAATTACTTTTCCTTCCAGAGGCCCCAGTGACTTTCATTATTCAGATTTCTACCGGTTGTTTCAGATTAAGGGGGTTTAATGCAGGCATTTTGAAACAGAAACAGTTGCAGGCCGGGCATTGCTATTAGGACAAAGGGAACGAAATAGTACAAAACATTTAATCTAACGGGTAACCCTAACACTTTATATAGCAACAGGTATGGTAGAGGGGCTGCCCAGCTCCACGCTGAGAGTACAAAATCTTTCCTGCTGTTTGCTCTGTTCATTCTGGATCAGCTACAGCTTCTCAGCCTCGTAGAACTGTGCACCCTCCTGTCGGAAACCTGTAATCAGTGAAAGCTGGAGGCCATGTACCAGAGATCACACTTCAAGGGACAGGGGCACATGCAGAGGTGTGAATACAGCATTTTGAAACCACTGAGATCAGTCTGAGCTGGAATTTGGCAATATAGAAAATGGCAGGTTGGCAAAGGAAGAAAAAGCCCAGAAATGTAGATTAAAGATGCTTAAAAAGAGTCTCACCCAGGTGTCTGCCCCCCTGCCCTTCCGGTGTTGCAGTCTCTCCATTTGCAACAGCAAAGAAAATGTGTCTTGCCTTGCTGCTGTGCATAGGCACCATATAGCCCTGACCTGCCCATGAGATTTAAGCAGAGGGACACCCTGGATTTTCTTCATTACAAATTTCTCTTGGACTTTCAGCAACTTGAGTGACTTTGTCTAAAGATGATCCTGTGCAACAGGACTGTATTGAAAGGCCAAATGAGTACACCATGTACTGCAGGAATTCTTCAGGTGTGGTTTGGTGGTTATGGCAGGAAACTGGCAGGAGCAGCTCCTGGAAATAGATGTTTGCTGAGATGCTGGTATGCAGCAAAGCAGATTTAAGGCAGGTGGAAAATGAAGCAAAGGCAATCAAAAATGATGTGCTTGGATTATCATTCCTACTGTGCAATAGGACACAAAGGCACAATCTCTTGACTGGTTCTGGATGAAGTAGTGAAAATTTTGGTTTTTTCCACACAAGCCCAGCTGAACTTTAACACAACTTCTATACAAGCAGGTGTCCCCTCTAGTTTTCACATACTGTAAAGTTTCCCATATGGGAAACTGGAATGTAAGTACAGATCTTGGCCCAAGCTGTGACGGTTCTTTTTTTCAAATCAAACTGCTGGCACAAAAGAATTGCAAAAAAACATGTTTAGGAAGATATCCAAGTATTTCCCTTGTTGTGGATCTACCAATGGGGAGGTAGTTGGAGATCCATTTCAGTCAAGGCAAGCTGGGGTAACCATGAGGCCAACTTCATTTTCATGCAAGGTTGATCCAAATAGAATAGTCTACAACCACCATTGCCAAAGAATCTCAAAATCTTTAAATTTTTAACATTCTCTCTCATATGCCAGATCCAAACATTCTTCTGCTACATGATGAACTCTATTAGTTATAGCAAAATCGAGAATGTCATACCAAACTATGTGCTTCACTACCACAACAGAAGAGGCAGTGGGAATCATTCCCAAAAGCCCACTGGGTAACGAGCAATAACAACAGCTGGAGTTATCCATGTTTCCCATATTCAGTAGATGCCTCTGACGATGGTGTATACTACATGGTGTGAACTCTGCAAGTATAGGTACCATGATTCTAGAATGGGAATTGTTATGCTACGAAATTGATGACAAAAGTTTCACAGTGAATTAATAAGAGTGCCCAGCATAAGCTGCAGGCTCCCAGAAGCTAGGCAGAAGACATTTAAGCTGAGTGCTTATCCCCTAAATAAATATGATGTGCTCTCTCTGAGGCACAGAACTCCTGACTCTGAGGAGACAGACATTTTAATACAAGAAGGCTTGAGCTAGCATTGCAGTCAATGTCCACTGCAGTTGGAAGGAACCAAAGCAGGAAAACCAGAATGATTACTGTGACAGCACACCTTTTCTCCCAGAGGAGGCTCCTCACATGCATGTAATGACATTTCTTTCTGTGACGAACCTTCTGCTGATACATACACAGCACTTTCACACAAGAAAAGAATAAAGAGCACGAGAGAGGTTATGACACACATAAGCAACAAACTACTCTCAGGAAACTACGTTACATGTCTGTCACCTTTGTCTTGCATTTGGCACCATGGTCTCTGTGGTATGGTTGATCCATGTTACTGCCTTAAAACTTGGAATTCAAACATGATTTTTAAGTGAACCGTGTAACACTGTTACAAGGAGATTTTCACTGTTTAGATAGCTGCTTGGCACTTGATACAGACATCTCTAAACAGGCAGGAATAAAATAAAGACTGAAATGTAGAATATAGAATGAATCAACGATGTTTTCCCTGACTGCTGTGAAAAGCTGATTTAACCTTGACCAGAGATGCTGGAAGAGAGCCTGTGTGAAATTAAAGCAGCAGAGATCAGGGCCAAATCTTCAACTGGTAAAACTGTCAGAGCTCCACTGAGGTAAATGATGTTAAATCCTCATTATCAAATCTTACGTCATCCAAAAAACACTTCAAAGTATGAAAAGTCAGCTAGCATGTTCAACAAGAACAAATGGTTTACAGGGCAGGAAAAGCTTTTATTCATTAAATAAGGGTCAAGCATATGGGCCAGTAAACTTCCCTTCATTTGATCAATTATGCTTTAAAATCAAATGAAAACCATTCTTAAGGATATGTCAAACAGTTAAAGCCACAAGAATGTCCCATGGTTGGGTAACAGTAAGGCAGTAAATCAGAACTTTTTGTAGGCCTAGCAAATGCAGGGCAAACAATAACAAAACAGACAATGGCATCAGAGCCCCATCCTTTGAACCAGGCACTGTAACAGATATATATACGATGTTTTGCAAAAGAAGCACAATAGCATATTGCTGAGAGTGTACAGAAAGTTAAGACCAAAAAACCCCAAACCAACTGGCTTTTTTATGCTTTGAGTCACAAAAAGCCACAAGGAAGTTGAGATATTAGGACACTGCAAGTGCTTTCACACAGGCCATTCTGCTACGTGAGGTCAGCACTACTGCTGCTCCGGACTTCAGCTGAATCAGGTTTTGCTGTACTGGTTTTAATTTATCACATTAATGAAATTGTACACTGATATAAATCTACACCAGAGCAGGACTGGAATAATGCTGTAGTTAATCAGGCCTAATGAAACAATGGCCCTCTAGGTCAGAAATACAGCTGTATCTCTGATGTTAGGATTAATACTCGCTCAGCTTTGAAATCAGTTAAAAAGCTTCTTGCTCTGCGTGTCACAGATCACATATGGAGAAGCTAACCAGCACAACCCACAGATCTATGTGATCTGGGGGGAAAAAATGCCACACAAAGAGGTGCAAATCAATAATTCTAATGATCCATCTGCCAAAAGAAATTCCATTGGCTAAGCACAAGTATAAAAAAATCAGTTTGAGAATCTGGATGAAGCCTAACACCAAAAATATCTGCAGATTTATAAACATCTTCTTGCAGTCCAAGCAAAAAAAAAAAAAAAAAAAAAAAGAGCAACACTTGTTGTGCATATTACTGAAGAGGAGGAACGATATACATGTACCATCTGCCCAATGTCAAACACAGCATTCGTATATCCTGACCTGTTGCAAATACATTAAAAAAAAAAAAATCTCACTGGTGAACCTCCTTCAGGAAAAACATTATTTACATTCCCAGAAATTCTGAGGTATTTAAAATAAAGTCTACTGAGTTAAGGCAGTATTAATATTTCCCTAAGACACTTCCCAACTCAGTACCTGAGTTCCCTGAGCAGTGAAGGAAGAGATGGATTTACAACAGGTGATAATTTCATTTACCAAAAAGGTTTAATTGCACTGAAGGACACAGACAATGTTTCCACATAACAGAGATACCTAACACTGAACTTATATCTGTGTGAATAGACACCATCAACCCAGGAATCGAAACCAAGCAGAAAAAGTTGATTTATAGCAGCAATTATTTTTACTGACTCAGGCATCTCCTTACTTCAGTGCACTGTCTCATGCCCACAGCTCACTCCTCTAGCAGTATGCTGACTGTGGCCTCAGCAGTCCCCACTGGGGTATTTTTCTCCACAGCCACAATTGTCCAGTCCTCTGCTCACACCCTAGCATGTGAATAAGGTCACTCACTTGTGCAATCCATGCTTGAAATGCTTACAAGTCATTGACTGGCACTCTTTTCCCTACATCACATAGCACCCTTTGGTATGACTGTGAGCAGTGCTGAAGCAAATACTCCACTTGGAGAATGATGGTATTTCTCACAAGCCTACAGCATGACATCATAGAATCCACTGGATTGCCAGGGACCTCTAAAGGACATCTAGTCTACCCCCCTGCTACAGTGAGCAGGGACATCCCCAACTAGGTCAGGTTTCTCAGAGCCCTAACAAGCCTGAATATAAGGGTGGCTTCAGCTGAGGCAAGTTACACAGGAATGTTCTGAGCCTCACTTAAGATATTCCCATACAAACTAATATTTATTTAGCATTAAGAGATACATATAAGCTAATATGTCAGTCACGAAGAACTCTGTCCATTTTGTTTGTTTGTTTGAACAAGCTACTTTCTTGTTTATGAACCTCTCAAAGGAACAGGTTCTTATTTAGTGCATGAAGGGCAGTGAATTATTTACAGAAATATCTCCCAACAATACCTTTTGCTCCTAAATGGAACACCAATACTATACCTGTATTTTGGCAGTTTGTTTCTTTATTTGTTGGAATTGTATAATCATAGAACCATAGAATTATCAGGGTTGGAAGGATCATCTAGTTCCAAACCCCTCACACTTAACTTACATAAATTAACTGCATTCTAGCTGAAAATGTTTTTTGCAAACTTTTTTTTTTTTTTTTTTTTTTGTCTAGAGCTGCAACTGGAACACAGATATGGGAGATAATTTGATTTCAGGACAGGTCATATGCCTAGCAAGGCAATAAAGATATCTACACCAACTGAAAACAAAGCACATTCTTTTTCATCCCACAAAGCCAGAAAGCAACCAAGGGATATCCCCTCTAGTTCTGTGTTAACTAAAATCCCCTGTTTTATAAGGATCCAGTAAGCAAAGAACATGTCATTTTAGGAAGAAAAGAACTAATAAAAACTTGCAGTATCAGAAGAAGTAATATGATTTCAGCAGTTGAGGAAAAACACAGTATTATAGGTATTGAAAAAAGTTAGCTAAGGGCAAGACAGATTTTGCTATGGCCTGGGATATAAGCTTAGATAAAAGACATGATAGTTCCAAAGAACACAAATGAAAAAAACCTGATTAAGTTCATGAAATGACAGACTATGGGAAAAGCAAGAGAGAATTTGACCTAAAAACCTATTTCTTAGAATATGATTCCTACTCTAAAATTCAAAGGAAGCCAAAACTAATAAACAATTAGTACAGTGTCGATGTTTATGCAGATCAAATCACGATGTACAAGGCGAAGAACATCAGCAGTTCAAGTTACAGAGTGAACACCCAGTGAGGTATATCACTTGCTCAGAACCAGGCAGCGAGATGGCTGAGAAAGCCCACTGCAACTTCACTCCCTTAAAAACAGCACAAGAGGCCAGTAAAGCTGTGTGACTAGATCCAACTGGATCTCAGAGGGTACCACTGAACAGGACTGGCTTCTTCAGTGTTGATGTCACTGAATGCATGAACACGGGCATTGTTGCTCAGAAGGGCAATAAATACATAGTATATTTACAGGTGTGTTAAACAGCAAAGGAATAAAACTCTGTGAGGAATGACACAGAAAACCGTTCTCCAGCCTAGAAGTCACAGCCACAATGCCAAGCCACATCATCTACCTGAGAACAGGCTAAAAATAACTCATGTCAGGAATAAACATCAAGATGGGCAGAGGCTCTCAGCCACAAACAGTGGACATGGCGGCCTCAGCTGCCTGTGTGGGATAGCAGTGACATTACAGTTAGCCATCAGAGACAAGTGAGAGGGGAAAACTGGCGTCTCACTGCAACATTCAGTAGATAGGCAAGAGTTCATCCCTGTTTTAGCAGAAGCATAACAGAATGATGAACTTTGCTGAGATGTAGATTTGCTGTTATAAACCAGGTAATAACAGCTCTAACCAAGTGAGAGGGTGTGAAACACTCTCTAAGAGGGTGTGCAAAGGGCACCATTGACCCATTCGCACTTTCATGCCCATGCCTGTCTCACACACTCATCTCAGTCTCAAGAGATGGTGGTAACAAGACACTAGGTTTTACTAGCAATGAATCAAAAAACTCATATAAGTTCCTTTCACACCTTTACCAAACACTGAGGCAAAACTGCTGAGATCTGAACTGATGTTTGCTTTTATTTCAATAAATTTTGATTTAAATTCTCCACTTTCTCTGTGGAACTGGCAAAATACCAGGAGGAACAAGCTAGTCTGTTACAATGTACTACTTTTTTTGGATTTTCCAGGTAAAATTTTTTGCTCTTCCAAAGTTTCCCTTTAATGAAAAGTCAGGTTCAGGTGCTACAATACGCCACAGCTATGACAGTGGAATAGGAAAAATGTACGTGTTGCCAAACATGACACTAATGACTAATGAGGGTTGTTGCCATCTGCTTTCTGTATCCTGATCTGAGTAAAGCATGGTTAGTGATTGTAGCTCTGTTTCTGCAGCACAGAAATTTCCATAAAAAGAACTATTGCAACCACTATCATTCTTGCTACACCTCGTAGGGAGGTCAAGTACTTAATAGACAATGGCACTATCTAAGGTCACCTCCAGATAATCCTCCTCCAAAGCAGGTTAGAGGGACAGAAGAGGGACGATGAGGGAAAATGTATGTTAAACATAATTTTCTTTATGAGTACAGAGTTGAGATTGGTTTTACTTTCTGTTAGCCATGGAAAACAAAAGCCATAGCTGTGTGATAAACTTTTTTCTGAGTGACCTGGACAGAAATGCCCTTTAAAATTAATCTGGGGGGGAATAAAAACTCTTTCCCTCAGCAACAGTCTCTTAGTCCCTTAGACCTTCTGAAAGACTATCCCTCCAAGAGAGGTGCCTCTGGTCTTCTCTGTTCCTTTTGGGCTGTCAGCTGGGAATTGTAGCTCTCGGCTAATTTCCAGTATTTGGGTACTGTTTTGTTATACAGCAGAACCAGCAATTCCCACAGGTCCTCCAGGGGCCACATACACTGCTACACTTCTTGATCCCATGCCGTCAGTATAAAACCATCCATATTTGCTACAACAGAAAGAAAATTACTTTTGAAACAAGAATGCTCATGACCCTCCGTGTTTTTGACCATAAGTAGAACCTTGTGTCCCAACAGACATTCTGGGAGCTGCTGGGCATGGCTTCGATGCGAAATTTCAGGGCACACAGTTCTTTGAGCGATCAAATCTGATACAACTTCAATTCGCATCTGCAGAAGTTTAACACATCTCAGATCTTTCTGACAGCACTAAAATTTTTGCTGATGCTGAGAACATTTTGCTGCTAGTTTATATCCTTTCCTGAGGAAGCACAGAAAGAGAAGCCAAAGCTTTAATTCTTCTAAGCTATTCTTTTTATTTTCCTTTTGATACACATTTTTACCCATAGGCATATTGGTTGTTAGCTGTACTTGCCAGTCCCACAAGCACTCTAGAAACCTTCTCAAAGGAACTTCTTCCTCATGATTACTGAGTCTGTTTACAGAGAGCTCACTGAATAAAACACATTCATCTCTAACTTCTCCTTAGCAGCTTCTTTAGGAAGATTAGTGATGCTAACTTCTGCAGGTTTCTAGGACATGTGGGGTACTACCAAGAGCATTGCAACACACATTGCCTACCTTGGTTGTTGGAAGAGGAGGGCTGTCTGAGTGACCCTCCTCTGTGCTATTAAATATCACTACCAAAGCTTAAATACTGTACTGACATGAACTTCATGAATACAAAAGAGAGACTCACAAACTGGTAAACGCAGCAAGGATCCCGAAGAGCACATTCCCACACCCTAGGCTGGTGTCTGTGCTCGCAAGAAAATCTCTTTGCTTCTGTTCCTGCTTTGAGTGAAGAGAGATGTAAATAAGACTGGCTGCTATGATCCATGACTGAAATGCAGAAATGCTCTACAGGGCAAAGCAGTGGTAAGATAAGCACTACAATAGACAAGCAGGCTCAGTCAGCACATTGTTGCAGGCAGATGATGTGCCAGCAGAAAAGAACAGCACTCCCATGACAATTATGGCTGCCCCACCACCTCAGTCTATGTCAACTCTGTGGCCTGTAAGCTAAAGGTTTGCTTTCTTTCCCACTCCCTTGCATACACACAGCAACTCCAGCCTTATACAACTACTGACTTCCCCCTGAAACTTCAGGTGGACAACAACAAAGTCTGGTGCAAATCCAGATAGCAGGAGACAGTATGTTAAAACATTAAGTCCAAAGGCTAATTTTGACTTTTAAGAACCTTCCTGCCTTGTTCAAGCAAGTTTCCTTGAATCTCCTGCAACTAACAGCAATCTGTGTCCAAGAACAGAATAGTTCCCTTTTCTGGCCATCCATGTACTGCTTCACGGTAGAAGTTGTTCCTTCCTTCTGATGCTCTCAGTCTTTGTAGGTCCCTGTGATGAAAAACTGTGATTCTTTTTTTGTTGGAATTCACCCCATAGAAGAGACTAAAGAACCTCTTGTGGAATGGCCTGAACGGAAAAAAAGTAATTCTCTGCTGGATTATAGCTCATTGAACATAGCAGAAGGTGAATGAATGAAAGTTATACCCAGACTGCTCTGCAAGATCATTTCTTTCACTGCAACAACATTACTGTAGCTGTCATGCATTTTTAAGTTGCGCATCCTCTAATAATGGTAGTGGTGTCAAAAAAGTCACATACATACATTATTTCTTCTCAGCCAAAAAAATCAATTATAAGGCTGCTCCCAGAAGAATCTGATTATGCCAGTATGCAACCAGCATTAAATTCCTTCCATTAACAGGTCTGGGGCCTCTCAGCAGCAACACGAGCTGTTGCAATCAGGTGTTTGGAAGAGATGAGAAGCAACAGTTCAGCAGGAGCAGGGAAGTGATTGTTCCCCTGTATTCAGCACTGGTGAAGAAGCACCTCTAATATTGTGTTCAGTTTTGGGCACCTCACAACAGGAAGGACATAGAGGTGCTGGAGTATGTCCAGAGAAGAGCAACAAAGCTGGAGAAGGGCCTGGAGAACAGGTCTTGTGAGGAGCGGCTAAGGAAAATAGGATGGTTCAGCCTGGAGAAAAGGAGGCTAAGGGGACACTTCGTTGCTCTTTATAGCTCCCTGAAAGGAGGTTGTAGTGAGGTGGGGGTCAGTCTCTTCTCTCAAGTGATGAGTGACAGGATGAAAGGAAACAGCCTCAAGTTGCACTAGAAAAGGTTTAGATTGAACATTAAAAAAAAAAAATTCTTCACTGAAAGAGTGATCAAGCATTAGAACAGGCTGCCCAGGGAAGTGGTGGAGTCACCATCTCTAAAGGTGTTCAAAACTCATGTAGAGATGGTACTTCCAGGACATGATTTGGTGGGCATGGTGGTGTTGGGTTGACAGTTGGACTTGATCTTAGAAATCTCTTCCAACCTTAATGATTCTATGCAAATGATGCTTCTGTCACAAGGACAGAGCAGAACTAAGAGACAAATCCAGGCTAACACCTCTCTTTACACACCATCAGAGAAGCATGTAATGGAGAAGACACAGGATAATTCAACCTTTCTGCTGGATGCTAAGCAGATAAAAAGGGAATGATTTTTCAGTGCATGGGAAGAGGGGTAGGAGTGACTTTGGGAAATCTGACTGGGCCAGATTTTGAGTGCTCAGCAACATTCTATCCACATATACCATGGTGTAGTATCATAGAATCATTTCAGTTGGAGAAGATCTTTAAGATCATTGAGTCTCATAGTGAACCTAACACCACCATAGCCACTAAACCATGTCCTGAAGTGCTATGTCCACACATTTTTTGAATACTTCCAGGGATGGTACTTCCACGTGCAGCCTGTTTCAATGCCTGACCACTCTTTCTGTAAAGACATTTTCTTTAACATTTAACTTAACCCTTCCCTGGTGCAACTTGGGGCCATTTTCTCTCATCTTATCGTTAGTTACTTGGAAGAACAGACCGACTCCCACCTCACTACACTTCACATCACAGCATGCTCCTCCTCCTTCCCCTTTCTCATTCCTTTTCCTTTCTCCTTCTCCTTTCCCTTTCCTCGCGCTGACGTCGCCCCCCCGCACTGGTAGCCCAGGCCAGCAGAGGGCGCGCACGCACCGGGCAGGGGTTAGCTAGGCGCTGGTGGGCGAGGGCTGCTCCGGGCCAGGCTGCTCCGGGCCGTTCCGCAGGCCGCGCCGCGCCGGGCGGGCAGAGCAGCTCGGAGACAAAGCCGACCCGCGCTCGGGGAGCGAGGCGGGGAGCGTGGTACGGGCGGCAGGAACAGTTTGCTCGTGGAGGCTTCTGGCTTTGGTCTCGTTTTTGCTCTAGGCTGACGGGACTCTGCCGAAGGGAAATGTCTGCCTTTCCCCGGGCAGGCGCTCGGCGCGGGCAGGGCAACGCGGAGGCTGTGCCATAACCTATTTTATTCCCGGGACTGTGAGTTTCCTCATTGGATCTACTGTTCCCCCCTTCCGGCCTGCAGTAGCTACTACGATGGACACATTAGGAAGCCACAGCTGCTCCTGCCAGACTAACAATGTGCTGGCTCCTGTCCTCTTGCTGCTTTCTCACGTCCCACCACTCCCTTAGACCTGGCATGTCTTCTGCACAGCGAGACGACAGCCAAGCGGCTTCTGGAGAACAGAGCTCACATACCACCCACCTGCAGAGCCAAGCCCCGGTCTCCTGTGGTGCCCAGGATGCCAGAAGCAGCCCTCAAATACCTGAAATGGGGACCCTGCTCTGTGTACTTCCTCACCCCGCTCCCAGCCGGTAATCTGATGCATGGGGTCTCAGCAGTCAGAAGCACTGACACCCTTAGACCCCTAACCTATCCCTGAAGCTGGGTCTAACTTCAAAGTTTGCCTTGCTCTGCTAGGGTGGTCAGGCAGTAACCTTCAAAGGTCCCTTCCACACTGAATGGTGCCATCATTGTCAGTGCTGGCTAAGCACATATAAAATAGCCTTTCCCCCATTTCACACCACAGAAGCAAAAGGTACAGACAGGTAAGTCAACTGTGATGAAATCATGCAAGGACTAGAAAAGTTCTAGGTGGAGCCACACAGCCAAAACAAGACCTGTAAGCTGACAGCCCCAGCAAATCACTGCTTTCCTCTCTACACTATCCTGTTAACACTCATTTACAAAGCCTCTGAACAGGGGGTGGGATGGATTACATTAGTTTATCAATGGGCTGCACTCTTGGATTCACTGCTGTGTGGACATCAGCAACTGAATTGGTGGTGTATATCCATCCTGTAGGAAAAGAAGGCATTCTCTGATGGGCCAACTAGAAAAATGTCTCATTTGAAATGGCCAAGAAATTTCTCTCAGTGCTAGCAGGCAAAAGATTGTCATGTTTTGTTCTTGCAGCTGCTCGCTCACTGCTAGCTCGCTCACTCCTTTAAAAGTTCCACTACCATAAATCTAGAATTAGTTTATTGAAGTTTCTGAGGCTTAAACAATCGGCTTTTATTATAGCCTGGTAAGAGAAGTTGCCATTAGGTATCAGTTTGATTTGATTGTATAGGTGTATTTTTAAGAACAACATTCTCCATGCTTAAACTTATTTTTAAACCACTATAAGTGTTAACGAAGAGCCACAAGTGGATTAACTTTTAATAAACAAGGTTGCTGTTACTTTGTTCCTGCAGCTACTCTGATAATATGGTGAGAGGATAAGCTTTACCTAGTGAATGCTGCTATGAACTTGCACTTGGACATCCTGGGAGTCCTTGGACAGACCACTCACTCTGTGCCACATCTCAGTTTTCTGTCTACAAAGTGTAGCTAATATTTCCCTGCCTGGCAGGGGCCGTGGGAGGACTGCAAGATGCCTGAAGACCACATCAGTGATGGCCATCTAGGTGCCAAAACCAGATATGCATCAGCATATCTAGACAGCTACAGACTTATTGTGACTCAATCGAGTTTAAACATTTTTAAGATAAAAGCTGCTATTTCAAGTTTCTTAGGCTCAAGGAAATCCATAATAAAAACAAACCATCAACACAGAAATAACTGGGATTATTCACACTCAGAAGAAGTGAGAGAAATCACTTGTCAAGGTCACTTTTGAGACCTCCACAGACTGAGGAGAAAACAAAAAATCCAGTGTATTAAATGCATGACAGAAAAAAAGATGTAAGATGAAAGCTTCTGTATTCATTACTTACTCAGGTGGAGAAAAAACCCAGATGTTTTATCTCCAGTTGAATACTCCTGCAGGCTGAAACACTGAAAATGAATATTAAATCTAACTGGCCGAATTTACTTTTTCTAAAGTGCCTGGACAAACAGGCCTGGGACATAGATTTGATCCAGAATACTCACTCTTCAGGGAAAAATCAGTTAACTTTGAAAGCATTGTATCCCTTCGTTTGCTGTACCTTGCTGGAGTGTCAGGAGACAACTGTCTCATGATTTCCCCTCTCCTCAGTGCTGAGATGCTGGCCTAGGTGAAACTGACAAATTACAATCCTGCTTAGCTTTTATCCCCCTGGCTAGAGGTTTTCCTTCTTTCCTGGCACACAGGAAATTCGTGTTTGAAAATATGCTGGAGTGACACTAGCAGAACCTTTCAATCAAAACGAAATTCTGATGTGTCAAAAGCCCAGAACTGCCTCTGTTTCCACCTCAGCTCTCTTGTTTCCAAGTTCAGGCTATGCATTTACTTGTACAGACATCAATAAGCACCACCGTTCACCCACAGTCCCACCAACTGACAGCAGAGATGGACCTGAGCTCCAAACTGATCTGAATCCAAATGTTACAGACACAGTCAGTGAAACACAGACCTATGAACTCCCCTAAGGATCATAGAATTGTCAAGGTTGGAAGGGACCTCAAGGATCATCTAGTTCCAATGCCCCTGCCATGGGCAGGGACACCTCACTAGATCAGGTTGCTCAGAGCCCCATCCAGCCTGGTCTTAAAAACTTCCAGTGGGAGCTTCCAAACGTATATGGGCTTAATTGGATCCTTAGCCCCATAACTAATAGCTAGAGAAGCATGAAACTCAGTATTAAACACTATGTGGAAAAGAAACTCTTTGGTACTATCCTGGCCTTGCTAACTAGGAGGCATTTTGTGTGTGCCTGTCCAGCATGGACAAGCTGTACACTCAGCATGATGGATTGCTGTGGAAATTGTGCATAAGTGGCTTGTTGCAGAGAAGGTCTGAGACCTTTCCTGTGGCCGCTCTGTTTTTCTCCCACTTCTGTATTTCATTGGCCCACTTTGGTCTGAGGCTTCCCCCTAGCCAGGTTGCTTCATCCCTCTGCGTCAGAGTGCCTGTGTGTGTGTTACGTAAAGCATGTGGAGCATTCACACAGCAGCAAAAGTGTCATATGCCTGATTTGCAAGCTATGGAGTGTTTCATATGCAAGTTATTAGCAAGATATAGATAAAATTAGAAAGATAGATATAGTGATACAATTTTGAAAAATGCTTAGACTTTACGATTCACAGATTAATGCAACTTAAATCTACTATTACCAGAGAAAAGGCAATATGTTGTTCTTAGATGCTGTTTGAGAGGTGAAAACGTGGTGAGCTCTTGGTTTGGTGGCTTGAGCAAAGCACTGCTATGCAAAGCAAAATGATAACAATACAGTAGTGGGAACCTTCCAACCAACTATGGCAAAATAACATCTCGTACTATTTCTTTTTAACCTTACATTTCACTCTCCATTTCTGCATTTGATTTCACGTAACATATTTTTCCTTCTTTCTTTAGAAGGAAGTGGAGATCAAAGAGCATTGTAAATCCACAGAAGAAGAGCTGCAGGGATTGCCAGCTACCTTTTGCTGCTTCTACCCTTCCACTGCAATAGAAACGTGAGAATACAGAACTGGAAAGGACCATCTGGAACCATCTGTGAGCCGTTCCTCGCACTGTAGGCTACTATGAATTAGATGTTTAATTGCAAACAGTGCACAGAACATCTACTCCACATGTCACAGGCCATAAAACAGTTCCTATGTAAGACAATTAAGAAAGATGATGAATAATAATGAGCATGCAGAACTGTAATGTGCCATAGAAAGCACACAGCATCCAGGATCATCAGCATCTAAGTACTGGAGGCTCTCATCATTTTAGAGTAGAATGATTTCAAGAAATAAAGCATGAATTTTGCTGCAAAAAGACAAACCCCCAAAAAATCCCAGCATCCAGGGAAAGATTCTGTCCTTACCTCAAAACTTGCAATCCGTTTAGCTTGCTGCATGTGAATCAGATTCACCTCCCACTCACTTACAAGAGAGTTCATGATGGCAGCATGTGTTATTGCCTGTAATTCTTCTCCTTTTCATTTCTTCCCATCAATAGTACCATAGCCACTGTATTTCAGTCATCAGGCAGGTCTGAAAAAGCTGAAAAAAGCCCATACAGGAAAAGTGCAGCTGTGGGCCAACACACATGACCTGAATATGTACTACAAAGATTTAAGGGTGTCAGGCAGTGTACTGATCTGCTGCCAATGGCCTTGTAAATAAAATATAAGAAGCATTTGGGGCTATGTTAGAAGTATAGCTGAAAAAGACAGAGCATCAAAAAATTCTGCTCATTTGTGAGCTGGGCTAAAAGAAGGCCTTTCTTCCTATTCATTCCCAGTAAGTCTTCCTTACACATTGACTTTCATCTAAAAAGGGAAAGTAATGGCTAGTACAGTCTTTGACTGGATGGCTTTAGGGTTTGGGAGGATGGTACCTTCCAGGGTTAAGGCAAGACTGATTCCCACCAGCTTCAGTTTTCCACAGTCATAAAACAGAGCATAAAATGACTGTCCAGAAGTGAAAACCAATGAAAAAGGAAGCTTACTTTTTCTTTTTCTTGCCCTGATCCTTGTGGGCTGATGAAGAAAAACATGGTCTATGTAAATGGAAGGTATTTCATAAATACATTGAGTGGAGCTTACAGCATCCCTAAGGAGCTATTCATCAGCTCCAACAGGAATATGCACCGGGAGACCTTCACTGAATTAAACATAACAAAAAAAGAGCTATCCACTTATCTCATCATTTGGTTATCTCTGATTTCAAGGAGTGCATAGAGAAATGTTAAGCTCTCACTAGACTTATAAAAAGAGCTCCTAAGTCCAACATCTTTCCCCTGCCCTGAGAGCAGGAGAGGTATCCAACAATATTCTGTATGCACTGTCTTGCATTAAAAGTACATTTTAATTACATTTACATTACATGGGATTTAAATAATATTTTTACTGATTTAGAAAAAGCTATTAAAACCCAAACTGAGCAATTCAATACTCCACTGACAGACAGTTTTAAATACCATTGGCATGTACTAGTGTCCATTCTGCTTAAGCTTCAGCAGAATTTTTGTAATTAAATTTAAGATTCTTTAGGGACTGTCAAGTGGGACAAAAAAAACATTGGTCAAAGTTCAAAATTACGAAATGATAAACATTTTCAAGACAGATTGAGTGTCCTCAATTTTATCTTAATTCAAATGAAAGTTGATGGTGCTCAGTGTCTATCAGAAGTATTCAGTGCTTCGCTTTGCAGGGTTAAATCCCCCAAGTACAAGCAAACAATATGCTCTGAATGCTGACAAGCCTTTAGAAAACACTCTAACAATGACCTCAACCATGACCTGGAGGGACTATTTCTTGTGGGGCTAGAGATAACTCAGCCTCTCTCTGTGCAAGTTTATGCTTGAGACTTTCCTGACCAGAAATGGTCAAGTTGTGCAAATTTTGAGTTAATGGTCTTAGGTTTCAAGATACAAATTACTGTCTCTCAGGAAGCAAGAGCTATATATGAATTATATTTAGGAGTTAAAAAATGGTAAAAGGAAGGATACTCTATCTGCTAAGCCACTGTTCTCAGGAGACTTCCAGCTTCCTTTGAGAAGGTCTAGAAAGAAGAGCCTTGTTGTACTGCACAACATACTCAGCTCACAATCAGAAAGGCATGTTGACTCACACTAGGTGAGAACTGCACTGTGTTGATCACTGAGCTACTGAGCATACAAAGAACAGACTAATTTTAAATTTCACTGAGGTGCACACATTTTTTTTTTTTTTTGTCTGCAGAGCAAAAGGTGAAGCTATGCAGAAACATGTTGGAAATCCACTCAGATTTGTGAAAGGTATTAAGAGTTTTGATGCCAGCTCATCCTTCTAGATTCACAATTGAAAGAGCATGATGCACTTTGGGTTGCACTATACTGGCTGCACCATCTTTTTTACGCTAGCTGTGTACAATTTGCTCAGAAGTGAAGGGTGACAGCTTCTAAATATCACACTTTGCTGGGCAGAAGGGCTTTGGGGAGGGTACCATGCAGGTAGAACTGTCATGGAATGTTAGATCAGCAGGATGTAACTGTCAGGTAAGGACTGGTCAAAGAAGCAAGACTAAAGAGGGTCATTTGTATAAAGTGCCTTTGTACTGGGAACCTTAGCAGCTGCAGCTGAGCAAAAATTTGGCCTTACTTATCTCCCAAAGACATTATGTCGATCCCAGTATTAATATTTTCAGCTTCTGACATACTGGTACATGTTCTATCAGGAGAAAGAACCTTTTTTTCATCAGCCTACTCCATTCTCACAGATACCTTTCACCTACTGCTGACCCATCCATACCACTTTTAACTGGGCACAATACAGAATGCTGGGACTGCCAGAAGGCAAATTGCTTTGCTTTTATACCTTACGATATACATATAGTGTGTGTATATCTATCTATCTATCTATATAAGGTGTATATATATATATCTTATGAAGCCTATACAATTAAATCCCTCAGAATCAGAGTGCTACAGCATATAATGAACTTGCATCTTGTCAAATGAAAGGGACAGCCAAGTGACAGAAGGTAGTGGCTTAATATGACACTGCATTATAATGCAGCTCTGGAGAATAAAACTCAGATGAAATTATTTGGATGGAAAATTTCTGATCATATGCAAGTTTTGTTGATTCCCCCCCCCCGCCCCCCCCGACAAATATGTTCATTTGTCTAAACTAAAACTTAGCAGAAAAGGGCAGTTTTCCTGAATATCTTTACTGGAAAACAAAGACAGAAAAAGTACCTGCATTTTCTGTCCCACTAGAAGTGTCAATCATTCAGAAATTGACAAATGGAGCTCAAAACACTTTTCAAATTATATTTTCAAATAATAATAGTATGAATATTCAGAAAAAATAGAAATGGCTGAAGTAGATAAAAAAAAAAATGCCATTAAATGGATATTTTCTCCAGATCTTTCTTTCTTTAATTTTTTTTTTTAATTCTGTTGCAGCTTGGGAAATTAAAAATAAAAAATCTAAAAGATTTTATGCCTTATCCTTCTCTGCCAATCTTGAAGATTTCAGCAGATACAAAACTTTGCTTTAAATATGGACTTGTATTCCATAAACGATAAAAAGATATCTGACAAAGGCTTCAGAGCTAACTGGGTGGGCAAGGATACAAGAAGAAAACCAGGCTTTTATAGAGAAGGAATGAAGTACACATGAATGAAACTGCATTTTGGAGTTCAAGAAGACTGAAAATTGCCAAAAGTTGTATTAAGTCGCACAGACCTCGTGGATTTCCTGACTTTTCTTAAAGCAACCATCAAAAGAGGTCCTTTGTTCACTACAAATAATAATATAACAAGAATTATTGTTGTGCAGAAAGGGTAGTATAGAACACAAGATGTGGCTCCAAAAATGAACTGAGTGTGTTGCCTCAGTTTTCAGCAAAGATGCAGCTGTTGAACATAAAGGGCAAGTTTACAGAGTGAATGCAAGTGAGAATTTGTAATGGACACATCTGAAGAAAAACAAAACTGAAACAGCTAAGGCATGCTCAAATCACAAGGTAACTGCCACCCCAATTGCTTTTTAAAATTGGCCTCTTAAACAGTAAGCCTGGTAACAATCTGTTAGTAAATCTGTCAAGCTGTGGGACCACTGAATTACTGACAAATTTTGAATGTGGCAGCCAGAGATAATGGAGGGAACTGTGATCCAGGCAAAGAAGGGCATTCGAGTGATCTCAGGAGTGCTTTAAAGAAAAGAACAGTTGAGGGCATGCAGCTCTATGCAGCTGAGCAGTAAACAGCTAAAAAGCAGACAGGGTTTCATCAGAGGTACTTTTTGTCAGGATATCAACAAACCTTTCTTTGATATTTACAGCTATTTCCTAGAAAAGTAAGACAGTTTGTATTTCAGTAAAACATTTGGTGTGATGCTACAACAGAAATGACTAGGAACTTTTAAGAGGAATTGTGTTTTAAAGATCAGTCAGGTCCCAGAACAGAGTATGGAGGATTTTGGGTATTTTCAAATCATGTCCTCTACGAGTAGAAGGTTTTTCTCAGAAACAAAATCTGGAAAATAAAATACTTTAACTTAAGCCTCAAGGAACTGCAGAAGAATGTGATGAAATGATGGTTCAAAACAGGACCTGTGAATAGTATGAACCAGCAAAGGATTGCTAGGAAAAAAACTTTGACAGGCTGCTACAAAGGCCAGAGATAACGGTTACAATGATATGTATATTGCTGGCGATCTGATGTCATCAGATGAGTTTTTAAATCTTAGGTATAAAGTAGAAATAACAAAGAACAAAGATGCCAGTCAGGAGTGATACCCAACTCTGAAAGCATTACTAAGGCACTGGAGTTAGAGAATTCTGCCCTGAAGGAGATGGGACTGAAGTGATCAGTTTAGCAGAAGGAGGAGCCATTTAACTATTACACCATGCCAAACATGCCACACCTTACAGCACTGAGCACACAACAACTGAAATGGAAACATGTTTTGTGTGACCACTGCTACTGGATCTCACAGACCCATGGTAACAGCAATATTTAGCATTGATTCCTCTAATAAACTCAGAAATTCATTAAGTTCTTCTTGATTGGCATGAGAGGTGATGACCAGTGTCTAGTCTTTCCAGTGGTCTGTGCACTTTCCTGCCTGTGGTGTGAGCAGTTTCAACAGCCCGGATCACCCTGTGAGCTCTAAGAAACACAATGTTCCCCACTGTGCAGTATCTGTTTTGTAGCATGAGAGACTAGTTCCAAGAAGAGCAGAAGTGTGTTTTCAAAGAATCTCAGGAGAAGAGACTCCACAAGGGCTGCTCCCTCAAAAATAGTCTTAAGTGAATGTCATAGCTTGAAGCTGCAAGGAGATACAAAGGGAGGCTTTCACAAGAAAGGTGAAAAAAGACAGAAAAAACATTTAGTGACACGCTGAACAAACTGATGGCTGCTGTCCTGCCCTAGTGCCCCTGAATGTGAAGAAAGGCAGTCTCAATCATCTTTAACTGTGGAAGATGACTACTTGAAATTAAGAAATCAACACAGAGCTCATCTACTTAAATACTATAATGCCTCATTTCTTACTGCTCTGCCCTTCTATTACAAGCATTAGGAAGATGGAGTTCTGTTGGGACAAACTTCACTGACTTTGCCCTTGCTCTCTGGTCTGAAGGAATGAGACATGCCATCTGAGGTGTATTTACAGGCTAAAGAAACTGTGCTTAACAAGCATATAATTGACATGCAACTTCAAAACCCACAGAACAATTCATGTAGCCCACTTCATTTCTGTTACTTCCTAACTCTTGGCTAGTGAAATACTTGGCTTCACACACACCAAAATATTGTGCTTATCTGTCCATGTATATGTTTATATATGTGAGTGCAATCATACATGAACAGAAAGAAGCTCAATCAAGCAAATACTAGAGAAAATAAAATTTCTTACAAATGAAGTTATATAATATTGCTTAGTGGTATGTTACATTTTGCAGCATGATGCTAATATATTATCATGTGAAAGTGCAGATACTGAAGTGAGTCACGCATGGGTAAATTAATCAAATCTAGGCACACTGGATATTATGAATAAGCATGTAAAGTAATTCCAGCCAAATTCTAAGTTGGGCAATTAACTGCTGCCTGCCTATATTTTCTTTGAAATTTAAAATGGATACAGAATTCTCTATTTCCTAGCCTGAACCCTTTTGACACTGAATTTCACATTCATGGAAGGTGCAGATTAATAGCCTGGAGACCAAAATCCCCTTTATGAACAGAACAAAGTACATTACAGGTAGAAACAGTGCAAATTCCCTGCATTCTTCCAGTAATGCTGTCCAAACTTGACCTGGACAACTTCTTTTTAAAGGTTACAGGATAGACTGGAGCAGAAAATTAAGCAAAATGTATATATGACAAATAACATGATGTTAAGTATAACAGCCTTGTCAAACTTGGCATAATATAAAATCAGACAGCCTTGAAAAGAACTGACATTTAAACATTATAGCAACTTACAGTTAACCTAAGTGGACTGGAAGATTAAGTATGATCAGCTGACATGAGGTTAAGTGGTCTTTATCGACAGTAATGCATACTTTTCTAAATCACTTTATTTATAGGTGTTCTTTAGTGACATTTTCTTTTTCTAAAAACATAGATTCTGCTGAACTATTGATGAGCGTGCTGTTTCAATGACTATAAATTAGACAGAGGAATGCAAGTAATTGATAAGGAAAGCTAAAAGTATTAATGAAACTCCATGATCAATAGGTGCTAATTGCAAAAATAAATACCTCATGTCCCAGCTAGTTTATAATTCAGGCAGAAACAGAACACCAGCGACACATCAGTTCAAATTCTATTTGGAATTTTTCAGTCAGCAATAATGACAGAAAAAAGGGGCAAACGTGCATGATAAATATTCCTGGCCTGTATTTTTTTCTGTAAAAAAGAAAATGGGAGACTGCATGCATTATCATAATGGATTAGTTTCTAATTTAGCAATAACTACAGATGTTCTTCACCATGATGTATTCATGTTAACCATTCCCAAGACAAATGCATTTTTCCAAGCAGTTTTAAAGGAGTTCGCTTCAGTGCTCTCTTACTACCTGAGTGTTGATTTTTAACATTTAAAAAATAAAGCAATAGTCCTCATTATTAGAAAAAAGAGTTTCATTGCACTCTATCTGATTCTTAGAGATTCGTCCTCCTAGGTCTGGAAAACAAATAATAGCAATCCACATAGTCCCATGGAATACCAATGAGTATTTGGAATGGAAAATTCCAAACACATTAAGTGGTTTTATATCCAACTAACAGTTGGTCGGTAATTGTTCTTGAGGAACTGCATAGAACAGGGCAATTCATTTTAATTGCCTTGAACCTTCCAGTGTCTCAGTGTTACTCAGCATGGCGATTTGAATACATAACATGGAATATAACATTAAATCATTACTGGCAACAGCTAAAGGTAATGAAGTTTTGGTGCCACATTAACAGTAATAATAGTAGATCACTCATCTACTCAGAATACTCAGTTGGCAGTGATCTGTGTGGGTGACCTATCTTATATTCTGACCCAGCTTCCTAAGTTCTGCTCAAGTGCATTACAGGTGTCTCAGTACAGTGGAGAGAAATGCAATGGATCTTTCAACAGAGAATACATGCTATACTCATCCATCATTTCTTCCCTAGGGGAAGAAATTAAGAGGTCACAGTAAATAAATGATGTAAACTAAACTCTTTTTATTGTATTGCAAAGCAGTAAGATACTGAGGTTTCCTCAGTCTGTGAAACTACACACACGCATAAAAAAAAAAATACTGAAACAGGGACACAAAACCAGAACAGTTTCAGGAAAAATACAAGAATTACTTAAACCAGGAAGACTGTTCATCAGTGATAAACTTATGAAGCTCAGACAATGAGCCTTCCAAAAAGGATGTTAAGATGTCATTGTAATGATGGTTACCAAATTCTTACAGAAAGGTGATGTTAGCTGAATTTTCACTCGGAGCTAGGGTGCGCTTGCCTACTAATAACAGCAATTTTTCACACAAGTGATTTAGCAAGGAATCAGTCTCATTCTCTCATTAATATTTAATAAATTAAAATTTAGGAACTTCTTATGCTGTTGGATCTGTTCCTTAGGATCTTTCTTGCCAAGAATGAACATATTTTTCAAAATCAGCACTTGGTCACATTGGAGAGATGGGAATACAGGTGTTGGTGAGTAAAATTTAACATCTTTTACCTTGTAGGAGGTGTGGATAGCTGTTATGCTAAATCCACTATTTTGAATTTATGCAATGTTTTGATGTTTTTTTTGAGGAATCACAAGCTTACTTGGAAAGGAGAGAGACCATCGCAACTATTTCACATAAGTTCAAATATCACAAAGTTGAAAAGCTAGAAATAACTGTTGAGCATAGAAGCACAACGCAAGACTTACTCTAGCTGAAGTCAGAGAATTTTGCTATTGATTGCAATAGAAATTAAATTAGTACTCTAGGGGGAAAAATAAAATAAAATAAAAAAAAGTACATATTTGTGACCAATCTCTCCAATCATGTATTCTATCCATAAGGAAATGTACCCATTCTGATATGCAACATGGGAAAAAAATCCAAAAGCTATAGAAATATCCATCTTGTGTTGCTTGGTGTTTTATTGAAATTCACCTGTCTGTACATTTGACCTGTCTGCCTAGTGCTGCCCATTCATTCAGTCATGGCTACTGCTTTGCTCCTTTCCCTGACCCATAACAGAGGAAGGCTATCTAACTTTTGAAGTAAGATATCTTTTGGCCTCAAAATGTGGAGTTAAAAGTGAAGGGTAGAGTCTACCACTTTCTTGGTCTTATGCAATAGGTCAGCAAGGCTAGAAAGACATTGGCCTTTTAGCAAATAACTAATTGAATAGCCTTCAAAAAATCAACAATGAAAAAACTGTCCTTGGAATTTTTATATAGATAGATGTACAAGTAGACAAACATTTTATGCTACCCAAAACAAAAGCAGAGCAGAAAAATACACAGTGAAAGGTGTCAGTGTTGAAATCTTATCCAGAGGATGATGATAGCCTGTACCTGAAGCGCTTTAATATGTTATCCTATGGAAGGTTATGTTTTCACTATAATAAATGCCACTAATATTTTATATGGTAAGTGACTTCATCCTATGAAGATCTCCTGGAATGTCCCAGCTTCCAGTTAAAGATACTCTCTTTCATCTTTAAATAGATTACACCTTCAGCAGGTGTTTGAAATAGGCAGAGGCCTGTACCCTCATAAAGAGGTAAAAAGGGGACGATTGGTCAGCCATAGAAAGTGAGAGCTGGTAATTATTTTCATATGACATGTGAGAGATGTTATAGCAAAGCTGACTAAAGCTGACTAAAGCTGACCATGAGTTAGCCAGTCCTCTTCAGCAATGATGTCACTCAGTTCTTGCCTTCTACAGACTTATGATTAATAAAAGGGGAGGATTATTACAGTAACTTACTCTTAGTGGGCAAGGGGTGACATCAACAGCAGCTGAGCAAACTGACCAAACTTAGCTGTCTGCTGTTGAGGTTTTTTTCTCTAGCAATGACTAACAAGGGGCTAACTGCATCTGATGGCACAAAGGGCCCTTGAAACTGGAAGGACACTTCTGCCGAAATGTTTGACTAGAAGCAACTATTTTAATTCTTCTGCTTCATTTTACAGTTGCAAGATGTTTGGTTTGGTCTACAGCAAGCTTTTGCCTTTCTTTATTCATTAAACACACACAAGCAAACTCAAAAAACTGGTGGAGAACTACCTCAGTGGCCTTTCCAACATAAAGCTGTGCAGTCCTTGTTTTCTGTCTCATCTGCTAATAATTTTTATTTTCATTGCTAATTACAGAATACCTTTACAAAAGGAACTTACCCATCTTTGGAGCATGGTTCCTAACAACAACAACACAAAGAAGTTAGATGTGGAATGTAGAATGCTGAGCCTCTGGTTAATCTCTGAAAGAATGCTATATTTAATTACTACTTCTTTTTCCTTTTCCTTTTTCTTTTTTTTTTTTCCTTCAAATTGATAGAGACTTACAGCAATCCTGCTTGCTATTTAACCTTTGCAAATTTGCCCTCCTTAAAATCATACTTGGCCACCTGGAAATATTTACCAGTTGAGTTGAAACACTCTTGTGAAAGCACCACCAGTGTAAACTGAATTACTCTCCCTGTAGAATAACAGCACATGCATTATTTAGCCCTGAATATAACTATGAGGTGCCCTGAGAGAAGGTTAGGTGCTTTTGTCTCTTTCTATCAAGTTAACTTTTTCATGAGAGGTGCACTGATAATGAAAAGGGCATAAGACACTTCTTTCCAACTTCTCTGTCCTCCAAGCACCAAGAAAACAGTTTCAAACAGAAAATGCAGAGCTTTGACATTACATTACTAAAAAGTTCTCTGAGCTGGGACAATTCAAATGTCCTTTTAGAACATGAATTAAACAAAAGATAGAGGGTGCAAGCTAACCATTTACTTGTCCAAACACTAATAACTTTGTGCTTCTCATTTCCACAAAGACATCTTGTGAGGGAAACAAAAAACATTCTAAACTGAATCATTAAATAAAGGTCCCAATAGTAATATCTGGTAAGTCATCCAGAAGATGAGCTGAGTATTACAGATACTGAAATGTTCACCTACAGTCCATCTAATTGTATCCAAAACATTTTCTGTTGGGGCCTTTGTATAGCTTGGAATGGTTTTACAGTTCATAAATAGATAGTAATGCATTTTAGCAAGTAGGAAGAACAGCTTGGGAATTGTGGTGGATTCACATTTCTGTCTGGACCACAGACTTCTTTGGTGCCTGCAGACAGTAATTTAGACATTGAGAGTAAGCTCCCACCTCCTATTTTCCCAGTTGAAAAAGACCCATACCTATTTCAAAGGATATAGCAGTGATTAATCTGTTGATTTCTGAAAAGACCTACTTACAATCTGAATACCAGGTATTCATGCTACCAGTCATCAGTCATTTTATCCCTTACACTTATCTTCACAGTTAGAACACATTTAAAAGACAAGTTTGGATTCTGTGGCGTTCTTACTGTGTTTTAGCCTGGTTTTGAGTATCAGAATACGCTTAGGAACAATTTTTAGGATTGTTTTTTTTCTGAAGTGCCCATAAATGTCTCACAGCAACTGTAACTCTAGTAATGTATGTCAGACAAACAACAACAACAACAAAAATCTATATTTACATGTCTAAGTAGCTAACTGAGTGTAGAGGTGGGGTAATATCAGTCACTTAAGCTGTTACTTCATTTCTATGAGCTGAAAGGGCTCAAAGGAAGCTACTGGGGCATAAAAAAATCACCTTCTGACTTTGAGCTTTCTTTCTGAGTCAGATGTCCTGCAATTCCAGCCTCAAGACCCATTTTCTTTTCCAGATGGTGACATGCAGCAGGCTTCCCATAAACATTAGGACATCCGGCCATACCTGGGCAATTCAAAGCAGCTTTGCACCTAGACAGCAGAGGCAGTCTTTCCCAGTGACTCAGCTCTGAGACTATGAGAAAGCAGTCTAATGTACACAAAAGATGTTTTCTTAACTTTGTCTTAGCCAAAGCCTGACGTACTGCTTCAGCCTCACTGGTTGAGGAAATATTTCCAATTGCCTGTGATCAAAGTTAACCAATAATAATCTGATACAATGGTTTTGATTTTAAAACCACTCACCAAAATGACTGTGAAGGGTCTGGATTGAGAATTTTGTATATGACTGTTTTTTTTTTCAGTTCTAGATCAACAGCTCAAACCCAATCTGTGTCAGTTGTGACTAATGTGGTTATTCACAAGACTAGCTTTAGTCTAGGGTAGATTTCCTTTGAAAATGATGGTAAGAGATAGGCTTTTCTGAGGGTGATTCAGGGCAGGAACAGTTAGGTCTTGCTCTGAATCACCTTCAAGAGCTTTCTTCTTTCCACAGTGTGGAGACAGGAGCGCCTCGCTACCACATAAGGATTTGAGATACTCTGCAGTGACCTCTTGGTGGTCCATCTAACCTCTTTTTCTCATTGCAGCAGTGGCAACAGTAGGTGATGCTTAGAGAATGTGAGCCTGGACACTTTCCATGGGCCTGTCCCTTCATACTCCCCAGCATCTGCAATTGTATTAAGGATGTTAAAGGATATGTCCTTGCCTATTCCCTCTTGTGGTTTTTTATGAACCTTTTTGAGTTTTCTGATGCTGTTTGCCTCCACAGCCTCCTATGGCAACAAATCCCAGAAGCTCCATCTCCATTGTGTAAGCACTGTATCTGTTTTAATTCTTCTTTGACTAGTTTTGATGAGTTCCCCCTAGTACTCAGTTCAGCATTCACCTTATCTGCCGTCTTCATGATTTTCTAAACCTCAAACATAACTTCTTTCAGCCTTCTCTTCAACATGTTACTTTCCAATTTTTTCTTATTAAGCAGCTGCTCTGCAACCTTAATTATTATAGTGGCTCTTTAACTCTGCCATGTTCCTCTTGAATTATGGAGACCAGAACCACACATAGCACCCACCTTGTGTGTGCATCAGGGCTTTATATAGCGACAAAATAGTGCCCTCTGTCTTCCTCTCGCACTCTCCCTGATGCCCAACATTTTGTTGGCTTTTTGGATTGTCACTGCACATGAAACTTCTTCTCTAAATGATACCTCTGAGACCCCTCTCTCCCTAGGCTGCAGATACCTGTTTGGGAATTCTTCTCTGGGTGTCACTTCCAGATTGGCTATTTGCTGCTTTGTATGAAAGGACTCACTTCTTTCAATTCAGCTCCCACTCAAAGCAACACACTCCAGCAGGCAACTCTGCTGAGCGTCCCAAGAACTTGATTGACCGAGGGCATGAGCTAGCCTCTGTGCACCCAAGGACATGGGTGAGGAAGGTTGTCCTGTGGCTGTCCCTGCTAGATCTCTCCTGTGAGCAAGCAGATTACAGTATGGTTCAAAGCTGTCAATTTGGCTCTGATCACAGGAGCTAAATTCAGTTTAAGGGAAAAAAAAAAAAAAAAAAAAAAAAAAGAACCAGAACTGACCCCCCTCCAAAAGAATCTGCTTTATGAGAAACATCTGAACACTTCTTTGTTGTTTTTATACTTCCTAGATTCTTGGTTACTGTCCCTGAATGGGCAGCTTCAAAGGAGCAATTAAAAAATGTGTGCATGGACACACAGATGAGCCCTATTTGCACACAAAAACTTTATTCTGAGCTACCTTATGTCACCCCTTTTAGCAGGAGTCATCATGAGGGCATGACACCAATAAGCAGACAATGAATAATGAAAATAACTGTTTATAAGTTCATAGTTGGCATACAAAAGTTATTGAAGAGGAACTGATATTCTAGGCAGCTGGCCATCACTGCTGCCTATCAACCCTCTGTTCCCCCAACTGTCACTGGGTGTTATAAAGCTCATTCTAAAAGCACTTCTACAAGACCTCTGAGTTTGGCAGGTACAATTTTGTGCTCACTGATAAACAGGTTTGATCCTTATTGTTCATGCACACTGTAGGCTGTAGGCAGACACCAGGCAAATAGGTATTTAACTATCTATGTGTTACACCTCCCACCTGCGCTAAACTACAAGTGTAAAATTTCAACTATAAAATACAAAGTCACATGAGAAAAATCAACAGAAATGGATTAGTGAATTAAATCCAGATTTGAGGACTCCATAACCGTTCCAAAAGCTTAAACTCAGCATTACCAAGTCAAACTTCAGGTGTTACATCCCTAGATTTGAGGAAAATTCTGAGATAAATCCTCAAAACTTGGGTAGATTTACATTTGAACCTGGAAACACAGGATCATCTCCAGTGCTTGCTGAAACTGTGTGTGTGATAGCTTCATTACATGGATAAATGATGGCTGTTTATTTTACGTCCCTCACCTTCCCATATGTCAAATCCTCTCAGTAATTTCCTGTGTTTCCTGAAAATAATCACTGATCCCCCACCCACCCCTCAGAGGTTACCAGTGTCTGTAGTGGACACGAGTCCCACTATTACTTTAAATAACTAACATGAAAACCACTACTGGCAGTAGAAATTCAGCACAGCATTGTTCACTGTACATTATGTGCTTTAGCTAGACATGATGTCAAAGAGTTTCTGAATTTGGTGGTTAATGGCAAAAACACTGGATTGAGATTTTCAGTGAAGACGCAGATACTTGTTCATGCTTGCTGCTGCGATAGCCCAAGTCTGTTCTGCAGTATGATGCGGGGCAAGAAATTACCTTTTCTAGAAGCTCACTGGTGCCTTGGGAAGCAGCACTGAAGAATGCCAAGGAAAGATGGTGCCAAGTTGGTACCAAGGAAAGTCAGAACTCACGGGCAGCACCAACGCTCAGCTTGATGATGGTAAAGCTTAGCTGATGCATGTGCCCTCACCTGCACTGTGTCTCCCACTATGCCTTCCTTCATTCAGATCTCAAACGGTCACAAAAAACAGCAATAACAAAAGCTCATTTATTGTTGTCTGACCCACAAATCTCAGAACAGATCTTGAGTCTTTCCATTTTACAGCTGGGGAGAGAAGGTATGTCTCTTCAGCAGTTGAGGGCAGAGCCAGAGAATCTAGATTTCTCAGGTCCACATCTAATACTTTAGTCAATAAGCAGCTGCAAGCAGTTAGGAGTTCCCCTAGCCATTTTTACTGCAGGATCTATTTACTTTTCCTTAGTGATTTGCCCTGCAGGGGACTGACAACAGACAAAGCATCAACAATGCACAAGATTAACATACCCTTGACATGCCTCTTGTTGGTGCCCTCAGTACTTCACTTATGCCAGTTCTCTGCTGGCCAGTCTCACAGAGACGGAGTATCTGTCAATGTGTGACACAGGAGCTTCTCCCAATGGCCTGTGCATGATGACTACCTTGGAAGATGTGCCAGCATAACCTCTTGTAGAGTTCAGCTCAACGAAAGTAGCAAGCTTATGAGCTTCGTTCATTTCCCTCTCACATGTCAGCAGATTCAGAAGTAATCAAAACATAATATCATTGAGGGAGATAAAACAAGATGAAATTGGACTTTTCTTACAATATAAAAACAGGGATATGTTTTTAAAGGGAAAAAAAAAACCAAACCAAACTTTAGATTAGACCTTCTACTGA